>NC_089223.1:2925000-3243673 GCF_963924675.1 Phocoena phocoena
ATTATCAGAGACTGATAATAACCTAAGAAGGATGTAGAAGCATAGCGGGCCAACCTCCTGGAAGCACAGAGATACAGGAGTCAGAGTGGCAAACTGTGATGATGCCCACGTACCACAGAAGAGGGCTGAGGGGTCTCCTCTTGGGAGGTACAGCTCTAAAGAGGAGATGTAGGATGGTCAGGCTATTATGGTTTAATGCCATTTAGCCCATGTTTACATAGCTTGCCCTGCAATGCCAGCGTTCTAGGAGTGTGTTGTGGAAGCGCTGATGCTAGCAATGTTTTCTTCTAAAATGTATTAAAAATATATTTAAGAATATAGTGATTGTATAATAAAAATATAGTTGTCATCAGTAAACGGTATTTGATAGACTCACAGACATAGAGAACAGACTGGTGGTTGCCAAGGCGGGGGTGGGAGGGATGGAGTGGGAGTTTGGGGTCAGCAGAGGCAAACTATTGCGTATAGGATGGAGGAACACCAAGGTCCTACCGCATGGCACAGGGAACTATATTCAATATCCTGTGATAAACCATCATGGAAAAGAAGATGAAAAAGAATATATATACATATATATTATATATATATAACTGAATCACTTTGCTGTACAGCAGAAATTAACACAACATTGTAAATCAACTATACCTCAATAAAACAAAATTTTAAAAATTTCATTAAGCCACACACACACACACACACACACAAGAAACGCTGTATTTGAGATTTCCAGGACTTTCCATGTGAGATCACCTGACCCACGACTGCCTTATGCTCCACACGCCCTGATACATAAGCATCTTGGGCCTGTTGCTGTGACTCAGGTTTTTATCTGTACAGTGGGTTTAACAGTATCTACATGACAGATTTTTATAAGAATTAAATGAGATCGTCATAAACTTAGAGCAGGTTATGAGTCTGAGTCAGTAAGTGTTAGATGGTGATGGTAATGGTGAATCGATATGTACATTTATTTAAGAATCACTAGTCTATGTTCATTTTCACTTATAATTTTAATACACGTTTATGAAATGGATCAAATGTTGACTTTTTCTTACAGCAAGTAATTAATATATGGAACCATATTTCATTGTTTTAATCCAAGAGTACGCTTTATTTCATGAACTCCATTCTTGGTAAATCCTTGCAACACATTATAATTGAAACAATATTGCTTAAAAAAATATTGCTCTGGTTACGTAGCCAGGGCTCAGGGAACCTTCATTAAATCCATGAATGAAGTGAGTTGAGCAGTGTTGATCATCCTATAATTTCTGTCTGCTCTAAGTCTACAGGGATGGTTTACTGGTAAATGTTGAACTACCAGCTCTCAGAATTTATACCAATTCCCGTGGTGTAAATATTGCCACTATGGCCAATTTCAAACTACCAATCTGAGGTCACTGAATGCAGAGCTGGAAAGAACAGCAGCATCACCTGTGGACTTAGTAACAACGCAAAATCTCAGGCCCTGCCTCACATGGTCTGAAACAGAAACTCCGAAGGTGGTGCCAAGCTCTCCGTGTCCTAGCAACCCCTCCAAGCCAGTCTGCTGCCTGCTGGGGTTTGAGAACCACTGCCTTACACCAGGCTGTTGTTTCTGAAGAAGCAGAGGAGCTCAGTAACTTCTAACATATATTAGCTAGGGTGCTGACACTAACGATATTGGTATTTTGATTCTTTTTTTTTTTTTTTTTTTTTTACGGTACGCGGGCCTCTCACTGCTGTGGCCTCTCCCGTTGTGGAGCACAGGCTCCGGACGCGCAGGCTCAGCGGCCATGGCTCACGGGCCCAGTCGCTCCGCGGCACGTGGGATCTTCCCGGACCGGGGCACGAACCCGCGTCCCCTGCATCGGCAGGCGGACTCTCAACCACTGCGCCACCAGAGAAGCCCCATAGGTTTGTTTTTGATATCTGTAAGTCTGTTTCTGTTTTGTAAATAAGTTCATTTGTATAATTTTTTAAGCTTAGATTCCACATATAAGCGATATCGTATGATATCTGTCTTTCTCTGTCTGACTCACTTCACTTAGTATGATCATCTCCAGGTCCATTCACTTTGTTATAAAGCAGAAACAAACGACAACAACAAAAAGATGTGGTACATATATACAATGGAATATCACTCAGCCATAAAAAAGAATGAAACATTGCCATTTGCAGCAACATGGTGTTTGGATTCTTAGGGCCATCTAAGAGCCTTTGAGCTTGTAACATATATTCCTGGAATCAAGAAAGGACCCCAAGCTACTACTCCCATGGGAAGATGGGAAAGGTAACCCATCTTCCAATACTTCCATGTTTCAGCTGCTGTTCAGAGGCTCTGAGAATGAACCGTGAAGTGCTACTGGTTGTGATTTCTGGTGGCTTCTGCCGTGGAGACCAGGGCAACATTCCCGTGTAAAATAAAGAGATGTCCTGTTGCATTAGTGCATATATCAATCCACTTGGGTTGCCCGTAGCTTTGGCAGTCCCATTACTGCAGCCCTAAAGCCAGCTACGGCACCCACAGTACTGGCCGAGAGGCACACATTTCCAGAGAGTTCTGGGGCTTGGGACTGGTCGGCAGGTATAACCTTGTACCCTTAGGTAGGGCTCCCTCCCACTGCTGGCATTCATCCAACTGCCAGAATTGTCCCAGCTTCTGCACATTCTATTTTTGGACAGGTCTAATTATTCTTTCTTCTGTTGAGCTGAAATCTGCCTTTCTGTAACAGTCCCACATCGGTCTGAAATCAGAATCTCAGTTGCTAATCCCTCTCTCAGGGGACCATCTGTCGGACACGGGAAAAGGCTCTTACTAGGTTCTTTTGCAAATCGGGCTCCCCAGTTCCTTCCGGTGTTGTTCCCGTGACATGATGCTCAGATGCCTCCCCCCCGCGCCCCACTCATCAGCGTCTGCCTTAAAACGTGGTCCTCATCGCTGAAAATGAGGCTACGTGTGACCCCCTTGTCTGTGGAACAGAGACCTCTGTGATAACGCGAGCTTTGTCGGCAACCAGGCTCACCTCTGGGTTCACCCTGAGTTTACAGTCAGCTACAAACTCCGCACCAACCAATCACACCACGATTTACCGAGTCTTTACCTGTGTTACGGAATTTTTAACCCAAAGTGCAAGGTTCATATTTCTTCCTGTCAAATTACAGTCTTGTTCATTTCAGCCCTAATTCTAAAATATTATCGTTTACAACCCAAACTGTCATCTAATTTTCACTCTCTCTCTCTTTCCCGAGGTTGATGCCTTCTGCAAACCTAACAGTGTGCTCTTCCTCTATTCAAATCACTCAGAAAACTGTTGAACAGAATGAGCTAACCCCTACCCCCCTCCCTCAATCAATTATTAAACATCAAAGCTTGAAACCAGAATAAAATGTCCAAGTGAAGTGCCAGTTAAATATTGACTCTCGCTCGCCAGTTTTACCTCAGTGCTTTTCAGCTGAAGTAGCCTGAGAAATAAAGATGCTGCAGTCACTGTAAATAATTCCTAGGGAACGTTCAGACTCCCCAGCAGCTATTAAATATTTGAAATGCATACCCACATTCTTCAATGTGTGCAGAAAAAGGCAGTTTAGGAACAGTATAGAATAATTAAAAGCTTTAATCGTGATCCCAGGTTCGCTGAAGGATTTAGTGGGTATTGATACTATACTGGAACACATGACTACAAAGTTTTCGTTCTTTCCATTTCCTTCGAGTTAATTACTTTGGTGTTTGTGAAAATTACTCCTCCAGTGGCCACTTAGATCTATGAAAATTGAAAATTATAAAGAAAGATTTTATAAAGACGTTCTACTCGGCATAGAGGAGTTTACGGGTTAAATGAAGAAACATATTCCTAAGTTCTGTTTATGAGCTACATAATCATGGGAAATGTGAAGCTGAAAGCAGATATTATCAGGATCACAAACACCATCATTCAGTTCGGGGGATGGTTTCTGAAATGATATCTGAGCTTTTTTTTTTTTTGGCCACGCCATGCGAGATCTTAGTTCCCCCACCAGGGACTGAACCCACGCCCCCTCCAGTGGAAGTGCGGAGTCCTAACCACTGGACTGCCAGGGAAGTCCCAGATGGTATCTGACCTGATACCTTTAGACCACCCGGAGAGGAAAGATTAGAAAATAGGTTTCTGTTGACACAGATGAAGCCACTGCTGGGGAAGGGGTGTGTTTCATTTTTAACATGAACCACCCTGGTGAATCTACAGCACCGCAGAATTTTACAATAGTTTTTGATGAAGCAATGCTGATGTAACATGGCACCAAATGTTCCCATTTATTCTGAACCCTCCCTCGAAAGTAATACTGTGTACTGTTGCATTACTTCTTCCAGGAAAGCAAGTTAACTGACACATTTGAATAGGTGGTCAGTGGTCCCAGGTCTATGATTATTACTGAGTGGTCACGGCTTCTTCCCAGTAACCAAAATATCATACTTAGATGTTTTAAAAATGAGAGATACAGAGAAATTAGAACCCTGTGTATTGCTAGTGGGAATGTAAACTGGTGAAGCTGCTGTAGACAACAGTATGATAATTCCTCAAAAAATTCAACATAGGGCTTCCCTGGTGGCACAGTGGTTGAGAATCCGCCTGCCAATGCAGGGGACACGGGTTCGAGCCCTGGTCCGGGGAGATCCCACATGCCGCGGAGCAACTAGCCCGTGAGCCACAACTACTGAGCCTGCGCGTCTGGAGCCTGTGCTCTGCAACAAGAGAGGACGCAACAGTGAGAGGCCCGCGCACCGCGATGAAGAGTAGCCCCCACTCGCCGCAACTAGAGAAAGCCCCCGCACAGAAACGAAGACCCAACACAGCCAAAAATAAATAAATTAAAAAAAAATTCAACAGAGCGATTCAACTTCTGGGTATATACCAGGAGTGAAAGGAGGGACCATAACAGGTGTTTGTACACCCGTGTTCATAACAGCGTTATTCACAAGAGCCAAAAGGTAACGTAGCTTAAGTGTCCATCAGTGGCTGGACAGATGGACAAAATGTGGTGTGTGTGTGTGTGTGTGTGTGTGTGTGTGTGTGTGTGTGTGTTAGCCTGCCAGGGCTACCATAACAAAATACCACAGGCTAGGTGGCTTAACCAACAGAAATGTGTTTTCTCACAGTTCTGGAGGCTGGAAGTCCAAGGTCAAGGTACCCTCAGGGTGGGTTTCTGGTGAGACCTCCCTCCTTGGTTTGCAAGGCCCCTTTCTCTGTGCGTCCTCATGCGGACTTTCCTCTGCACACACACAGAGAGCTCTGGTGTCCCTCTTCTTATAAGGACACCACTTCCACGGGATTAGGGTCCCACCCTACAACCTCACTTAACCTTAGTTACCTTCATAAAGGACCTGTCTCCAAAGAAGGTTCATTGGGGAGTGGGGCTTCAACAAATGAATTTGGTGGCGGAACAGTTCAGTCTATAATGACACACAGAAGGTTATTATTCAACCTTTTAAAAAGGGGAAATCCTGACAGAAGCTACTATATGGATGAACCTTGAGGACATTATGCAAAGTGAAATAGGCCAGTCAGAAAAAGACAGATACTATCTCATTCCAGTTATATGCGATTACTCAAGTGGTCAAATTCATTGAAATAGAAAGGAGAATGGTGGTTGCCAAGGGCTGGGGAGGGGGAAACAGAGCGAGTGTTTCGTGGGTACAGAGTTTCGATTTTGCAAGATGAAAACAGTCTGAAAATGGATGAGAGTGACCATCGCACAACAGTGTAAATGTACTTAATGCTGCCTTTTTTTTTTAATTTTAAGGGTACCATTTTACATTATGGTCATTTTATCACAATTTTTTAAAAATAAAAAAATGAGAAAAGTACTCAAACATTCATGCTTTAGTGTGTGACCCCAAATGGCACTCACTCTTGGTGGGTCTCTGTCCTGAAACACACACACTTACTATGTTGCCATGATGTGTCTTCAGTCTATCAGCTAGTGGTCTAATTATTTGTTTATGCTTTTTTTCCACATTGTCTTTTCAAATGTAGAGGACGGGCATTTCATCTCTATGTCGACCTCTCCATAAAATCTCTATATTTTTAGTATGAATTGTGACTTAGTTTTTCTCAAGTGTCGGCATCACAATGATGGTAATAAAATGATATATTTACTGAATTATGGGAAAATCAGTTTGGGGACTTCCAAGCCCTACGAGAATGTAAATAATTTAACAATATTCTTTGATGTTAGTTGACTGTAAACTAGAAGAATTGGAAAGTCCCAGGCTTGTTTTGCACTTGGTCCCTTTCCCCTCCTCAACCAATACACAAATGCAGAGAATGCCTGGTTCCTGACTTACAGTAAATATTTGTGGACTAAATGAATAGTGTGTGATATGCAGGTTACAGAAAGAATTCCCTTACTGAAGGAAGGGAGAAATCCAATGTCTCTTACAAACCAGTGAGGTGCGGACCCCAGAGCAACATATTTTGAAATAGTATCACACTCTCGCTGGAATAATGCAATTTTTATTGTAAAATACAGCTGATAATTTTCCATTTAAAAAGAATTTTTTTTTCAAGTGTAGCAAAGCCTTTAGAAATGAAATTTAGTTCAGTATCACGTAGTCCCTTTCATAAAGCCAAAGCCAAGAACACTGGTGCCACTTCTGGGTATGTGTCTTACAGTCTTTGCAGATACTGTAATACAAAATTTCCAAGTTTTGCTAGACTAAGGGAAGAGAAATAATCTATTAGAAAGAAAAGAATTGGAACAAAGAAACTTAGCTTTTTGTAATGCTTTGCATTGTAATTTACATATAAATATGAATAATGTATATTAGAATGCTGACAAAAGATAAAAACCTACAATTTTGTGTGATTAGACTGATTAATGTTTAAAAATTATATTGAGTGCTTACTACGTGTGCAGTGTTATGCTGTCTGATGAGGGGAAGGCAAAAGGCTAAGGCTCAGCCCAGCCCAGCCCTCAGAGAGCTTATAGTCTAAGAAAGGAGTGGTACCCACTGAACAACCAGAGTGAAGCTGGGTGATGCTGCCTTGCAGTGAAAGAGAAATTCAGAGACAGGGCAGGAGCAGTGAGAAGTAGTCATGATAGGGATAAAGCAGGATAATTAGTTAGTTTAGAAATCCCACTAAGGGATTAAAGACAGAAAGGGAATTTTAAGGGAGTTTGGGAGACTGTTGTAAGCTAATGACCACTCTAGGAAAGAATCCAGTAACCTAGCAACTCTACCTTGAAGGAAGACTAGGTGCATTCAAGCACCAGGCACACTCAAGCCACAAACCCTGACAGTTAAAACACAAGACAATAGACATGGGGTCTGAATCTTGTTACATGAAATCAGGAAGTTATGGTCCTTGAAGAGTAGCATTTCTGCATGTAGCCAAGACAGGAATACAGGTGAAAGAGGAAAGAAACTAGGTGAAAGTGGACACTACACGGAAACCTGAGATGAATTACCATATTTTAGTCTGTCACCATCCTTCTGCTAATATACATATGATTTAAATAGTGCCATGACAGTCCCAGTTAAACCATATAGGGTCAACGGAGGAACTAATGATGTAAGCCTTGACATCTACCCAAGAATGAGGAAGAAGGTGGTCTTCTCCCCTCCCCACTTTTTCTTTATGAAAATGTAGCCCCCTTTGTTCTCAGGGCTGCGACCTCTTGCCTGTCTGCTTGTATCTCTCACAAGCATCCTATGCTAATAAACTCACTCTTTACCTGTCACTTTGCCTCCCGCTGAATTCTTTCTGCATCGAGACAAAAGAATCTGAGCTTCAGTAAGTCCTGACACCAGGTGAGCGGTTTCAATTAAAAGATAGTGGGTTCGAGTCCCCTCCTAAGTCAGGGATCGAGGGTTCAAGCCCCAATCTGAGTTTTGGTTGGGTTCAAGTCCCATCCAAGAAGGAGTGAGGTTTCAGTCAGGGTCTTGAACAGGACTTGGACAGGTTGATGGAGTCAACATAAAAGTTTGAAAAATTAGAATTTGTAACTTTTTAAAATATATGTATACAGTCAAATACACGATGAGTGTGGGGATGGGAATTCGTTCAATGTTCCTGCTGCCTGTGTAAGAGAAATGGGATGGAAAGAGGATTTCCAGCATCACTGCCAATCACCTCCATTAACCAGACCACTACAACATGAACAGGTTCATACAGAAGCACCTCGGAGTTTTCCACCCTCGGCAAACACTGGCTATTCCCTCCAGCAGATGAAGAAATTACATCGATAACCATGGACCAGTTAGCTGAACTCCCTTTAGTCCATTTGTTACTGCAGCGTTCAAATTACAAAATAACATTACTTTTGCACCATCAGGTGTTACTTTTTCATGTCAATTATTATTGGGGGAAATGCAATAATTTTAAAATGACAGCTCTTTCTTCTAGTTTGCAATTTTCTAGTTAACAGAAGAGGGGAGGGGATTCATTCTGTTATTCTTTCTTTTTTTCTGTTGTTTAGGGAGGTTTTCTAGATTGCCATCTTTTCTAGTTTATTTTCCTACCTTTTCTTTAGGAACCCCTTGCGGTTGCAGCCTAGCTACTTCATGCTTGTCTGTCAGTTTAAAAAGCTGAAGTAGGGAGTCCTACTGGGCTCCCAATTTCTCACTTTTATAACAGCCCGCTCCCCACAAGGAGACACTGGGTGAGAAGCAGCTGGGCCACTGGTAAGAAGAGGGGCTTAAACGCGTTTGCTGCCTTTGAAGTTGTGTGATTTCTTCCCGTTACTGGCCACAGTGCATCTGCAGTACCTTAACTTTTCCATTTCCACTAAAAAGCCCATCTCTGTCTCCAAAGGAGCATGAACAGACATAACCACCACCCTGGAAAGGTCTGGGGGTGGAGGTGATGGGTGACGAGCGTGTACATTGACGGGAGCAGGTGGAAACTCCTTGTCTGAAATCTTGATGTTGGTCTCAGAAGTGCTTGATTAGGGACCAAATCATATAAATCACGGAGAAAGGAGAGTTAGAGACATCTTGGATGAGAGGAAGGAGATACCGCGGAGGACTCCTGTGCTTTCTACAAGCACACGTCTACTCCAGGCAAAGAAGGGAGCACAGAGAGGAGACAGCGATGTGTTCCCTCTGCCTCGTCCTTTAATGCTGAGATCATTTTTGACCCCCTTAAGGGATTAAAAAGACGTTCAGAATGACTCTCTAGATAGGAGAACGATTGGTCAAACGTGTAAGTTAGTGCCTGGGAATAATGTGATAAAGGAAAATGCCAGACGGTAAACTTCTCAAGGATCTGTCAGTTCATCAGTTCATTCACGCCTTCCTTCTAGAAGCTTTTTTGACAGCATACTCTGCATTAGGCTGCCCTTGGTGCTAAGACAATGTCCTGTCTGCTTATTCTCTGAAGCCGGAACCAGAAAGAAGGTGAGTCCCAGAAGTCCTGGTCCCCCAGCTCCACAAGAAAATAATTCTGTGTGTGACACACCCACAGTGGAGGGTCAGGAAAGTGATTCAGATGCTGGGAGACAAGCAGTAGATCAGAGGCTGTGGTCAAGCCAGTGTGGCTTTGAAAACAGTAAAGAGGGAGTCTTGGGGCCAGAAGACACACAGGGAAGCCAGGAAGAGCGAGCCGCCGGGCTCACACAGGTATGAGTCACGCAGATCCAGGATGCCGGCCACCGTGCCCAGGTGCGCTTCGGAGATGCTCCCGACCGCTTAGAGTGGGCTTTCCTGTTGCAGGATAAACTGGAACCTGACAGAGCTGGCTGGACCCCAGTGGGTCTCTCACCTGGCCCAGGAGTCAGAGAGGCCGAAGGGGTCACGGAAGCTGCTGCCAATGGTCAGTAGCCGCAGCAGCACCTGGCAGCACAGGCATACTGTCTACTTCCCTTCTGCCTTCCAATCTCACGCCAATGGCTCCCTGGCCCCGACTGGCCCAAAACTGTGCAGAGGAGGAGGTTCTGGGAAATGCAGTGCCAGCTTCCCTAAGTCGACAAGGCACAGACGCAGCTCATTTAGGTCATAGCAAGTTCAGGATAGCGCACGGGCTGTGCTGTCCCTCTGATTTGCACTTCACATGATTTATGCGACCCTCATGTTAGGCAGGACATTCCCACTGATGACAGAAACCACTCAAATACATGGACAGCTGATTGTTGAGACCAAGGCAAAAAAAAAAAAGTCCAAAACATAAAAAGGGAAAGAAGATTTTATTATTTTTGCCTGTAAGCAAATGTGACGGCCCAAAATGCTGTCTTGCCCCTCCTGTAAAATTTGAGGCCCCCTCGGATTACTGGAAACAATTTAGGATAGATTCGGGGTCTCCTGGGTTTATGATGAACTCGATGGCCTGATACAAATGGTCCTTATTTTATTTTATTTTATTTTACTCTACCTTATGTTCCTCTCTCAACAGTACCTTTGCAGAGCAAAAGTTTTTAATTTTTCCAAGTCCAATGCAGCATATTTTTCTTTCATGGATTGTGCTTTTGGTATCATGTCTAACTACTCTCTACTCCTATGTTTTCATAAATAACTTTTTATAAACCTTTTAAGAGATCTATTATTTTTTTATTGAAGTATAGTTGATTTACAATGCCATGTTAGTTTCAGGTATACAGCACAGTGATTCAGTTACATATATATATTCTTTTTCAGATTCTTTTCCCTTATAGGTTATTATAAAATATCAAGTATAGTTCCCTGTGCTACACAGTAGGTCCTTGTTGGTTATCTATTTTATATATAGTAGTGTGTACATGTCAATCCCAACCTCCTAATTTATCCCTCCCCTTGCCTTCCCCTAAAGAAGGGGCGGTACATATATATGATGGACTATTACTCAGCCATAAAAAGAGAATGAAATTATGCCATATGCAGCAGCATGGACGGATGATCATACTAAGTAAAGCAAGTCAGAAAGAGAAAGACAAATATATATCACTTACATGTGGAATCTGAAAAAAAAAAGATTCAATTGAATTTACAAAAACAGAAATAGACCCACAGACACACAAAACAAGTGGTTTTTAGTCAAGAGAAGTAGCAGCCCCAGATCAGACAGAGGCAGAGAGGCCAGTGAACACACGTGTCTAGAACTGGGCGAGATGTCCTCAGTGCAGAGGGGTGCATCTACTGAGCAATCGCTGTGGCAGCCACTGGGCCTGTTTATTTTCCTCTGAGTACCAGGGAGGAAGGTAGTAAAGGCTTACACATGAGGGAACTCCTGCCGGTGCTTTGACTGCACCAACATTTCCCCACTCTGCTTCGTGCAAAATTCAGATAATGAATTCAAGTAAAAGTGTTGAGGCTGGGATAGGGCAGCAGTTATAGGGCTGGAATTAGGGTGACCAACTCACCCAGCTTTAGCACTGAAAATCCAGTGTCCCAAGAAACTCCTCCTCGTGGGTAAACTGGGATAGCTGGTCATCCTAAGACAGAGTGCGGTGTGGCTAGAACAAGGTCTCAGCCTGGACAACAGGAGAAACTAAAGCCAGAGGGCAGAGGACATACCAAGGAGGGGGGCACCAGCCACCTGGCTGTTGGATTTGCCTGCTGGGGTGGGAGCTACAGTAAATCAGGTCTGTACCAGGGCTGAAATTCAAAGCTCTGGTCAGGATTCCCGGAATGTCCTTCTGTAGGAGTTGGACAAATGTAAACAGAGACCAAGTAGGGTTTGTGATAATCTCTGTGCAGCTTTCTTTGCTCTTCTTTCTTCTTCCATCTCCTTGTAACTGCAGAAGAGAAGAAGACGGGGGTTTAGGGTATACCAGTCATTTGATGAAGGTAGGAGCTGACAGAAGGTCCCGATGTTTGTGATCCCTTCTGATAAACAGACTACAGGAAGAGCCATCATGGCAGAAGTTGTCTTTGAAGCCTCCTTCTATTCAAGTCGCTTGCTCAGAATTTTATCTTCTGAACCGTGTCTGGTCAAGAGGTGAGAAGATAAGTATCTTCGACCTTGGACCCTCTGCCTTTGTGCCAGGTGGGATGGGCGTCCTTTCCTTTCCATTTATCAGTGTGTCTACCCTATCCCACCTTCTGTGAACCCTGAACTTTCTGCTGAAATACATGGTCCTAACTTTTTGTACAACCTCAGCCTTTGGGCCCAATCTCAGTCCCAAATATATGTTTCAACTTCCAAATATTTTAGCTAGGCACCCTCCTTTTTTTTTTAGGTGATTCACAGTGATGAAGTGAATGTTTACACATACAGTTTTTGTCTACGTTATATCATCACACAAAAATGGCTGTAAAAACTCCCACCCAAATTTGGAGGTAATGTTTAAAGATAGTTAGACTGAAAGGCTGGTTGTTGTGTGTGAATATCTGAGCCTTCCAAAGCCGCCCTCCAAGGCCACTAAGACAAGAGTGTAACAAGAGGCACGCAACTCTCAGCTGAAGAAAGCCATAAGAAGATGCTCAGACCCCAAATCACAAAGGCGGAGTCTTCCAATCTCCCGCATTGATTGTGGACAAGCTGCATCCTCAGAGCCCTCTGGGTGGGGAGCAGCAGGAACTATTCATTTAACAATGATTAGGGCTTCCCTGGTGGCGCAGTGGTTAAGAATCCACCTGCCAAAGCAGGGGACACGGGTTCGAGCCCTGGTCTGGGAAGATCCCACATGCCGCAGAGCAACTAAGCCTGTGTGCCATAACTACTGAGCCTGCGCTCTAGAGCCCACGAGCCACAACTACTGAAGCCCACATGCAGCAACGAGGACCCAACGCAGCCTATATATATATATATATATATATATATATATATATATAAAATAAATTTATAAAAAATATTCTTAAAAATACCACAATGATTAATGGGGTTCTTGACCAATACATAGACTAGTGTAAATAACTTCCTACTTTATAGTCCTTACACCAGAAATCCATACAATCAGACAGTATATCCACAGCACTTCTCCTCCAACAAAGTTGGGGATTTACCACAAACTGTCATTTCAATCTTTTCTTCTGAGTAATTATAAGCCACAGTCAATGATAAGCTATCATTTTTTGGGGAGGGGGGCATTTCAAGGAAATCTAAGACATTGGAATTGAGAAAAGAAAGGAAGAAATCGCTGTGATCTGGAACTGGTAACTTTTGTTTAATCCCTGCAGACAAGAGGGGTTGACAGTCCTCGGGTGATTTCTGCTGAGAATGTGTGGGGGGGTGTCGGTGTGCACCCCGCCCCCACGTGTTCCCAGAGGAGGTGATGGGGAGGGAGTGTGGTCCAGCAGTGGAGCCCGTCCTAAGCGGCTGCACAGTCCCCAGGAAAGGAAATGAACGAGATCTACCACGTCAGTCCCTAGGATTGCAGAATCAAAGGCTGTGCTTTTTAACATCTTTATGTAGCCCACGTGATTAGCACGCCTACTTCATTCTGCTTCCATATTATGAAAAGAGGGTGGCTACTCAGCTTGTGAATTGAAGTTTGAAAGAGTTTGGTATCTCTAAAAGGAAGAGACATGGGAGGGATTATTTCCTTGCTATGAACAAAGAATTCATCTAACCCGATTGCCATCAACAATCTTGACCTCAGATAGCTTTGCTTGCATAAGTTTTGACTACTCAGATTCCTAATTATCCTGTCATCAGTGCCATAATCCACTGGGCTGAAAGACATATTTTGTTTTATATGATCATTTACAGAATGATATAACACATACTAATTTGAATTATACAAATGTTCCCAACCTTTTTTTTTTTTTTTTTTTTTTGTGGTACACGGGCCTCTCACTGCTGTGGTCTCTCCCGTTGCGGAGCACAGGCTCCGGACGCGCAGGCCCAGCGGCCATGGCTCACGGACCCAGCCGCTCCGCGGCATGTGGGATCCTCCCGGACCGGGGCACGAACCCGTGTCACCCCTGCATCGGCAGGCGGACTCTCAACCACTGCGCCACCAGGGAAACCCTGTTCTCAACCTTTTTAAAAAAAATTATGAGCCTTTAAATTACATCGAAAAACTTTTAGATTACATTGTAAAAACATATATCTGAGAGTAGATATATGGATATGTGACTGAATCACTCTGCTGCTGTGTACACCTGAGACTAATACAACATGGTAAATCAACTAACTACACTCCAATATAATAAAACAAAAACAAAAAAACACAGCAATGTTCGTGAGCTGAATCTTCTGTGCTGACTAGAGTCCAGTTAGACCTTCCAGCCTTGGAGGACCTGTGACCTTCCTGGGGTAGAACAGGAACAGTGCCTGCTGCCCAAGGGTCTACGTGTTTCCCACAAAGTGTCACGCGGACCACCTGCGTCATAGTCTCTCCACGTGCTTCTATAAGTGCAAGTTCCAAGGCCCCAGGAAAACTAACTCAGAATCTGGGGCATTCTGCATCCTTAAACGTCTCCATAAGCGGTTCTTCTGCACATTACATTTTGAGAATCGGTGCCCTAGATCTGGGACTGGTTAGTTCAGAGTCCTCAGCGGGGAGGTCTTAGTATTGCTGGCAGAAAGCGGATTTGCTTCCTATTTCCAGGCGCACTGTTTCTCCCCGTTCCTCAGTAGGCCCCTCCCTCCCCCAATTACGGGCTGGTGAGTTTTGATGTTGTTTAGCAAACCTGGGAGGTGCTGCACTCATTCCAGCCACTCGGGGTTCCCCACCTCCATCCCCAGTGCAGTTCCCTTGATTGACAAGAATAAGGCTTGGAAAGAAACCAGAGCTCGCCTTGCCTCCACCAGAAGCTTTCCTCAGGCTGCTCTAGGTCCTTGTCTGGGAAGGTCAGTCCTGCTCGCCCCCCGCTTGGAAGTGGGGTGCTGGGGCTCCGTGCCAGGTCTGTCGAGTTCAATCCCAGATACAGAACTTCCTCTTCTCAAATGACTGCCTCGCCTGCAATTCTGTAGCTTCCAGAAATTATTTCCTTTATTTTAGAAAGTGCTGCCCCAAAGAAATGATTCGACCACATAAGCGTTTTGAGGTCTCTTTCAGTGCTATTATTCTTAAAAGCCTGGACAATCTTCAATCTGTCTCAGACTCCTCCCTGGAGTGTATTTTTCTCAAAGATGGTATCTGTGGTCAGAAGGGCCGTTTGGTAGGTTTCACCGTTTCTGAGATAAATTCTGGCACCTGGGGTCAGCTAGACAGCAGGAACTTTACCCTTTCTCACTGGCTGTGAGTGAAATCAACTAGGATCACACAGGGCAGGTGCCTCGGAAGGTGCTTTTGCCTCTCCTCCTGCAGCAGACAGGAAAGGGGAGGGGGACAGACCCAAAGGAGACAGACAAAGGGTAAGACTTCCCACCCAGGGCCCCGAAGGGGACCTTTCTATCCTTCCTGACGACAGGATGCTGGGTTGTTTTCCAAACCAAGATCCCGTGCATTCATGTGGTTTAAGGTAGTATTCCAAAATCTGCCATTCTATATTACACAACATTGTAAATCAACTATGCTTCAGTAAAATTAATGAACTAATTCATTTTTTTAAAACCTGCCATTCTATCACAACATTGTCTTAATGGAACTTGTTTTCCTTAGTACTATTTAGATCAGGTTTATAGGAAAATTCCAAAGGCCAATCATTGGCAGCTTAAAAAATATATTTTGTGTTCTGGGCCCATAGCCAGCAGTTTACTAGTTTATATTGCTAGTGATCTATGTCACATGGTAACAGTTAATGCAGATATGGAGCATACCACGTGCCAGACACTGCTCTAAGTACTCTATGAGCACCGACTCACTTAAAACTCCCAGCAACCCTGTGAAGCAGATACTAATATTGCCATTTTATAGACCGTGTAACTGGCGCACAGAGTCCAAGGTCCTAGTCCAACAGCTAGTCCAAAGCCACAACAGTAAGAGCCAGAAGAGTTCAGACCCTCACCACTCAAGGTATGGTTCCTGCAGCACAGGCATCACCTGAGAGCTTGGCAGAAATGCAGACTCTCAGGCCCACCCAGACCTTTGGACTCGGAATCTGCATTTTAACAAGACTCCCCACGCGATTCGCGTGCACATTGAAGTTTAGAAACCACGGCTTAGGTAGTCTTACATTATTTCTCTCTGTGCCCATTAAAAACCCACCTATGGCTTAAGACTTTAGGAAATAATGTGTACTTGGCTGGTTTGTTACGGAAAAAAAATAGGATTCTAAGATGATGTTTGTGTCCTCTCCTAGCTCCTCCCCCCTTCAGATAATCAGCTTCTCAAGAAAATAAATAGGATAAATTGTTTTTAAAAAAGTCACTGAATTCTTATTATATGCAGGCACTTTCATTAGATCATCATAGAATATGCTATGAAATAGGTACTCCTAGCCTCAAATTACCGATAAGAAGACCGCGGTCACAAGGGTTAAGAGGAAAAGACAATGCATGGACTGGGAGAAAGTTTTTGCAAACTACGCAACCAACAATACACAAAACAGCTCACACAAGTCAATATCAAAAAAAAAAAGAAAATCAAAAAATGGGCAGAAGACCTAAATAGACATTTCTCCAAAGAAGACATACAGAAGGCCAATGAGCACATGAAAGAATGCTGAACATCACTCATTATTAGAGAAATGCAAATCAAAACTTCAACGAGGTGTCACCTCACACCTGTCAGGATGGCCAGCATTAGAAAGTCTACAAGGACTTCCCTGTTGGCACAGTGCTCAAGAATTGCCTGCCAATGCAGGGGACACGGGTTCGAGCCCTGGTCCAGGAAGATCCCACAGGCCACAGAGCAACTAAGCCCGTGCACCACAACTACTGAGCCTGTGCTCTAGAGCCCACGAGCCACAACTCCTGAGCCTGTGTGCCGCAACTACTGAAGCCCACGCACCTAGAGCCCATGCTCCGCAACAAGAGAAGCCACTGCAATAAGCCCTAGCGCCGCAACAAAGAGTAGCCCCCGCTCACCGCAACTAGAGAAAGCCCACGCACAGCAACAAAAACCCAACACAGCCAAAAAAAAAAAGTCTACAACATTAAATGCTGGAGAAGGTGTGGAGAAAAGGGAACCCTCCTACACTGTTGGTGGGAATGTAAATTGGTGCAGCCACTACGGAGAACAGTATGGAGGTTCCTTAAAAAACTAAAAATAGAGTTACCATATGATCCAGCAATCCTACTCTTGGGCATATATCTGGAAAAGACGAAACATCTAATTCGAAAAGATACATGCACCCCAATGTTCACTGCAGCACTATTTAGAATAGCCGAGATATGAAAGCCACCTAAATGTCCATCGACAGATGAATGGATAAAGATGTGGTACATATATACGGTGGAATATTACTCAGCCATAAAAAAGAACGAAATAATGCCATTTGCGGCAATGTGGATGGACCTAGAGATTATCATACTAAGTGAAGTAAGTCAGACATAGAAAGACAAATATCATATGATAACACTTACATGTGGAGCCTAAAAATATGGTACAAATGAGCTTATTTACAAAACAGAAACAAACAGGCACAGAAAACAAACCTATGATTACCAAAGGGAAAGTAGGGGGAGGAAAAATTTAGGAGTTTGGGATTAACAGATACACACCACTATATATAAAATAGATAACCAACAAGGACCTACTGTATAACACTGGCAACTCTACTCAACATCTTGTAATGACCTATATGGGAAAAGAATCTGTAAAGGAATACATATGTATGTATAACTGAATGACTTTGCTGTACAATTGAAACTAACACACCATTGTAAATCAACTACACTCCAATAAAAAGAAAGTAAAAAAAGGTTAGGAGAAGCAGCTGAGATGACAGCTAACCTGACAGCCCTGCTTCTTGAAGCAGGCTTCTCACGTTGACTTCCTCACAGGTGGCACATTAGCACACAGAACTACCCACTAACCTTTGACAAAATAATTTTTCCAAGCCCTGTCTCAAAAGCAAAAAACATTTTTTGCTTAATCCTGAGCAATTCTCCCTGATTTAAGGAAGCGATACTAATGTAAGCTACAAAGTGTCAACTTTGGAAAATCAAATCAAAGCCCAGAAATTCTAATCAATTCTTCTCCTTTCGCTCTTACTTCATGCAATAAAGGTGTATATTGTCTTAAAAAAAACCCAAAACAAAAAAATAGAGTATGAGACAAAGCTTGTCCTTAGAAGTCCTCTTCTAACGGCTTGGTTTAGATGCTTTTCAAAGGGATGCCAGCAACTAATACTTTTTTCCTGCGAGTCACATTGGTGATGATTCACATGGTCAGTAATTTAAGGTAGGATTGATTTGAAACTGCTTTCACTTGTAGATAAATTTTGATTCAGGCAAACCACACACTCTGACTACAGAATAAAACGCAGATTAGCCAAATGTGTCAGGCCCGTTAAAATGTGTAAGCTTTTGTCATGAATTAGTTTTTTAAAACGGGACGTATTTGCTTCCTGAATTATAGTGATGAGACTTAAGCTGCATTTGCAGGAGGACTATTTGATTCTTTCTTCAAATAGGAAACCACTGGCATTTCTGTGTGAAGTCATTTTCTGTTTTTAAAATAATTGAATTTGAGACATGACTATGAGTGTGACAGTTTCACAAGGCAAACACCAAGATGAATAAATGGGTCTGAAACCCAGACTAATGGAGCGAGCTGCTCATCATCACATACACGTTTATGTACTTCTCCCATCACTAAAGTTCCATTCATCATATTGGTTTTTGGCCATTTCCTAGACGGTATTTCCAATTCTAATATATTTCTAACAGAAGTCCCATGTTGTGATCACTCCTTTATAAGGTGGAATTCTGCAATATTCCTGGTTTACATATGCAGATTTTCTAGTAGATCTATGATGGTTGAAAAAATACATTAATATATTTATTTAGTCAGTAATCTGGATATAACACACATAAATACATCATATAAACAAGAGCAGGCAGAGGCTTCCGCGCTTCTGATCACGGCTGTGTGACCTTGGGGTTAAAGCTGTGTGATCTGGAGCAGGTCACTTAGCTCTCTGAATCTCATCTGAAAAATGATCTTGGTTAAATTAGATTATCTGTTATGGTGCCATTTTTTTTTAACAGCTTTATTGGAGTATGATTGCCTTACAATGGTGTATTAGTTTCTGCTGTATAACAAAGTGAATCAGCTATACATATACATATATCCCCATATCCCCTCCCTCTTGCATCTCCCTCCCACCCTCCCTACCCCACCCCTCTAGGAACGTGCCTTTTAAATTTAACATCCCATAGTAATTATCCCATCAATCTCTCAATTTGGACCAAGTGGGAATTCATTTAAAACTCTTAATGAAAAAATGTATTTTTTAAATGTAATTTTGTAACTTTAAAGCAGCATGGGACCTGGAATTGGGTAAGCAGTATCAGTTGTTTGCAAACAGATGTTGTAAAAATACATAACCATGCTCTAAAACACTTTAAAGTCTCTTCAGAATTTTGTTTATGATATTAATTTTCATAGTAAGACCTTTGTAATGCCAAAATAACATTATCTATAAAATCTCTTCACTATGTAATAAAACTTAGCAAAGTGATAATAAAACTTACATGAAAGAATAAGCCAGCAAATAAAATGTTTTAAAAATACAGACAATAATTTACCTTATCAGATTAAACTCATAGTTATCAAAAGCATATGGAGTATAAAAATAAAAACAGTTTGAGTTTGGTGGGATCGGCTGGGGAGTGACATAAAGGCGCATTTTAAGATGATGAAAATATTCACGATCTTGATCTGAAAAGTAAATGCATCGGCGCGTTCACTTTGTAAAATATTATCAAGCTGAACACTAGACGGACATCCTTACTAGAGTATATGTTACATATCAACTTTTTAAAAAGTTTTCAAAGTTGGACCCACTGACATTTGAATCTCTATCCCGTTATTAGTTGCAAAATAAATAAAATCTAAGATCCATCCATCATGGAGGAGACAATCTGTGCTCTAATTATGACAGTCAAAAGAAATGAGTAGGAGACAAAAGAAAACAAAGCACAGGGCGTAGTTTGTGGAGTGTCCGATGAGGTAATGGTCCTCCATCCCCACTTATTCTACTTGACTACTCAAGGCCTTTGGAATTGGGTTTGTGTTTCCTTTCAATGTCACCCTACACTCTGGGGACACCTGTGATGGATATTTAGATTAAATAAGATAACAGGATAACCTATAATGTTCTACATGCTTCTAGAAGACAGGAAACAACTTATTCCTGTTCATTTTTGTATCCTCCGAAGCTCGTGGACAACTTTTTAGTATTCAATAGGGATCCAATTTCTATTTGTTACACTGGATTTCAAATCTCTATGATAAAAATTGAGAATCAAATTTTTTTCTGAAATATGTTTTAAAGGGAAAAATATTAAAATTGGGTAGAAAAATAAAACTTGACGAGTGGTCAGGTTAGTTCGGTAGTCACAGTACACTAAGTAAATATACACTGTGAATCGTCTCACAGAATAATGGAATCTCACTAGAAATGAAAGAAATTGAAATTAAAACAATTATAGCTACCAATGATAAGTATGAGGAGTGTCACACTTATGGCAAAAAAGGGAAAATTTGATTTTTAAATTAAATTAGACATTAACAAAAACACTATAAAACTCTTAAAGGTGCTCTGAAATCATCCTCAAAGTTGCTGCAAAATTTCTCAGCTATTTTCTCATCCTCTTATAATCTGGTTAGTTTTTCCTTACGTATCAGCATTTGAGGTAATTGTTTAAACTATTTCTCATGATATTTTATTGTTTTTACATTAGTTATTAATAGTGACAAAATATTTTCTATGTTTTTACTGCAACTATGCAATATTTGACGTAAAATATGCAGCAAATCCACTTTTCATTTGCCTAACCAGGGTACATACCCGCTTTTGCCAACACTTTTATAAGAACATGGACTTCCCATTGAGATCAGTTCCAAACTTGGAGGGAAAAGAGGCTAAGTTCCAATAACTTAGAAAGGTCCTAAGGGATGGGCCTTAGAGAAATTGACATTGTAACATCTGACCTGCATAAAAGTTAACGTGTGATGTGTTGACCACAGCAGCATTCAAGAAACAAGCTTCCCTAAAGGGTTGAACCTACTAAACTCAAGACTCAACAGCCAAATTCAATTTTCAGAAAATACAGAGGATAGAGGAACACGTTAAATGACATGACAGTAGCCACATCCAGAATGTTGGGTTATTTCTACTGGATGACTGACACAATTTCTGCAACAAGAAAAAAAAAAAGAAGTCTATACCAGCTTACAAGACACCAAAAGAGACAATACAACCAAATGCAATGAATGTGTGGACCTAGCTTGAATCTGTATTTTCACGATCAATCATCAAAATGCACTTTAGGGGCAATGACGGAAACATTACCACGGACTAGTTATTACATAATGTCACAGGATCCTTGTTAATTTTGCTAGGTGTGATAATATCAACGTGGCTATGTAAGAATATGTTCTTTTTTTTTTTTAAGAGATGCACAGTGAAACATATAGGAGTGAGATAATATCAATAGAATATCTGGAATTCACTTTTAAATAGTTCAGCAAATGAAAAAGAAAAAGCTATGTGATCAAATGTGGAAACATTTTGATAAATTGTTGAACATAAGTAACAGGTAAGTGGGATATATTTTAAAATAGTCATAACAAACTTTTTTTTTTTTTTTTTTACAGTACGCGGGCCTCTCACTGTTGTGGCCTCTCCCATTGCGGTGCACAGGCTCTGGACGCGCAGGCTCAGCGGCCATGGCTCACGGGCCCAGCCGCTCCGTGGCACGTGGGATCTTCCCGGACCGGGGCACGGACCCGTGTCCCCTGCATCGGCAGGCAGACTCTCAACCACTGCGCCACCAAGGAAGCCCCATAACAAACTTTTTAAAAATTGTATCAAAAAAAGATTGATATATACCTCTCCATTATCAAAAATAAATAAAAATGGGGAACTTCCGTGGTGGTCCATTGGTTAAGAATCCGCCTTCCAGGGCTTCCCTGGTGGCGCAGTGGTTGAGAGTCCGCCTGCCGATGCAGGGGACACTGGTTCGTGCCCTGGTCCGGGAGGATCCCACATGCCGCGGAGCGGCTGGGCCCGTGAGCCATGGCCGCTGAGTCTGCGCATCCGGAGCTTATGCTCCACAACGGGAGGGGCCACGGAAGTGAGAGGCCCGCGTACAGCAAAAAAGACAAAAAAAAAAAAAGAATCCACCTTCCAATGCAGGGGACACCGGTTCAAACCCTGGTCAGGGAACTAAGATGCCACGTGCCGCAGGGCAACTAAGCCCGCGCGCCACAACTACTGATCCCAGGCGCTCTGGAGCCTGCATGCCACAATTAGAGAGAAGCCCACACGCTGCAACTAAGACCCAATGCAGCCAAATAAATAAGTAAATATTTAAAATATAAATAACTAAAAGTAATTTTTAAAACTATTTGCAGGCTTTAAATACAAATACATTGTTCATAGTATTTTATACAATCCTCTGAAGTTCGTGGCCTCACAGGAGTCTGTACCTTTCACCACCTAATTCCACTCTTTGTAAATATACCACAAGAAAATAACAGAAAGGGAAAAATAATTTACCCAAAAGTTTTCATGTAGCTTTACTATAAGAGAAAATTTGGAGACTAAATATAAAATACAGGAGAATATGAAGTTAATTATTTTGTATCAATATAATGAAAAACCTTAAACCTATCAAAGGTGACAAGAATTTGAGCTACGTAAATACATGAAACTGAGTACACACTGACATAGATTAGAAGAAATTTCAAGTATCAATTAAGACTCTTTTGCAGTTGGAAGTGACAGAAAAGCCAACCCAAACTGGCTTAAAGCAAAAAGGAAATCAATTAGCTGGCAGAAATGAAAACTTTAAAAGACAAGGGGGACTTCCTTGGTGGCACAGTGGATAAGACTCCACACTCCCAATGCAGGAGGCCCAGGTTCAATCCCTGGTCAGGGAACTAGATCCCACATGCATGCTGCAACTAAGAGTTCATATGCCATGACTCAGGAGCCCACAAGCTGCAACTAAGGAGCCCTCCTGCTCAAATAAGACCCAGAGCAACCAAATAAATAAATAAATAGTATAAAAAAATAAAAGACACAAAAATCACCTTGATGGATCACAGATATAATGAAAACAGTAAAAACTTTTAGAAGAAAACAAGGAGAAAAATCTAGGGGACCCTGGAATTGGTTTTGAATTTTTAGATACAACATCAAAAGCACAATCCATGAAAGAAAAAATTGATTCCTTGTGCTTTACTAAAACTAAAAACTTGAGCTCTATCAAAGACTATGTTAAGAAAATGAAACGACAAGCCACAGACCAGGAGAAAATATTTGCAAAACACCTATCTGATAAAGGACTTGTATCTAAAATATATACAGAACTGTTAAAACTCAACAATAAGAAAAAAAATTATAAAATAGGCAAACATTGTGAACAGACATCTCATCAAAGAAGACATACAGAGGGCAAATAAGTATATGATCATTGGTCATCAGGGAATTAAAACAACAGTGAGATGTAATTACATCCAGTTAGACTGGCTACAGGTAAAAAATAAGAAACACCAAATGCTGACAAGGCTGCAAAGCAACAGGGATTCTCGCTCTCTGCTGGCTGGTGGCAACACAAAGTGGCGCAGCTGCTCTGGAAGACAGTGCGGCAGTTTCCTACAAAGCTAAAGGTGGTCTCACCACGTGATCCAGCAATCCCATTGCTAAGTAAGTGTTTACCAAATTGAGCTGAAAACATACCCGTGCAAAAGCCTTACAGAAGTGTTTTTTTTCAGAATTGCCAAAACCCGCCAGACACTAAGATGACTAGGTAAACAGTTATGATCCAACCATACGATGGAAGGTTATTCAGTGATAAAATAAATGAGCACTCCAAGCCATGAAACGACATGGAGGAGCCCTCAGTGCCTACTGACAAGTGAAAGAAGCCCGTCTGCAAAGGCAACACACTGTGTGGTTCCAGCTCTAGGCCTTTCAGGAAAAGGCACAACTATGGAGACAGTAAGAGATCAGTGGTGCCAGGGTCTCAGGGAGAGAAAGGTGGGGAGTGTGTAGGTGAAGCACAGGGACATTTAGAAGGGTGAACCTGTTCTGTATGATACTGTCATGTGGGTACACAGCCTTACCAAGCTGTCGAAGCCTGTAGACTTCACAGCACAAAGAGGAAACCCTGATGTATACAATTTCAAAAAAATCATTTAGGGGACTTATCTAGGAAACAGAAACAGACTCACAGACATAGAGAACAGACTGGTGGCTGCCAAGGGGGTGGGGGGGATAGGGGAGGAATGGACTGGGAGTGTGGGGTTAGCAGGTGCAAACTATTACATACAGGATGGGTCAACAACAAGGACCTACCGCATAGCACAGGGAACTATATTCAATACCCTGTGATGAACCATAATGGAAGAGAATATAAAAAAGAATATATATGCATATGTATAACTGAATCACTTTGCTGTAAAGCAAAAAATCAACACAACATTGTAGATCAGCTATACTTCAATAAAATAAATTTAAAAAAAAATCATTTAGGAGTTTAGGGAACTCCAGGACAATTCAGACAGTGACAGGAGAATCTAACTGCATTACAGATGTATGAAGCAGCCTCACGGGAGGGGCTGGGGAAAGGTCCCGACCCAAGTAACTTTGGAAACGAGCAGAGCCTGTAAGCCCAAGGGCAAGAGAACGTCAAGGAAGCACCATACTCTGGTTGATAAGGTTTCCTCCCCTGGAGAACTGGTTAACGATTCTGATACGTGTATATACATATACTGAAAATTAAACAGTTAAGTGAATGGACGGCAACGAGTGGGAGCCAGGCTTCTCACGATTGGAGGGGGAATTTACAGATATGCAAGCAGCATGCTTAAAAATAGGCTTGTGATTTTAAAATATAAAGGAAATAAGATGAAACATGGTTTATTTCTTACAGACATCACAATTAGTCATATTCTATTTAACTACACTTTTTTTTTTTTTTTTTTTGCGGTACACAGGCCTCTCACTGTTGCGGCCTCTCCCACCGCGGTGCACAGGCTCCGGACGCGCAGGGCCAGCGGCCATGGCTCACGGGCCCAGACGCTCCGCGGCATGTGGGATCCTCCCGGACCGGGGCACAAACCCGTGTCCCCGGCATCGGCAGGCGGACTCTCAACCACTGCGCCACCAGGGAAGCCCTAACTACACTTTTTTAACTGAAGTATAGTTGATTTACAATGTTGTGTTAGTTTCAGATATACAACAAAGGGATTCATTTATACACACACATAATCGCACACACACACACACACACACACACACCACTCAAATCACTTAAAGCAAGCTGAAGGAACAAGATGCCAGCCGACAATTTTACTGAGCTTACTACACGTCCTGCTCAAATTTTTATCAACCAAATATGTCAAAGTTTATAAAAATGCAAGAAACTTAAATCAGTGTTAATGAAAATTTGATCACAAGTATACTTTTTATCAACATAGGAGCAGCCCCCATTACACAAAACATAAACTTTATGATACAAAAATATTCCTTTGTGGAAGTTAGCTCAGATGTCGTGAGAACGGGAACAGCTGTTCATGGCAGCCTGGTGTCGACGCCCAGACTGAGTGCATAAGAGTAGCAGAACCGTGTAAGATAAACATGTGTTTCTTTCGTTCTCATGTCCACTGTCATGTGAGCATCATATAGGTGAGGGGTAAAGAAAGCTTAACTCTCCTTGTGAAATATACTCAAAAGCCCTTTACCTGTAAAAACCATCCGCCTCCCCACTGTGGTCGATACTGGCTTTTGAAAGGATACACCTGCCATGGTTGTAGCTGTGCTACTGGATTTTCTTTCTCAGCTGCCTCACACCAGTTTATCTGCACCAGAAACAGCCAAAGACTCTTCTGTCTCTCCTCTCCCTGTCTGTGACCCGAACTAGGTGGTTGCTAGGGACTCTTTATGACAGGAAGGCAGGGTGTTCCTTCTAACAGCTCAGTGTTCCAGCCTCCAGGAACGGACAAGACACAGCTGTAGCATCCCCAGGAACGGCATCCAGTCTTTTCCTTACCTGTCAACATCGAGTCCAGAAGAGACCTGTTCAGGTTCTAGATCTAGAGCAGCCTTACGTCCCCAAAGACCTGGCAGCCTCAGTCAACACTGTCTTCCAACATATCCCAAGCAATGTTCTGCAGAGGGCTGCCACTGCACAAACCGAACAAACAAAAATCACAAACCACGGTTAGAGGCATTTGAGAAGCCCTGGCTAGATAAAAGACAATTAGAAATTATATTTTAAATGAATAAGATCATTGTTTATGCATTTTTCCCAGCCCCGTATTTCAACACGTCCTTAAACACAATCTGTGCCTTGGTCATATTAATCTATCTGTGGTTCCCATCATGTGTGATGCTCTTTCGTTCCTCTGAGCCTTTACCCATTCATTTGCTCTTCCGATAATGTTCTTATGTGAATATTTCTTTCCTCTGAGAGTCGGAGCCCGTGCCTCCTCTCACAGGAGGATGCCTGCAGACACAGCTGACCACTGGCTCCTTCACGCCCCTTTAACTTCTACGGCGTCTTGTTTATACCTACCTGTTAAACTGCTACCACGTTGTTTCAATTGTCTATTTTGTCCGCCTCCCTACTAGAATCTCACTCCCAGTTCAGGGGAAAAGCATCTTTATTCATATTTCAATTTCCAGAGACTGTCATGCAATAGATGCTTAAGAAATGTTTGTGAGATGAATAAATGAACCAACAGCTAATTCCAGCCTGCCCAGAAATATAATATTGGCCACCTGATAATCCATGGAATATAAGTTCTAACAGCAATTTTGAATTCAACCTTAATTATATGGAGGTCTTTACTGAAAATGTAATGCCTTTTGTTTGTTGAGAGAAATTACAGTAAAAACACTCTACATTAACTATGAAGAGGGTTGCTAGCCTGGTGGCAAAGGGATATAACCCCCAAGTCCCCCTCCAAGGAAAGACTTGTGCCCCAGCTGCAGGAAATACCATCAGTAGACAGCCTGCAGCTGTCAGCTCCTTCAGGGTGTCTCTCTCTGAGGCAAGCCCTCTCGGGGCAGCATGGTCAGAAGACTCAGTAAGGTGAGGGGATGAAGTCCAGATGTTTCCACCTGCCATGGGACCATTTTTCACCCGGTGAGCGGAGGCTGTGTTGGGCCCTCACCACAGTTCAGCTTCTTCCTCTGCCCAATCCTGCTTCAGCCTCTTTCTGTTCACGGGCATAGATCCCAAATAACCATCTTGCCCCCCACCAACTTCTGGAGGGCAATGACTTGTGGCAGCCAGACAGCACAGATGTGTAACAGGGAAGAACAAACCTGCTTCCGCATCAGGTCTATCCCTGTAGCTCTAAGCCTTGTGCTCTGTTGCCTGTGCTGAGACCTGCCGGCTCTGCACCTTGTGAAACATTGTTGCCTCTAGCCTGAAATATACAGGAGAGCCTATTCTCAAGGCTCTGACCTTTAAGGGTAAAACACTTTCCCACTCATACAGAGGTAAAATGTTGCAGAACAGAGAATAACAGTTGTGAACAAAGGATTCCGGCACCAAAACATTTCCAACAATCAGCCACGCCCACTCCCATTTTAGTATAAAAGCAGCCTGACTGCTAAGTTGGAGCAGGTGGTTCTTGGGGACACTAGTCCCCCATCATCTCCAGCTTCCTGAAGAAAATCTCTATTCCTTGTCCCAACACCTTGTGTCCCGATTTCTTGGCCTGTTGTGTGGCGAGCAGTACATCTTGGACTGGGTAACATGTCCAGGCACAAACATGTTACACCAGAAGGCTTCCTGTTTTAACCCCTCAACCCTCTAACCAGAAGCTGATTCTACTCCCCCAGCATGGGCAAGTCTACTGGTCTTCTTTGATCTGCCCTGCATGGCACTCTTCTTTACCTCTGCAGTGTCAGAAGCTTTCCTACCCTTTCTGAGGTTAACCAGTCCTTGTTACTATGGTCGAGGGCTCTCCAGCCCCAGCCTTAGGCTTCTCTCTGAAATTTCCCTATTTGTGTCCTCAGAACTACCACTTTCCAAGTCAGCCAAGTGTGAAACCTCCTACTGGAAGTCAGGGGCCCGCCCATTTGGTTTCTCACTGCAGTTTTTGTGATGCGGAGAGGGAAGGAAGGAGGAACCTGAGTGACAAAAAGAAATTCTTTAGTAAAATAAGCAGGAAGTAAAGATCTCGCTTTTGGCCCAGGACCTCCCCTTAACCCATCCTGAGGAACGCAGGCTTCCACTTTGCCTCAGAGACTGTTACAAACTTTTCAATCTGTTGTGGGCTTAGGGTCAGGGATTCTGATGGCAAAAGGCTGGAGGGAAGGGAAAATAGAGGAGAAAAAATCAGAGTTAGTTCTTTGGGAGATCTTTCCACCGACTCAGTACACGTTTAGGTTCATTTGTTTAGCTTTGTTTCATTTTTTAGGGATTAAAAAATTCTTGTGTAATTCTTGTGTAATTAAATATTTACATGGTTTCAAAGTAAAATTCTTAAAATAAGGGATATTTACAGAAGTCTAGCTTTTATCTTTGTCATCTACATCTTGTTACTTCTCTCTCCTTATAGGAAAACTTGTAAAAACTAAAAGAAAAATATATTTATAATCATATCCTCCCCTTTCTCAGAAAAAGAGTAGCAAACTAAACACGTGTTTTTCCACCTTCCCTTTATTCAACGAGACCTCTATTAATGGTTATATGGGCTGTTTCCAATATTTTGCTCTTATAAAATGTGCTATAAAATATAGGTTTCTGCAAACATGTTCTCATTTATTTTGCAGTACATCTTTGGGATAGATTCCTAGAAGTGTCATTCCTGGACCAGAGGGTAAGGCATATATATGTTAGCTTGATACTGCCAAATTCCCCCCCTTCATAGGGCTGTACCATTTTGTTGTCCAACCAGCAATGTCAGAGAATGCCTATTTCCACATGACCCCACCCACAGAGTATGTTGTCAAACTTCTGGATTTACGACAGGTAAGAACTGGTCAAATAGTAATCGACGTTCCTCTCCTATCAGCAAGACGGAACATCTTTTCGTATATTTAAGAGCTATTTGCATGATTTTCTAAGACCTTCTGGTCATCCCTCTTGTGTAATTTACTACCAGGAGCTGAGCTTTGTCTATTTTTACAAGAATGAGCTAACATTCCAAAGAAGGACAACAGACACACCAACAGAGAATCACAGTAAAGTGTCAGAAGGGCAGTGATGGTTACGGGAATACATTTAACACCTAGTTTGTTCCTGGAGACATGGGGACAGAGGGGAGGGTCACCTGCCGTTCCTGGGACAGAGGGCGAGGCTCTCGTCTGAACTGTGTCTCAAAGAATGATGAGGACCCAGGCAAGGGATGGGAGGTTGGGGGATGGCGTGGGCGGAAAGGGCATTTTGGACAAAGAGGACAGCTTGAGCAAACGGCCCAGAGGGGAGACACAGCCCACAGAACTGTACATGGCAGAAAGACAAGTTCAGCATTGCTGACGGTCATGGCTAAGAGGGGAGAAGGGAGAGGAGGCCTAAGGGGCTCGGCCAGGCATGCCAGGAGCAGGGACTCTATTCTGTAGGCATCGGGGACCCCTGAAGGTTCAAACAGGCAGAGACTGGTCAGTCTTGGGTTTAAATGGAAGATGCTTGGCTGGGTGGAGACCGAATTGAGGAGAAGAGCCTGGGGACGGGGGTCCAGGCAAGTACAGGTGAGGCCAAGGCAGAGGTGATGTGAGCGGAGAAGAGATGCATTTGGGAAACACGCTGAATCTAGGTGGTAAGGAATCAGGAGGACCCCGGTTATCCAGCCTGGGTGACCGTGAGTAGTAGGGTCACAAAATAAAACACTGAAAACAAGAGAAAGAGAGAAAACCAAGGCCAGTAGGTAAAGCGATGGTGTTAACTCGGTGTGGAGCTGACAGGATAACCAAGCAGTTAAAATGAAGCCCATATTTTCATCAAAAGCTGCGACAGCTTCTGAACTCATTAGAGGGGATTAAAGACGATCTCCTGTGGCCCCCAGATGCTCTTCAATTAGAGAAAATCCCTATTGTTTATGAATCGGCCGCAACCTCCTCTGATGAAGCTCAGGGTTTACTGCTCGGCACAAATGAAACGTTGGCTGTTGTCTTGCTTTGCTAATGTAACAGTTACTTGAGAGTTGAAAACTGCTTCACGGTACAGCTGTGGAGGCCAGTGCCCGGTGCTGAGGCCCTGCAAAAACGCCTGTTCCAGTGTTTGGGAACGCATCCAGCTACACAGTTAATGATGGAAAGTGATACAAACTAGAAACTCCCATGATGCAGCAATGGAACCTATCTCCAGGTGAATATAGGGTCAGTACTTGCTAAAATTAATGCTCAAATACCCTATTACTAAGCACACTTTGCAAACTGGGGAGCTTTGCCACCCCTATACCGGTAAATCTTTCTTTATACTTTTAGGCGCCAAATAATTTTAGGTCCTTTCCCTACATTCCTGTTTTTAGGCAACGATCTGGAAAACTCACGGAATAGAGATACAGACCTGGCTTCAAATCCCAACAGTCTTCTGTGTAACACTGGCAAGTTGATTTTCTGTAAAATGAGAATAATTGTGCCTCCCTCCCTATAGGGCAAAGGGAATAACGTATATAAAATGCTTGTCACAATACCTGACACACTATGTAGCATGCATGCAGTAAATATTCTCTGTAATGTTAGTCTCATCACCTCCCCCTTACCTTGGCCTCTCCCCGTTCTTCCCTTAGAAAATACATGTGACTAATATACATTTAAAGTGTGACCATCATGGACCTCAAGATTATCGTATTAAGTGAAATAAGTCAGACAGAAAAAGACAAATATCATATGATATCACTTATACGCAGAATCTTAAAAGATGACACAAATGAACTTATTTACAAAACAGAAACAGACTCACAGACATAGAAAACAAACAAAAGGGGATAGTAGGGGTGGGGGGAAGGGGGGAGGGATAAATTAGGAGTTTGGAATTAACAGATACAAACTACTATATATAAAATAGGTAAACAATAAGGACCTATTGTATAGCACAGGGAACTTCTACTCAGTATCATGTAATAACCTATAATGGAAAAGAATCTGAAAAAGAATATATATTATATATATATAAATGCATAACTCAATCACTGCTGTACACTTGAAACTAACACATTATAAGTGTATGTATATGCGTAGCTGATTCACTTTGTTATACAGCAGAAAGTAACACACCATTGTAAAGCGGTTATATTCCGATAAAGATGTTTTAAAAAAACCCTATACTTCAATAAAATAAATAAATAATGAAAATAAGTAAATAAAACAATAAAGTGTGACCATGATAACCTTTCTTTTTATATTTGGGCTTTCAAGGCCAGCTCACGAAAGTGTCTGTATTCTTCATCTTACTCATGTAGCTAGAATTCGGGTTAAGTTGGCACCAGAGATGCTATTCCCTGCCCGTCCAATCAACCTGACCTCCCACGGTTGTAGTTAATATAATTAGGGATTATAGTATACATGCCTTTTCTATAAAAACACTGTTTAGAAAATTAAAACCACAACACATTAGAATTGCCATCCCCTAACTGCTATACTCTACATGGAGAAACAATAAATAATTAAAGCAAGTGCTTTAGCAACCACAGGGTGATACCTTACAAATGTGTGAACTGTTATTGTGATAAGGGACCGTAGCTACTCCTGAGATAGAGCCCCTCGGCTTCCGCTCGAGCAATCTGATCATGGGAGAGGCCAGCTGAGGGGCTAAGCCACGGCGCAGGGGAGCCGGAGGAAGAGCCAGGACGAATCCACCCGCCTGGTCTTCAATTCAGGGCGCTCTTCTCCCTGCTCCATCTTGTACAAGAATCTGTCGTCTCTTTTTCTCGTGCGTGGCACTGTGGATGTCAACAGCCCTTGCAGTTCTGCTCTAATGGTTTATGCGGTCTTCCTTCTGCCACTAGTTCAACTTACTGGTGAAGACTTTTTCACTGAGCAGTGAACAAATATCACTGGACACTTACTGCATGCCAGATACTGTGCAAAACACTTTCTCCAAGGTTGTTTTTTTTTTTTAACATCTTTATTGGAGTATAATTGCTTTACAATGGTGTGTTAGTTTCTGCTTTATAACAAAGTGAATCAGCTATACGTATACATATATCCCCATATCTCCTCCCTCTTGCGTCTCCCTCCCACCCTCCCTATCCCACCCCTCTAGGTGGTCACAGGCACCGAGCTGATCTCCCTGTGCTATGCGGCTGCTTCCCACTAGCTAGCTATTTTACGTTTGGTAGTGTATATATGTCCATGCCTCTCTCTCACTCCAAAGTTTTTTCACTGTCTGCACAACAGTGCTATGACACAAAATTATTATTCCTGGTTTATTGTTGAGGTCGGTGTGTTCCAGAGAGTTTAGTGTCAAAGTCTGGTCTCATTGTGCATAACAGAGAATGTGGGGTTCCAAATCTGGTTAATTATTTCTGAGTTGTAGAAATGAAATCTAATTTTGATCTTCAACAGACATATTTGTCTCCCGTGATAAACTGTAATGGAAAAGAATATGAAAAAGAATGTATATATAGGTACCACTGAATCACGTCGCTGTACAGCAGAAATTAACACAACATTGTAAATCACTTATACTTCAATAAAAGTTTTTTTAAAAAGCACAGTATAAGGATTTCAAATGAAAAATAAACATATTTATCAAAATTATGAATATGGTTACTTTGAATATAAGTGAAATTCTCCCATCTGGGTGCTACTGCAGCTTCTCAGCCTGTAATAGTAGCATTCCCTCCTAAATGTTCCTGGCAAATACCCTTCCCATCTTTGCCTTTAAGAAAATCAACCCCCTCCCAAATTTCTCTTCTTCCCCTTCCACCAGCACAGATCTCCAGAGGTCCTCAAATGCCCACACTTCCTTCTCTGCGCTCCTACAGGCTTTACGTTTTACCTTGGCTGTTGTGCAGATCATTTTTGTGCAAGCAGGCGTCCCTCTCCACAGTGGCCCCGGCCAAAGTGGGATTCTGCTCTTCCCTCCCCAGCAACGCCAACCACTGGTGGGCTCCTGGCTGCCATGCCATTCTCTGTACCGCCACTCAGACCCAGACTCCTGGATGCAGCGGGCAGGAAACAAGTCCCTTCCTCTATGACACGCTCCCTTGGAAGGCCGCCAACAGACTTTCTTGGGCCCCAAAGAGCAACACAGTCTGGGGTGACAGCTCTTCTGATGACTTAAGAGCACACTACTGACTGGGTGGGTTTTGGGGGGGGGCACTGTGATTTGGAGACTCCTCCAGCCCCCCTGGTCTTTTGTCGAATCCAGGGCATCGTGCCGTACTTAATCTTTCCTCCTGCCAGGACAAATCTACTGTAGAAAATTCCCTCCATCAGCACCCTCCCTCCACCCAGCTCCATTCTTCCTATCCTTCATCCAGTTCGCCAGTTATTTTCCTGAGAAACTCGCAGCTCCCTTTGAAAACACTGAACGCAATGACAAGGCAGCAGCTGAAGGTGGTTTCCCCAGAGCACAGCCAGGAACCAACCTTTCTTACCTTTCCGAGCAAATGTATTTCTACAATGGACTATAAGTACTTATACTTACCGGGGGGAAAGCAATTAAATATCATCGAGAGTACGTGTGCTTCCATAGGTTCTTCTAAACCTGGACAAATGTCTGAAGCTCAGCGTCTTATTTTCATCTAGTTTCCGGAGACTAAGCATCATTTACAGCAGTTCTACAATCCAAGATTCGTTTCAATGTCTGAACTTTTTTTTTTTTGTGGTACGCGGGCCTCTCACTGCTGTGGCCTCTCCCATTGCGGAGCACAGGCTCCGGACGCGCAGGCCCAGCGGCCATGGCTCACGGGCCCAGCCGTTCCACGGCATGTGGGATCTTCCCGGACCGGGGCACGAACCCGCGTCCCCTGCCTCGGCAGGCGGACTCGCAACCACTGCGCCACCAGGGACGCCCCAATGTCTGACCTTTGATGTTGAAAAAGTCGACGTACCTTCTTAGTATTTGCCAATCATTTGCCATGACATAGAAAGAGCATTCAAATGTATGGAACCTCAAAGAAGGTCTGATAATTACAATCAATCTAAAAATAGCATATTACTGAGCCACAAAAAAGAATGAAATGATGCCATTTGCAGCAACCTGGATGGACACAGATATTACCATACTGAGTGAAGTAAGCCAGACAAGGACAAATATCCTATGATATCACTTATACGTGGAATCTAAAAAAAAAAAAGATTCAATTGAACTTGTTTACAAAACAGAAACAGACTCACAGACATAGAAAACAAATTTATGGTTACCAAAGGGGAACCATGGGGGAAGTGATAAATTAGGAGATTGGGATTAACAGATACATGCTACTATATACAAAATAGATAAACAACAGGGACCTACAGTATAGCACAGAGAACAATATTTAATATCCTGTAATAAACCATAATGGAAAAGAATATAAAAAAGAACATATATATGTGTAACTGAATCACTTTGCTGTACACTTGAAACACTGTATAAATCAAATATACTTCAAGAAAAAAGTTTTTTAATAATAAAAATAGCTGTTATCTCTCACTTGAAATGGATTATACACTGGTTTATAGTACAAGTGTTTGGTATAGTCTTAAGAAAAAACCCGACTTCTTTGAAAAACTTCATTTTTTAGCAAATCCCATTTAGATGTCAATGGGAAAATAACTTTTCTTCTTATATATTTTATTAGGATTTTTAGCTTAATCTTTTTATTAAACTCTAATGTAACACTTAAAAATGTTGTTTAAAATGTCTAGGAACAGTTTGAGCGGAGAAGGATGACAGCATCTAGGAAAGGACACGTGGTGGGTTTGGGAACTCCCTGTGGTAGAAGCTGAACCCAACCCCAAATTTACTCCCACACAACCTAGATGGGAGAAGCTGAAACAACACCAAGCTAAAATGCCCTGTGTCAAGGAAAATGAAAGTTGTGGTGAGGAGTGGGTCTGGGGGCTCTTGGACTAGAGGAAAAAACGACAAGCTGGAAGAGAAGGCTTTTTAGTTTGGGAGGCCAGTGAGGGCGGGGCGCACGTGCCCAGAAGGGCAGTGGTGATGCTTCCGTGTGCTTGGTTGTCCGAGAAACTGGCGAAGTCTGATTTCAGCAAATGACTCATTTCAATTTTAAGTTGTTTATTATCTTGTGCTTGGCTGTAGTCCCATTCGGCAGCCAGTGTTGGTGGCCTCTGGGGGAAGTTGAAGAAAGCAGGACAGGGCCCTTTGTAGAGCAAAACTCTGCAGGAAATGCACCTCAGGCTGCAGAGGAGGGGTAATTCCAGAGAGATAAGACAAATGGGAAAGTGAACCTTCAGGGTGTCCTCTGAAATCTTGAGAGAAGGATGTCCACGACCTGAGGGAAAGGGGTTTTATTGGGGCATTTTATTTTATTTAAATGTTTTATTGTATTAATTTAATTTATTCAATTCGTAATTTATAATTTTAATAAATTAATTTTATTTTAATTTATAAATTAAAACTTATAAACTTATAATTTATGATAAATAACATTAATTTATTTAAATAAAGGCCTTTTATTTTATGTATTTAAAGACATTTTACTGGGGGTACTGAAGTAACCGCTGAGCCCAGAAGGCTGACAAGCCTGAGGATTTGGGGTACAGACACCCCAGAGTAACATGTAGCAATAACCCAAATCAAATGGCAGGCCAAAAATAACTAAAATATTTTAAAATAATTTGTTTTATTACTATAAAAAGTTTAAGTAATCAGGGAATTGATTATTTAGTCATCAGGTGTTTTAATCTCAACTTTATAAAATGTACCAAAGCGAGAGTATTTTTAAGTTGATGAAATCACAGATACATTATTTATTTTGCGTGATTCACAGTTTCTTAATATAAGCTGAAATCAATTATACTTCAATAAAAAAATAAAGTAAAATAAAATTTAAAAAAATACATAAGCTGGGGACTTCGCTGGTGGTCCAGTGGTTAAGACTCTGTGCTTCCACTACAGGGGGCGTGGGTTGGATCCCTGGTCACAGAACTAAGATCCTGCATGCCATGTGTCATGGCCAAAAAAATAAATAAACAATTTGAAAAAAAAATACATAAGCTGAAAACCATGCTTACAGCAGCCTGCACTAGAGTTTCTCGTACTTTATAATTTTGGGGCCATTTCAGGTGAGGAACGGGAAGCCCTGAGGGTGAGGCCCGAAGGGGTATGTGAAGCAGAGATGGTTTAAACTGTCCCACAGAAGAAGTAAAGGAATGTGTGAGGGGAGCCCAAAAAGGGACAGGGCGGGAGGTGTGGGGAGAGATGTGGGCTAGAGAAGGTGGAAGCTGGATAGGGACAAACAGGCTATTAGCTCTGATGCTGTGTAACAAACACCCCCAAAATTTAATGGCTTAAAGCAACAACTATTTAGTATCTTGCTGTTTCTGTGGTCAGGAACCTGGGAGCTGCCTGGCTGGGTGCCTCTGGTTCAAGGTCTCCCAGGAGGTTGCCATGAAGGTATCAGCTGAGGCTGAGGTCTCAGGTGAAGACTTGGTGTTAAGAGTACGGTTGAGGGCAGGATTTGGTTCCTCAAGGGCTCCGGGGCCGTGTTTGTTGCCTCTTCACGTGGCAGTTGGCTCTTTCCAGATGGACCACAAGACAGAGGGAGCACCCAAGACAGGGACCACAGCCACTGTGCCACCCACTCTTATAGGTGACATCCCATCCCTCTGCCACATTCTATCTGCTAGAAACGGGTCACTAAGCCCAGCCACCCTGAAGGGTAGGGCACTCCACAAGGGTACGAATACCAAGGGCTGGGAGACTGACTCACCACTGAAGAGGTGGGGTGAGGTGGGTGTGGGAGGGCAGGGGTTGGTGGGTAGAGCTGAAAGTTATCCAGACTTGGATATTTGCTTGTCTCACTCTTTCATTCCTGTATTTTCTGGGGCCTTTTGGAGCCTTCCACTTTTAGTGACCGGGATCCTATCAGTCCTGTTAGACCACTAGTATTCTGGAACCTGCCATTTAGAAACGCTAGCAATATCACTCATGCTTTTCTAAAGCAAGCATCAATTCTTGTACATTTTAATTTAAATTTTTTTAATTTTATTGGAGTATAGTTGATTTACAATGTTGTGTTAGTTTCAGGTGTACAGCTAAAGTAATTTTTTAAGAGCTATAAAAAGTAGGTTGTTACTATTGACCAACGAAGTAATCAACTCCTAAATAACTCCAAATACACACTAAAAGTTATTTAATTCTAATAAGGAAGGAACCTCCCCCAATATATAGATACATACATGCATGTATTTATGTCTAAAACCATTTGCTCATCTATTTAAGCAATATTTTTCTTCCTTAACTGTATATTTTAAAAATTCCTTCTGATCTTCTCCAAAATTTACACTAGACTTTAAAATTGAGAAGCATTCTTCTGATTCCTGCCTTGTTCCAGGACTTGACGGATTGCATTTTTATCTGCCAATGCTTATCATCCATTCCTAGGCAGCCTCCATCAGTGATCTATCTTGGTCTCTTTAACTGTCATGTCACAGAGTCACATTACAACAGACTCTTGGTAATCTGAGAAATACCAAGATGCTCCTAGATAACTAAAACTCCTGGTGAGTAGAAGTCCCTGCATCTGCCAGACAAGCCCTGCAGGAAAAACCAGGGTAGAGCCCACGTGGATGGGAAGGGTGTTTAAAGCACAGGGTGCCCGCCCTGCTACGGGATGTTCTGTGATTTTTGTCCTCCTTTTTTTGCGGTTTTGCATGATCCTAAATAAGTTAAAACGTACAAGAGAGGGTTTCACACGTGAGAACCATGGTATGACAGCACATCATAGAGAAACGAACAAAGAGGAAAAGTCCTGCAACTCCCAACACGTGGGCAAGATGCTGCTTACCCGTTGGTGTGCTTATCTTACAGCACAGACGCTTGTTCTTCTTAAACTGATGTTTGTGGTCCAGAGAGGAACTGCTGTTCCTTCTCTTCCACTCCCCGCCCCCCCCAACCCCGACCCCGAACTCGCTCAGGTCACCCTCGGACATCCTCCTCCATCCGCCAGAGCGTGGTGTTGGAGGACAGACCTGGCCTCTGTCTCAGACGGGAGAGATGCCCGTCCCATCTGAGCCCGAAGGGGCGGGAGGGATGCTTCCCGGTGAGCACGGGCGCCAGCAGATGCCCAAGTGCAAGTTCAGGGCGGCGCGTCCTTGCACTGCTCCTCCAGAGCGGGCTTCCTACGCAGGGCATCCCAAACGCCCCGTTCCCTGGAGAGGGTCCTAAAGGAGTTCCATCCGCAGTGTTGGGCTTTGTCTTCTTGTCCTTAACCAAGCTCAGAGCCGGCTTCCCTTCCGCAGGCATTTCTGAGCCACGTTCAGGCAGACAAAGGGAGGGGGCGCCCCCAGCCTCCCCCCCAATTAAACCTGCAGAAGGACCCTCACTGAGAATGCCTTAGGTTTGCTTATGAGGATACTGTCAAAGAAGTTTGCTTACAATGATAACTAATAGTTTTAAGAACTGAGACAATCACACCCGAAACTAACACAACATTGTAAATCAACTATACTTCAATTAAAAAGAGAACTGAGATAATTTACCAGATGATAAAGAGTTCAAGACATTATTTAACGTCAGAATATAAAACATAAGCTTTTAGGTTGAAATACAAGATTCGAATTCCTTAAAATATAGATGTCAAAAGTTTACTGCTCATTATACTTATAAAAAATTATCCGGGCTTCCCTGGTGGCGCAGTGGTTGAGAGTCCGCCTGCCGATGCAGGGGACGCGGCTTCGTGCCCCGATCCGGGAGGATCCCACGTGCCGCGGAGCGGCTGGGCCCGTGAGCCATGGCCGCTGAGCCTGCGCGTCCGGAGCCTGTGCTCCGCAACGGGAGAGGCCACAACAGTGAGAGGCCCGTGTACCGCAAAAAACAAAACAACCAAACAAAAACAAACAAACAAAAAAAATATTATCCATCACGAATTTCCACAGAAAGAAAATACAACAGTTTTCTAATGTAACTTTTTTTTAAATGATAGGGATTTCTGAAAAAACCACTGTCAAGAAAGATGAAGTAACATCAATTTGTCATATCTCAATGGAGTCTACATTCAACACAGATTAGCTTTAAAAAACAAAAAACAAGAAGGCACAGCTGGACCTGTTAAGCTTTTTGTTTCTGTGTTTTCTTTCACTACACACAAAAGTCTCGGGCATTTTTGATTTCCTGAAAGCACCACAGTAAATAGCTTTGAAAATCGCTGAGATGATGTAAGAAAGAAGCTTGAAAATGTATAGATAATATCGAGATTCAGAGAGATTGATTAAAGAATGGAATGCAGACCAAGTGATTTTAAACAGTCACTAAATTTGATCCCAACTTAGGATTTTCAGTCAACTTTCCTTGAAGGTATTTATTCTTTAGAATGTTTTGAATTTTTATGATTCTTTGGGAATATTGGTCACCTGTTCTCAATTTTTTATATTAGGTCAGGATCTACTTAAAAATGAGTTAAAAGCCACATGAATTTTGTGTCTGTCTGGAAAATAGGGTCTGACTTCCACAGATGCCCTGGAGATCGCAAATATATACTGCATTACAGCCCTGTTATTTTAGCTGTCACAGAAGAGACAAAAGTAGATTTAACGTTGGAGAAATCTTGGTAGGAAATGTGCATTGGGGTATAGGCTACTTTTGACTCCTAGGATTAAAGCTTCTTGGTGAAAGAAGACAGTCTTTTGATAACACATCAATTAATGTAGACATTATTTTAAAAATTGTGCCTTGCTGAAAGATGTCCCTTGGTATCAGCACATCAGCTTTTTTTGACTCAGCTGGGAAGGCAGTGAAAATAAAGTTAATGGTGGCATTAATCAAGCCTATTTTTTTTAAACCTCTCTTAATTTTGACAGCATCTGGATTTCATTCTTCTTACTGGGTTAGCGCTACCATTGTTCTGTTTTATGTTTTGACCATCTGTGCTTACTGGTAACCCCGGCAGGCTTGAGAAGTGGCAGACAGGTGTGACTGCCTAACTTAAGTGTTGGCCTGGTGAGTGGGAGGGAGAAGTGATCGCATTTTTAATAGATAAAATATGTTTGCAATTCACGGTAGTGTGAGGACAATAATCAGAACAAAGATGGGTGGTGAAAAGAGACATGTGAGTTAGGAGCAAGGCTCACTGTGTATAAGTCATTGAAACCTCCAGCCTAGACTCAGCCTTAAGATCACGTAAGTATAAATTTACTGTTTAAAATCTTAAAGAGGCTTCCAAGAAAATGCTCTTCTTTGAATTTTCTTGCAGAAACATAAAACCAACTGGCTGTATAACAGGGTAGCAAGAGTTTTAGTAAATGTAGCTTGAATTATGTTCAGATGAATGCAAAGTGCTATGTTTTCTGGAAGAGGCTTTTTTTTTTTTTTTTTTTTGCTTGAAACTGTTAGATTTGAGATGGGCTTTTGCGGGGGGAGCCTTGTCCTTGCACATCTAATACCAGTAGACTATAAGCTGCTCAAAAAACAAAAGATTACCTCTACCATTTCCCTGCTTCCCCCCCAGGGTACACAACAGGAGCTAAGAAATATTGTTGCCTGAATGACTAAAGTGTCACATTCAAAAGCATTTTCATTACCAAATGCAGAGCAAAGACCATTTACACCGTGGCTATTTCCAAAATCTACTGCTGCTAATTAATGAAATCTTATCTGCCATGAGATGTAACATCTATTTAGAATGATGGAACGAGAATATCTTTCTTTTATTGTCATTTTTATTCCACCATTTGCTTGTTTCCATAACAGCAAGAACATCGGCCTTGGATTCATTACTCAGGTTTTTCTCCCAGCCAAGCAAAGCCCTAGGCAGTGTCGGCAGAGGTGTGTTAAGCCCTGGTCCCCTGCTGTGTGCCAGAAGACAGCAGACCACCGAGCGCTTCTCGACACGTCTTTGCGGCCTCTTCCTCGCTACTTCATTGCTGTTTGATATGTACTGAGTGTGTCAGCTCCATCCTCTCATTTCCTGTCTTAGGGGTGGCGCTTTGCCGGGAGCTTCCTCACCCTTCCTCCTCCTTCCCTGCTCCACCCCCTCTAACTACCTGCCACCCAGCTCGCCCCACAATCAGGATGTTAAAGCCTCCCTGGCCTCCACCTGAGTTCCCAGCGTTCCCCCCAAAGACTGAAAATGACTCAGGTGGAGGGAGATAGGCAAAAGAGAGGAGGAATCCGGGGCAAACATCCTGACTAGGTGAGTCCACTGGAGAGAAAGGTGTGGGCAGGGGGTGCAGACTCGGGGCACCACCTTTACCCCCTTTACCAGGAGGAACTCCGGGAGGGGCCAGGGACACAGACTGAAGGCAGAAGCCTCCCAGGGGAGTACGTGCAAACACACATGCACATACATGTACACATGCACAGACATACACATGCACTCGTGCACACGCATACACATACATGTGTAAACACACATACACACATGTACACACATCTGCATGCACACACATACACAGGCACACACATGAAAACACATACAGGCACACGTGCGGACATACACATATGCGCACATGCATACACATGCATGTGTGTGTACATGCACACACATATACATACACACACATCTTTTGCACATAATAAAGGATCTATCTACCCAGTGCCACAGACCGTAACTACGCATTTGTATGGGTAAAGCAGACTGAAAATGGAGAGAAGGCTGGGGCTTAGGACTGGGCTCCTCCACTTTCTAAACGTGTAACCTTGCAGATGTAAGCCTCGACCTTCCTTTGGTGTGGGCTGGGTGATGTTGCCGTCCGTCCCCACAGGGCTGTCATGAGGATCATTTGTTTTTTAACTACTGGAGTGAAGGTACCGAGTCCATGCAGAACGGCAGAACGGCAGAACTGCGTGGCTGCCCAAACATTTTGTTGGTCATTCTATGGTGTTAAGTGTTATCTGCTGTACGCTTCCTCTTTAAAAAATACAAACAGACATGGATGGATCATTAATATATCGATTTCTGAGTTCGTAATAGTACCTAGAAGGACACAAGGATGGCCAGGACCCGGGACCCAGCACTTCGCATCTGTGGGTTCACCTGGCCCACATGTCCCCCTTCAGGTCCCCTCCAAGGATCTAGCAGGGTTCCCGAAAGCTCCAGGTGTGCTTTGTTTCTGAGTTCCTCTCCACTCCCCACCGCTTAGAGCCATTCCTGGGAGACCTGGACAGGCTCTCCCTGCCCCGGGGTCGTTCTCAACAGACTAAAGCCGTGCATGGTACAGGAGCAAAGCCAGCAGACATTTCCCGCCCTCCCTCCCTTCCCTCCTTCCTCTTTTCTTTCTTTTCTTTGATTTGAAACAGATCCAAGCCATTCTTATTCCAGTTTATCACCATGTCCGCTCAACTCCTTCTCTAAAATTCGTATAATAACGATCCTCTCTCTTACTCCCATCCGTCCCCCATCTCACAGGGATGCGGAAATGCAGCCCTAACTCCTAACGATCCCGAGACCCCAGGGATCCTGCTTCCAGGCTCCACAAGCCCGTCTGGCTGGCACTGTCCCCTCACTCCAGACCACAAGCAGCCTGTTCCTCTTCTGCTGACACCCCTCTCTCTCCAGTCCACTTCCCCACACACAGACGCTTTCTTCCCTAACCTGCCAGCATGCACTGCGAACAGAAAGCAGCGTGTTTGACATTCTTTACTGAAAGGTAGGCAGTTACAGAGGGACCTTACACACATCGTGGGAAACCACTGGAGACTTGGGTTCTGAAAACCTGGTATGTGGAGCACAGAGGCCGCCCACTTCTCAGCGCTGCGTCCTGAGCGCAGCGCCTCTGTCCTTGTCCAGCTGAGTCGCTGAATCCCCAGACCCTCCTGGCTTCTCGCTGGAGGCCCTGCCGTCTTTCCTGGTCTGGTTCCCTGGCCCCTCCCACCCTGCCCTCATCACTCCTCCAGAAAACGCTTCACACCATAATAATCTCTACAGCAGCTGCTCTGCCAGCAATGGAGTCAGCATTTTTAATCCTTCGAGACGATACTGGACACCCTGCACCAACCATCGTGATTTAACTTCTTCCCCAGGTCCAAGGCTTCCCCAAGAAAATCTGCAGGACTGAAAAGGCCTATCAAAGCCTCTCCCACCCCACAGAGTTTGAGTTTGCCGGATGGCCACATTTAAAGCCATCAGAAGCGTGGGGCTCTGGGGTCAAAGCATCTGAATGCTTTCCTATTTCAGGAGCAATCCCCTTCGACCTCCTTAAGGAAGGGCGCATCACCAGGAGTTCGTGAAGGATTCAGTTGGGAGAAAAGCATTAGAGCCCCGAGGCACGTGTGCTGGCAGGAGGAATGACAAGACGTGGGGTGTCCATGATGTTTGGTGGCACCACCTGACTCCTTCCCTTCTTCCCTTTGAGGACTTCCAAAGGCCACGCGAAACTGAACCACATGAAGAAACCTCAGCATCCAGAAGCTTTCGTCCTTGTAGTTTCTGTTGCCACAAGGAATAAAAACAATTCTCGAAGGGTAAGGTTTATACGGTAAGCGTCAGTGTCAATTGTGCTCTGACCAGATTCAGAAGTTCCGGTGGATACCCGGGAAGGAGGGGTCTCTCCCTTCCTGAGCACCGTGCATTTTTCAAGCCAAGGATAAAGAAAGCTTGCTCTGCAGAGGCTAGCTTCCAGCTCCCGATGTGAGTTTATGCCACTGACAGTGACCAATACACTGCTCACACCTGTGTCACAGGGAGGGCCCGCTCGTGTCAGCTTAGATCTCTCCAGCTCACAGAGATAACCCATGTTCCAGCACCTCCCCCTCCGCCTCCCTCATTTCCTTTTTCCCTCCCAGAGGTATGTTGTATTTCATTGTAAAGCACTTAGAGACTGCAGCAATATGCACCGTATAAATAATAAATGGAATGCGATAGAACTGGAACAGTTGAATTTCCACGGTGATCTGATGTCTGGCTTTTCTAGGGAATCCGATCAACAAGACTGAAGACTGGCTGCAGGATCGTGGGGAAAATAGTGAAGACACCTGAAGTAGAATGTCGCCAGCACTCCAGAAGCTCCTTCTGTCCCTTCCATTCACTGCCCTGCTTCCAAGCGTAACCAATACCCTGACTTGTAGCATCAAAGATAAGTTTTGGACCAGTCCCTCCCATCAGGAAACTTCCACAAGCCTCTTGGATAGCCTCATCCACCAGAGGGCAGACAGCAGAAGCAAGAAGAACTACAGGGGGGACCTTGAAGATGGCGGAAGAGTAAGACGCGGAGATCGCCTTCCTCCCCACGGATACACCAGAAATACATCCACACGTGGAACAACTCCTACAGAACTCCTACTGAAGGCTGGCAGAAGACCTCAGACCTCCCAAAAGGCAAGAAACTCCCCACGTAACTGGGTAGGGCAAAAGAAAAAACAGAGACAAAAGAATAAGGACGGCACCTGCACCAGTGGGAGGGAGCTGTGAAGGAGGAAAAGTTTCCACACACTAGGAAGCCCCTCCGCGGGCGGAGACTGCGGGAGGCAGAGGGGGGAGTTTCGGGACCGCGGAGTAGTGCACAGCGACGGGTGCGGAGGGCAAAGCGGGGAGATTCCTGCACAGACGATCGGTGCCGACCAGCACTCACCAACCCGAGAGGCTTGCTGCTCACCCACCGGGGCGGGCGGGGCTGCGAGCTGAGGCTCGGGTTTTGGTTTTGGACGGAGCTCAGGGAGAGGACTGGGGTTGGCGGCTTGAACATAGCCTGAAGGGGTTAGTGCACCACGACTAGCCGGGAGGGAGTTCGGGGAAAAGCCTGCACCGGCCGAAGAGGCAAGAGACTTTTTCTTCCCTCTTTGTCTCCTGGTGCGCGAGGAGAGGGGTTTAAGAGCGCTGCTTAAAGGAACTCCAGAGACGGGCGCGAGCCGCGGCTAAAAGCGCGAACCCCAGAGACGGGCGCGAGCCGCGGCTGAGGGCGCGAGCCCCAGAGACAGGCGGGAGACGCTAAGGCTGCTGCTGCCGCCACCAAGGGGCCTGTGTGCGAGCACAGGTCACTCTCCACACCCCTCTTCCGCGGAGCCTGTGCAGCCCGCCACTGCCAGGTTCCCGGGATCCAGGGACAACTTCCCCGGGACAGCGCACGGCGGGCCTCAGGCTGGTGCAACGTCACGCCGGCCTCTGCCGCAACGTCACGCTGCCTCTGCCGCCGCAGGCCGGCCCCGCACGCAGTGCCCCTCCTTCCCCCATCCCCCAACCCCCAGCCTGAGTGAGCCGGAGGCCCCGAATCAGCGGCTCCTTTAACCCCGTCCTGTCTGAGCGAAAAAACAGACGCCCTCCAGCGACCTACACGCAGAGGCAGGGCCAAATCCAAAGCTGAGCTCCTGTGAGCTGTGAAAACAAAGAAGAGAAAGGGAAATCTCTCCCAGCAGCCACAGAAGCAGCGGATTAAAGCTCCACAATCAACTTGATATACCCTGCATCTGTGGAATACCTGAATAGACAAGGAATGATCCCAAATTGAAGAGGTGGAATTTAGGAGCGAAATCTATGGTTTTTTTCCCTTTTCCTCTTTTTGTGAAGGTGTACGTGTATGCTCCTGTGTGACATCTAGTCTGTATACTCTAGCTTCCACCATTTGTCCCAGGGCTCTATCCGTCCATGACTTTTTTTTAAAAAAAATTCTTTTTCTTAATAATTAAGTTTAATTGTAATAACTTTATTATACTTTACCTTCGTTCTTTCTTTCTTTCCTTCCTTCCCTCCCTCCTTTAGACAACGAATCACCCCAAATTGAGGAGGTGGTCTCAGGGAGCAGGATTTATAATTTTTCCCCCTTTACCTCTTTTTGTGAAGGTGTATGTGTATGCTTCTGTGTAAGATTTTCTCTGTATAGCTTTGCTTCCAACATTTGTCCTAAGGTTCTATCCGTCCCTTTTTTTTTTTCTAAATATTTTTTAATTCAATAACTATATTATACTTTATTTTATTTTTACTGTATCATCTTTCTTTCTGTCTTTTTTCCTTCTTTCACTCCTTCCTTCCTTCCTCCCTCCCTCCCTCCCTCCCTCCTTTCTTTCCTTCTTTGCTTCTTTCTTCCTTCCTTCCTTTCCTCCTTTCCTTCTTTCTTTCCTCATACTTCTACTAATTCTCTCTACTTTTTCTCCCTTTTATTCTGAGCCGTGTGGATGAAAGGCTCTTGGTGCTCCAGCCAGGAGTCAGGGCTCTGCCTCTGAGGTAGGAGAGCCAACTTCAGGTCACTGGTCAACAAGAGACCTCCCAGCTCCACATAATATTAAACAGCGGAAATCTCCCAGAGACCTCCATCTTAACACCAGCACCCAGCTTCACTCAACGACCAGCAAGCCACAGTGCTGGACAACCTATGCCAAACAACTAGCAAAACAGGAACACAACCCCACCCATTAGCAGAGAGGCTGACTAAAATCATAATAAGGCCACAGACACCCCAAAACACACCACCAGACGTGAACCTGCCCACTAGAGAGACAAGATCCAGCCTCATCCAGCACAACACAGGCACTAGTCCCCTCCACCAGGAAGCCTACACAACCCACTGAAACAACCTTAGCCACTGGAGACAGACATCAAAAACAACGGGAAATACGAACCTGCAGCCTGCAAAAAGGAGACCCCAAACACAGTAAGATAAGCAAAATGAGAAGACAGAAAAACACACAGCAGATGAAGGAGCAAGATAAAAACCCACCAGACCTAACAAATGAAGAGGAAATAGGCAATCTACCTGAAAAAGAATTCAGAATAATGATAGTAAGGATGATCCGAAATCTTGGAAGTAGAATGGACAAAATGCAAGAAACAGTTAACAAGGACCTACAAGAACTAAAGATGAAACAAGCAACGATGAACAATGCAATAAATGAAATTAAAATCACTCTAGATAGGATCAATAGCAGAATAACTGAGGCAGAAGAACGGATAAGTGACCTGGAAGATAAAGTAGTGGAAATAACTACTGCAGAGCAGAATAAAGAAAAAAGAATGAAAAGAACTGAGGACAGTCTCAGAGACCTCTGGGACAACATGAAACGCACCAACATTCGAATTATAGGGGTTCCAGAAGAAGAAGAAAGAAAGAAAGGGACTGAGAAAATATTTGAAGAGATTATAGTTGAAAACTTCCCTAATATGGGAAAGGAAATAGTTAATCAAGTCCAGGAAGCACAGAGGGTCCCATACAGGATAAATACAAGGAGAAACACGCCAAGACACATATTAATCAAACTATCAAAAATTAAATACAAAGAAAGCATATTAAAAGCAGCAAGGGAAAAACAACAAATAACACACAAGGGAATCCCCATAAGGTTAACAGCTGATCTCTCAGCAGAAACCCTACAAGCCAGAAGGGAGTGGCAGGACATACTGAAAGTGATGAAGGAGAATAGCCTGAAACCAAGACTACTCTACCCAGCAAGGATCTCATTCACATTTGATGGAGAAATTAAAACCTTTACAGACAAGCAAAAGCTGAGAGAGTTCAGCACCACCAAACCAGCCTTACAACAAATGCTAAAGGAACTTCTCTAGACACGAAACACAAGAGAAGGAAATGACCTATAGTAGCGAACCCAAAACAATATATAAAATGGAAATAGGAACATACATATCAATAATTACCTTAAATGTAAATGGACTAAATGCTCCCACCAAAAGACACAGATTGGCTGAATGGATACAAAAACAAGACCCTTATATATGCTGTCTACAAGAGACCCACTTCAGAACTAGAGACACATACAGACTGAAAGTAAGGGGATGGAAAAAGATATTCCATGCAAATGGAAACCAAAAGAAAGCTGGAGTAGCAATTCTCATATCAGACAAAATAGACTTTAAAATAAGGACTATTAAAAGGGACAAAGAAGGACACTACATAATGATCAAGGGATCGATCCAAGAAGAAGATATAACAATTGTAAATATTTATGCACCCAACATAGGAGCACCTCAATACATAAGGCAAATACTAACAACCATAAAAGGGGAGATCAACAGTAACACATTCATAGTAGGGGACTTTAACACCCCACTTTCACCCATGGACAGATCATCCAAAATGAAAATAAATAAGGAAACACAAGCTTTAAATGATACATTAAACAAGATGGACTTAATTGATATTTATAGGACACTCCATCCAAAAACAACAGAATACACATTTTTCTCAAGTGCTCATGGAACATTCTCCAGGATAGATCATATCTTGGGTCACAAATCAAGCCTTGGTAAATTTAAGAAAACTGAAATTGTATCAAGTATCTTTTCCGACCACAACGCCATGAGACTAGATATCAATTACAGGAAAAGATCTGTAAAAAATACAAACACATGGAGGCTAAACAATACACTACTTAATAATGAATTGATCACTGAAGAAATCAAAGAGGAAATAAAAAAATACCTAGAAACAAATGACAATGGAGACACAACGACCCAAAACCTATGGGATGCAGCAAAAGCAGTTCTAAGGGGGAAGTTTATAGCAATACAAGCCCACCTTAAGAAGCAGGAAACATCTCGAATAAACAACCTAACCTTGCACCTCAAGCAATTAGAGAAAGAAGAACAAAAAAACCCCAAAGCTAGCAGAAGGAAAGAAATCATAAAAATCAGATCAGAAATAAATGAAAAAGAAATGAAGGAAACAATAGCAAAGATCAATAAAACTAAAAGCTGGTTCTTTGAGAAGATAAACAAAATAGATAAACCACTAGCCAGACTCATCAAGAAAAAAAGGGAGAAGACTCAAATTAATAGAATTAGAAATGAAAAAGGAGAAGTAACAACTGACACTGCAGAAATAAAAAAAATCATGAGAGATTACTACAAGCAACTCTATGCCAATAAAATGGACAATCTGGAAGAAATGGACAAATTCTTAGAAATGCACAACCTGCCAAGACTGAATCAGGAAGAAATAGAAACTATGAACAGACCAATCACAAGCACTGAAATTGAAACTGTGATTAAAAACCTTCCAACAAACAAAAGCCCAGGACCAGATGGCTTCACAGGTGAATTCTATCAAACGTTTAGAGAAGAGCTAACACCTATCCTTCTCAAACTCTTCCAAAATATAGCAGAGGGAGGAACACTCCCAAATTCCTTCTACGAAGCCACCATCACCTTGATACCAAAACCAGACAAGGATGTCACAAAGAAAGAAAACTACAGGCCAATATCACTGATGAACATAGATGCAAAAATCCTCAACAAAATACTATCAAACAGAATCCAACAGCACATTAAAAGGATCATACACCATGATCAAGTGGGGTTTATTCCAGGAATGCAAGGATTCTTCAATATACGCAAATCTATCAATGTGATAAACTATATTAACAAATTGAAGGAGAAAAACCATATGATCATCTCAATAGATGCAGAGAAAGCTTTCGACAAAATTCAACACCCATTTATGATAAAAACCCTCCAGAAAGTAGGCATAGAGGGAACTTTCCTAAACATAATAAAAGCCATATATGACAAGCCCACAGCAAACATCATCCTCAATGGTGAAAAACTGAAAGCATTTCCACTAAGATCAGGAACAAGACAAGGTTGCCCACTCTCACCACTCTTATTCAACATAGTTTTGGAAGTTTTAGCCACAGCAATCAGAGAAGAAAAGGAAATAAAAGGAATCCAAATCGGAAAAGAAGAAGTAAAGATGTCACTGTTTGCAGATGACATGATACTATACATAGAGAATCCTAAAGATGCTACCAGAAAACTACTAGAGCTAATCAATGAATTTGGTAAAGTAGCAGGATACAAAATTAATGCAGAGAAATCTCTGGCATTCCTATATACTAATGATGAAAAATCTGAAAGTGAAATCAAGAAAACACTCCCATTTACCATTGCAACAAAAAGAATAAAATATCTAGGAATAAACCTACCTAAGGATACGAAAGACCTGTATGCAGAAAATTATAAGACACTGATGAAAGAAATTAAAGATGATACAAATAGATGGAGAGATATACCATGTTCTTGGATGGGAAGAATCAACATTGTGAAAATGACTCTACTACCCAAAGCAATCTACAGATTCAATGCAATCCCTATCAAACTACCACTGGCATTTTTCACAGAACTAGAACAAAAAATTTCGCAATTTGTATGGAAACACAAAAGACCCCGAATAGCCAAAGCAATCTTTAGAACGAAAAAAGGAGCTGGAGGAATAAGGCTCCCTGACTTCAGACTATATTACAAAGCAACAGTAATCAAGACAGTATGGTACTGGCACAAAAACAGAAAGATAGATCAGTGGAACAGGATAGAAAGCCCAGAGATAAACCCACGCACATATGGACACCTTATCTTTGATAAAGGAGGCAGGAATGTACAGTGGAGAAAGGACAGCCTCTTCAATAAATGGTGCTGGGAAAACTGGACAGGTACATGTAAAAGTATGAGATTAGATCACTCCCTAACACCATACACAAAAATAAGCTCAAACTGGATTAAAGACCTAAATGTAAGGCCAGAAACTATCAAACTCTTAGAAGAAAACATAGGAAGAACACTCTATGACATAAATCACAGCAAGATCCTTTCTGACCCACCTCCTAGAGTAATGGAAATAAAAACAAAAATAAACAAATGGGACCTAATGAAACTTCAAAGCTTTTGCACAGCAAAGGAAACCATAACCAAGACCAAAAGACAACCCTCAGAATGGGAGAAAACATTTGCAAATGAAGCAACTGACAAAGGATTAATCTCCAAAATTTACAAGCAGCTCATGCAGCTCAATAACAAAAAAACAAACAACCCCATCCAAAAATGGGCAGAAGACCTAAATAGACATTTCTCCAAAGAAGATATACAGAATGCCAACAAACACATGAAAGAATGCTCAACATCATTAATCATTAGAGAAATGCAAATCAAAACTACAATGAGATATCATCTCACACCAGTCAGAATGGCCATCATCAAAAAATCAAGAAACAATAAATGCTGGAGAGGGTGTGGAGAAAAGGGGACACTCTTGCACTGCTGGTGGGAATGTGAATTGGTTCAGCCACTGTGGAGAACAGTATGGAGGTTCCTTAAAAAACTACAAATAGAATTACCATATGACCCAGCAATCCCACTACTTGGCATATACCCTGAGAAAACCAAAATTCAAAGAGAGTCATGTACCAAAATGTTCATTGCAGCTCTATTTACAATAGCCAGGACATGGAAACAACCTAAGCGCCCATCATCGGATGAATGGATAAAGAAGATGTGGCACATATACACAATGGAATATTACTCAGCCTTAAAAAGAAATGAAATTGAGCTATTTGTAATGAGATGGATAGACCTAGAATCTGTCATACAGAGTGAAGTAAGTCAGAAAGAAAAAGACAAATACCGTATGCTAACACATATATATGGAATTTAAGGGAAAAAAATGTCATGAAAAACCTAGGGGTAAGACAGGAATAAAGACGCAGACCTACTGGAGAACGGACTTAAGGATATGGGGAGGGGGAAGGGTGAGTTTTGACAGGGCGAGAGAGAGTCATGGACATATACACACTAACAAACGTAGTAAGGTAGATAGCTGGGGGAAGCAGCCGCAAGGCACAGGGATATTAGCTCGGTGCTTTGTGACAGCCTGGAGGGGTGGGATGGGGAGAGTGGGAGGGAGGGAGACGCAAGAGGGAAGACATATGGGAACATATGTATATGTATAGCTGATTCACTTTGTTGTAAAGCAGAAACTAACACACCATTGTAAAGCAATTATACCCCAATAAAGATGTTTAAAAAAAAAAAAAAAAAAAGAACTACAGTCCTGCAGCCTGTGGAACAAAAACCACATTCACAGAAAGACAGACAAGATGAAAAGGCAGAGGGCTATGTACCAGATGAAGGAACAGATAAAACCCCAGAAAAACAACTACATGAAGTGGAGATAGGCAACCTTCCAGAGAAAGGATTCAGAATAATGATAGTGAAGATGATCGAGGACCTCGGAAAAAGAATGGAGGCAAACATTGAGAAGATGCAAGAAATGTTTAACAAAGACCTAGAAGAATTAAAGAACGAACAGAGATGAACAATACAATAACTGAAATGAAAACTACACTAGAAGGAATCAATGGCAGAATAACTGAGGCAGAAGAACGGATAAGTGACCTGGAGGACAGAATGGTGGGATTCACTGCTGTGGAACACAATAAAGAAAAAAGAATGAAAAGAAATGAAGACAGCCTAAGAGACCTCGGGGACAACACTAAACGCAACAACATTTGCATCATAGGGGTCCCAGAAGGAGAAGAGAGAGAGAAAGGACCTGAGAAAATATTTGAAGAGATTATAGTCGAACACTTCCCTAACATGGGAAAGGAAATAGCCACCCAAGTCCAGGAAGCACAGAGAGTCCCATACAGGATAAACCCAAGGAGAAACATGCTGAGACACATAGCAATCAAACTGGCAAAACTTAAAGACAAAGAAAAATAATTGAAAGCAGCAAGGGAAAAACGACAAACAACATACAAGGGAACTCCCATAAGGTTAACAGCTCATTTCTCAGCAGAAACTCTACAAGCCACAAGGGAGTGGCATGATATGCTTAAAGTGATGAAAGGGAAGAACCTACAACCAAGATTACTCTACCCGGCAAGGATCTCATTCAGATTTGATGGAGAAATCAAAAGCTTTACAGACAAGCAAAAGCTAAGAGAATTCAGCACCACCAAACCAGCTCTACAACAAATGCTAAAGGAACTTCTCTAAGTGGGAAACACAAGAGAAGAAGAGGACCTACAAAAACAAACCCAAAACAATTAAGAAAATGGTCATAGGAACACACATAACAATAATTACCTTAAACGTGAATGGATTAGATGCTCCAACCAAAAGACAGGCTTGCTGAATGGATACAAAAACAAGACCCATATATATGCTGTCTACAAGAGACCCACTAAGACCTAGGGACACATGCAGACTGAACGTGAGGGGATGGAAAAAGATATTCCATGCAAATGGAAATCAAAAGAAAGCTGGAGTAGCAATACTCATATCAGATAAAATAGACTTTAAGATAAAGAAGTTTACAAGAGACAGGGAAGGACACTATGTAATGATCAAGGGATCAAACCAAGAAGAAGATATAACAATTATACATATATATGCACCTAACATACGAGCATCTCAATACATAAGGCAACTGCTAACAGCTCTAAAGGAGGAAATCGACAGTAACACAGTAATAGTGGGGGACTTTAACACCTCACTTACACCAATGGACAGATCATCCAAAAAGAAAATTAATAAGGAAACACAAGCTTTAAGTGACACAATAGACCATATAGATTTAATTGATATTTATAGGACATTCCATCCCAAAACACCAGATTCCACTTTGTTCTCAATGGCACACAGAACATTCTCCAGGATAGATCACATCTTGGGTCACAAATCAAGCCTCAGTAAATTTAAGAAAATTGAAATCATATCAAGCATTTTTTCTGACCACAACGCTATGAGATTAGAAATCAATTACAGGGGAAAAAAACGTAAAAAACACAAACACATGGAGGCTAAACAGTACGTTACTAAATAACCAAGAGATCATTGCAGAAATCAAAGAGGAAATCAAAAAATACCTAGAGACAAATGACAATGAAAACACGACAATCCAAAACCTATGGGATGCAGCAAAAGCAGTTCTAAGAGGGAAGTTTATAGCTATACAAGCCTACCTCAAGAAACAAGAAAAATCTCAAATAAACAATCTAACCTTACACCTAAAGGAACTAGAGGAAGAAGAAGGTTAGCAGAAGGAAAGAAAGCATAAAGATCAGAGCAGAAATAAATGAAATAGAAACAAAGAAAACAATAGCAAAGATCAATAAAAATAAAAGCTGGTTCTTTGAGAAGATAAACAAAATTGATAAACCATTAGCCAGACTGAAAAAGAGGGAGAAGACTCAAATCAGTAAAATTAGAAATGAAAAAGGAGAAGTTACAACAGACACTGCAGAAATACAAAGGATCATGAGAGATTACTACAAGCAACTGTATGCCAATAAAATGGACAACCTGGAAGAAATGGACAAATTCTTAGAAATGCACAACCTTCCGAGACTGAACCAGGAAGAAATAGAAAACATGAACAAACCAATCACAAGTAATGAAATTGAAACTGTGATTAAAAATCTTCCAACAAACAAAATTCCAGGACCAGATGGCTTCACAGGTGAATAGTATCAAACATTTAGAGAAGAGCTAACACCCATCCTTCTCAAACTCTTCCAAAAAATTGCAGAGGGAGGAAAACTCCCAAACTCATTCTATGAGGCCACCATCACCCTGATACCAAAACCAGACAAAGATACTGCAAAAAAGAAAATTACAGACCAATATCACTGATGAATATAGAGGCAAAAACCCTCAACAAAATACTAGCAAACAGAATCCAACAACACATTAAAAGGATCATACACCATGATCAAGTGGGATTTATCCCAGGGATGCAAGGATTCTTCAATATATGCAAATCAATCAGTGTGATACACCATAATAACAAACTGAAGAATAAAAACCATATGATCATCTCAACAGATGCAGAAAAAGCTTTTGACAAAATTCAACACCCATTTATGATAAAAACTCTCCAGAAAGTGGGCACAGAGGGAACCTATTTCAACATAATAAAGGCCATATACGACAAACCCACAGCGAACATCATTCTCAATGGTGAAAAACTGAAAGCATTTCCTCTAAGATCAGGAACAAGACAAGGATGTCCACTCTCACTACTATTATTCAACATAGTTTTGGAAGTCCTAGCCACGGCAATCAAAGAAAAAAAAGAAATAAAAGGAATACAAATTGCAAAAGAAGAAGTAAAACTGTCACTGTTTGCAGATGACATGATACTATACATAGAGAATCCTAAAGATGCTACCAGAAAACTACTAGAGCTAATCAATGAATTTGGTAAAGTTGCGGGATACAAAATTAATGCACTGAAGTCTCTTGCATTCCTATACACTAATGATGAAAAATCTGAAAGAGAAATTAAGAAAACACTCCCATTTACCATTGCAACAAAAAGAATAAAATACCTAGGAATAAACCTACCTAGGGAGACAAAAGACCTGTATGCAGAAAACTAAAAGACACTGATGAAAGAAATTAAAGATGATACCAACAGATGGAGAGATATACCATGTTCTTGGATTGGAAGAATCAACATTGTGAAAATGACTCTACTACCCAAAGCAATCTACAGATTCAATGCAATCCCTACCAAATTACCAATGGCATTTTTTTACAGAACTAGAACAAAAAATCTTAAAATTTGTATGGAGACACAAAAGACCCCGAATAGCCAAAGCAGTCTTGAGGGAAAAAAACGGAGCTGGAGGAATCAGACTCCCTGACTTCAGACTATACTACAAAGCTACAGTAATCAAGACAATATGGTACTGGCACAAAAACAGAAATATAGATCAATGGAACAGGATAGAAAGCCCAGAGATAAACCCACACACCTATGGTCAACTAATCTATGACAAAGGAGGCAAAGATATACAATGGAGAAAAGACAGTCTCTTCAATAAGTGGTGCTGGGAAAACTGGCCAGCTACATGTAAAAGAATGAAATTAGAACACTCCCTAACACCATACACAAAAATAAACTCAAAATGGATTCGAGACCCAAATGTAAGAAAGACCAGACACTATAAAACTCTTAAAGGAAAACATAGGAAGAACACTCTTTGACATAAATCACAGCAAGATCTTTTTTGATCCATCTCCTAGAGTAATGGAAATAAAAACAAAAATAAACAAATGCAACCTAATGAAACTTAAAAGCTTTTGCACAGCAAAGGAAACTATAAACAAGATGAAAAGACAACCATCAGAATGGGAGAAAATATTTGCAGATGAATCAACTAACAAAGGATTAATCTCCAAAATATATAAGCAGCTCATGCAGCTCAATATTAAAAAAACAAACAACCAATCTAAAAATGGGCAAAAGGCCTAAGTAGACATTTCTCCAAAGAAGACATACAGATGGCCAAGAGGCACATGAGAAGCTGCTCAACATCACTAATGATTAGAGAAATGCAAATCAGAACCACAATGACGTATCACCTCACACCAGATAGAATGGGCATCATCAGAAAACCTACAAACAACAAATGCTGGAGAGGGTGTGGAGAAAAGGGAACCCTCTTGCACTGTTGGTGGGAATGTAAATTGATACAGCCACTATGGAGAACAGTATGGAGGTTCCTTAAAGAACTAAAAATAGAATTACCATATGACCCAGCAATCCCACTCTTGGTCATATACCCAGAGAAAACCATAATTCAAAAAGACACATGCCCCCCAATGTTCATTCTGGCGCTATTTACAATAGCCAGGTCATGGAAGCAACCTAAATGCCCATCGACAGACAAATGGATAAAGAAGATGTGGCACATATATATACAATGAAATATTACTCAGCAATAAAAAGGAATGAAATTGGGTCATTTGTAGAGCCGTGGATGCATCTAGAGACTGTCATACAGAGTGAAGTAAGTCAGAAAGAGAAAAACAAATATCGTATATTAACGCATATATGTGGAACCTAGAAAACGGTACAGATGAACCGGTCTGCAGAGTAGAAATTGAGACACAGTAGTAAAGAAAAAAACATATGGACACCAAGGGGGGAACACGGGGGGCGGGTGGTGGTGTGATGAATTGGGAGATTGGGATTGACATGTATACACTGATGTGTGTAAAATGGATGACTAATAAGAAAATAAATAAATAAATAAATGAAAAAGAACTGGAACAGTCTTGGGCACCCTGACTTTGGCTCCCATCCCAAAGCAGACAGGTTTAGGCGTGTAAAAGCTGCTTCTTTGACAAGGCTAGTATTCTTTTCCCTCCCTTTCTTAAAACCGTCATTTCATTTGCTTTTTGGGATGAATGTCCCTGCGTATGAAATATAAGGAATAAAGGCAGAGACGGGAGGGCAGGGGAAAAAGGCATGGAATATAACAGCATAGAAGTAAATAAAGCCAACAGTAAACAGACACCTATTTACCAGGCACTGTGCAAGGTGATGAAGGGATACACAGGTATCGAGGTCTGAGACACAGGCTTCATTTCCAAGGGGCATGTGTAGCCCCGTGTACAGTCATCACACGGCAACTTGATAAATGCTAGGAGGTAGACGCTGTTACAGGAGACAAGTCCATTTCAGTTGGGGAGATAAGCCTGGCAAGACTTCCTACATGGGTCTTAAGTAGGATTGTAGAGATCTGAGGAACAAGCATTGGATGGAGAAACTATGAGGAAAAGCAGATGTATAGAAGCAGCAAAGGTACAGGTGGGCTCAGGGATCCACCGTGGGTGGGATAAAGCAGGCTGAGCCCAGACTGGAGAGGAAAGAAAGAAAGGAATTCCTGCCCGTCCAGGAGGCCCTTCACTCCAGGTCCTTCAAATGAATTCTCATCTAATCTTCTACAGAGCCTTGTAAAATAGATACTATTCTTCTCACCGTGCAGATGAGTAAATTGCAAGGTTAAGTGTTAGCACAGGGGTGGGACGTGAATCTGGGTCCTCTGAGTCTGTGGCCTGTGCTCCTTTGGGGATTCCACGGTCCCTGGGTCCTTTCTGTTGCCTCGGAACCAGGTCTCAGGATTTGGAATTTATCTATGGACAGTTGGAGCCATTGAAGGTTTTTTCAACAAGGGAGACATACAATAATCAGAAAAGACAGAATAACCTTTAGGGTGTTCAGTTCTTATGTTTATCAAAGGGCCTCCAGAGAAAAGTTTTCAGACGGGGCCGTGAGCAGGCAAGGAGCAGTGTTCTCATTTCTTAACTGCCCTTTACATCTGATAACTGATAATCTCATAAAAGATTTTACATCATTCTCTAATAATCTGAAATTAATCTGAGTTTTAAAATAATCTGATGTGTACAGCAGCTGAGGTGACATTTTCCTCCCTCTTATTTGGTTTCTAAAAGATTAATCACATCAGACACCTATTCCAAACTTAGTGCAAATGAAAATCACTGAACCATTCAGTGCTGGAGCACTTGTGCTTGGCTGAGGGTAGAGAAACTAGGAGAATCATTTAGAAAAGCAATTTGAAATTACAGACCTAGTCCTGAAAATGTTCATTTTTGGAAACTCAGATTAAGATGCTACTTCAGGGACTTCCCTGGTGGTCCAGCGGTAAAGAATCTGCCTTCCAATGCAGGGGACATGTGTTCAATCCCTGGGAACTAAGATGCCACATGCCGCGGGACAACTCAACCCGTGCACTGCAACTAGAGAGAAGCCCACGCACCTCAACTAGAGAAGCCCACAACAAAGGGCCCACACGCCACAAGGAAGACCCAGCACAGCCAAAATAATAATAAAACAGAAATAAATAATAAATTTTAAAAAGATGCTACTTCAATTGAAGCAAACTGTGTGTTAATATTAAAATGAAAGATACCAGTGCCATGTCAGAATATGGAAATATTTATGACGCAATGTTATATGGAAAAAAGCTGAGTATGTCATTATAATTTTTAAGTAACTAGTAATTAGTTTTTTAAGTAACTAGTTCAATTAGTAAGTATAGGAGAATAATATGGAAAGGGTCATTGTATTGCCTTGGGCTTTTTTTCTTTATAACTCTTGTTTTGTTGTTTTGCACAATCTTCTAATGGTATTATTTTCTAAATGTCATGGTTGTAGCCACAGGCAACTAGGGTGAAAGGGGACAGAAAACCAGACTGGTTGCTAAGAGTGTCGTGTCAAACCACAATCAGCGCTTCTTCTGCTAAGAACAAGCAAAAGAAATACAGTTTCTGTTTGTTTTGTTTTGTCTTTGATCCTTGTTTATATTGTTAAACCAGAAATGTCTGGTATTGAATGAAGGGAAGGTATAGAACTTCTTTTTATTTTTTAGAACTTCTTTTTAAAAATGTATGCCTCATATTTATAAACAGGAAAACATGTACTTTACATTTTTTTTCAACGGTGTATATCTTCTTCTTTCTGAATAGGCTTACGGGCAGCTCTGCTTAAACTTAGAGAAAAGGGTAAGAACTTTAAACTCTCTTTCAGGCATGTGATTCTATGACTATCATTGCAGAACCAGAGCTATTACAGGATAAAGAAAACAAACAGCTATAAAGAAAATAGTGAAAACATGGCTAAGAGTGGCTTATTTCTGGTTAAAAGCATAATTATAACAAAGAGGATAGTATACTTTTTCATTTTAACTGGCACATTTATGAAAAAACAATGGCATAAGAATGACTGAATAACTTGAACAGTGTTTTACAAAGCACGCTCCTACCCATTATCTTTATAGTTTTATGTCAAGTAAAATACTGACCGACAAATGGCTAATAATACCTTTAATTTGCCTTCCCAATTTGATTTTAGGATAGTGATTATAATGACTATACGGTAGTTTTTAAAAAATCCAAGTGTAAATGTCATTGTGATGGATGCTCTATAGCTTAACACATCTTTTAAAAATTTATTTTATTGGAGTCTAGTTGATTTACAATGTTGTGTTAATTTCTGCGGCACAGCCAAGTGATTCAATTATGTGTGTGTGTGTGTGTGTGTGTGTATATACATACATTCTTTTTCATATTCTTTCCATTATGGTTTATCACAGGATACTGGACATAGTTCCCTGTGCTATACAGTAGGACCTTGTTGTTTATCCATTCTATATGTAATAGTTTGCATCTGCTAACCCCAGACTCCAATCCATCCCTCCCTCACCCCCTCCCCCTTGGCAACCACAAGTCTGTTCTCTATGTCTGTGAGTCTGTTTCTGTTTTGTAGATAAGTTCATTTGTGTCATAGTTTAGATTCCACATGTAAGTGATGTCATATGGTATTTGTCTTTCTCTGTCTGACTTACTTCACTTAGTATGATCATCTCTAGGTCTATCCATGTTGCTACAAATGTATAGCCTAATACATCTTGAACACAGACCTAATCTGTGAGAGTTTATGTTCTGAAAGGGGTAACATGAATGTAGACATAGATCCTCAGACAGCTCAGCACAAGGAGAACAGAGAGAAAAGACAATGGCAGGGGTAAGAGAACCGCCAGTAGATACACATTATGAGTCTGTACAATACACAATACAGGGTGACACTTCCCTGGACACTGGAATCCTCTAAGAGTCTGAGGGCCAAGTCTATTCTTTGTCACAGACCCCAGACGGCAAGCTTTCCTGAGGCTCCATATCCTAAAGAATGACTGTGAATCTAGGGGTGATAAAATATGGGGTCAAATCAAACTGTGAAGGTTGTTAAGAGTGGATTTTAAAAGGCAGATGAGTTTTGTGAAGGCATCCGTGGGGAGATAACGTCAGAGCTGGGAGGGGCGACCATCACAGGGTTCACTGAGGAGACAGAGCTGACGGCTTCCAGAAGACGGGGTGGGGACTGGAGGGGCACGGGAGGTGTGCAAGTGCCTGACTAGGGGCCGACCTCCGCCTTTGGGATGCGAGGCAGCACAGGCACCAAGCACGAGTAGCCTCTCCAGTGGTTTTGAGGCCTGTGCGGAACCAAGGTGGGGTGCAGGGGCCCCCCAGGCCTGCAGGGCACGGCACAGTGAACCCTGCCAGGCTTGACTGTTGCACAGGGCGCCAGGCCCCGGGGCGGGCCAAGCTAATGTCCAGGAGGAATCGAGTACGTTCCGAAGCTGCCGTAAAAGGGATTAACACAGACTTCCAACTTTGCTAGCCAGGTCAGAGAGGGAAATGGACTTGGGCTGGACCTTCAGGGAGGAGTCCGGTGTCAGGGTGGGACAAAGACGGACAGAGCCAGAACCCAAAGCCCAGGGTTTAGAGCCAGGCACCAAACAGGGAAGAGATTATGCCCCAGACGCTGGGGGAAAACAATGGCAGCTTGAACAAGGAAGAGCGGCTAAGAAAATGTAGACCAGGAAGACAAGCATTTTCTGAACAGTTGTGTCTGGACGGGGCTGTTAACAGTTCCAAACCTGAGGGACTCTGGGGCAGCAGGTGCAGGTTATCCTGTGGTTACATCCCCGCACAAAGCAAACCAACTAACATAAGCTTCAGCCGTGAGATGCCTTGGCCGGATGTAAGTCCTGCCCCCAAACTTCCCCTCGTGGAGTAGTATTAAGTACATGTAAGGTATCTGAGTACGCTGACAACACAGGGCAAGCTGGGGGGAAAGGCATGCAGCCGGAGAACCACAGACCAGAGGCAGGGCCGGGGAGTTTGGCCTCTGCTGGGCGGGTCCCACCACCGCCCAAGCCCCAGGCCCGAGCGGCTCTGCCCCTTCCCCTCCAGACCCTCAGGCCCGACTTGCCTCACCCTGACACTGGGGCCACGGCTGGCCCTAGGCTGGATCCCGAGACGCCCGTTCATGGTGGGCAGGGAGAGATGTGGGTCCTCCGTGAATCCTTTGAACAGGATGACAGGCTTGTAAGAGAACTGAACGCTTAAAAGACTGAGCACAAACACCAGGAGCCCCATGGAAACTGAGGCCTTCCCTCTGGGAAATGGTGACTGTCTATGACTGACGGGGGGAGCATGGCAGCATGGAGACCAGGGGACCCAACGTCAGCAGACACGCGACGGCACAGAGGCTGGCATGACCAGAGAGCCCGGCAACAGTGGGGAAGCACAGAACACATCAGCAGGGGCACCGGGGCCGTACCCACGCAGGTGTATGTGCAGAGGGTAGGACCACAGCTGCCTGCCAAGGAGAGACGGGCCACCCAGCGGTCCTGCCAGAGCAGAGAAACAGGCGCGGTGGCTGCAGTGCGAGGAACGGCAAACACGATGCTATTTTATTACCTTTGCAGTAGTTATCCCTTGATTGTCCCCTGCCGGGCTGCTCTGACCTAGAAAGCTTGGGTTACACGGATTTGAAACCAAGATAATAGGCTTTAGTTGCAAAAGCAATTTCAATTGTTATATTTTTTCTTATTAATAATGTCACTGTTTTTTTAAAAAATTGAAGTATAGTTGACTTACAATATTGTGTTAGTTTCAGGTGTACAGCAAAGTGATTCAGTTACACGTACATATATATTTTTCTGATTCTTTTCCATTATAGGCTAAGATATTGAATATAGTGCTCTGTGCTACACAGTAGGTCCTTGTTATCTGTTTTATACCTTGTAGTGTGTATATGTTAATCCCAAACATCTGTGAGTCTATTTCTATTTTGTAAATAAGTTTATTTGTATCATTTTTTTCTTTTTTAGATTCCACATATAAGTGGTATCATATGACATTTGTCTCTGTCTGGCTTACTTCACTTAGTATGATACTCTCCAGCTCCATCCATGTTGCTGCAAATGGCATTATTTCATTCTTTTTTATGGCTGAGGAATATTCCATCGTGTGTATACATATCTATATACCACATCTTCTTTACCCATTCATCTGCCGATGGCTTCCATGTCCCGGCTATCGTAAATAGTGCTGCTACGAACGCTGGGGTGCACGTATCTTTTCCAGTTAGAATTTTCCTCTCTTCTGGCTATATGTCCAGGAGTGGGATTGCTGGATCATATGGTAGCTCTATTTTTAATGTTTTAAGGAAACCCCAGATTGTTTTCCATAGCGCATTAGCCACTATTTTAAAACACCTGTTCCATGCTAGTCATTATGATACACAGGCCATTTATACACGCACAAAAGGTTTAACTATCCCCCTTTTTTAGGCAAGGAAATTGACATGCAGATGAACTGAGACTCAAACTCATGTCTGGTGCCTTTTTCCCGAACCCCTTTCCCCCACTACCCTCTCCTTTAACTTCTCCCCGGTAAACTCTGTACCTCAGGGCACTGTCTTGACTAGTCTTGAAAACTGATTCACCATCTGTTATTGATCCATTTATGTTCAGTTCATTCAGACCGATTGCATTTTAAATAGTCTGTTCCCCCCAAAGTTGATAAAAATGTAGGAAGAATTACCGTTTGGTTTAAGTTTACCTATTTATGACTCAACCCCACAAAGATAACTGCAGCATAAGATGTGAGGGTAGGCATAGAACAGGGACATCAGCTCGGTGCTCTGTGACCACCTAGAGGGGTGGGATAGAGAGGGTGGGAGGGAGACGCAAGAGGGAAGAGATATGGGAACATATGTATATGTATAACTGATTCACTTTGTTATAAAGCAGAAACTAACGCACCATTGTAAAGCAATTATACCCCAATAAAGATGTTAAAAAAAAAAAACCATCATCGGGGGGAAAAGAAAATACAGTTTACCCAAAAGATACCTAAGGAATAAATTGCTCGAATTGTCGGTTCAACAACTGTTTTATGATGAAAGGAGTTTAATCCTATTTGTAGCTTATTAACATTGATATGAGTGATTGTTTTTTTCAAAGTCTACCCTTTATCTCATACAACTGTATGTGGAAAATGTTTACAAATTATTATGTAAATTAGATTATTCACCATTTTCCAGATTAGTTGTGTTTTGTTATATATATACATATTTCTAAATTAAAAAAAAAAAGATGTGAGGGTAGTAGTTATTCAGCTTCATCGTACTCTAAAAATAAATAAACTTGTCTTTAGGAGGGTGGCATTTTCCTTGCCTTATTTCATTGAAGTTTATTCCTTAAGCTTTAGCCGTTAGGTGTTTACTTAGGTGCTTACAGGGATAATGTCAAAAGACAGCCCTAAGAGTGTTAACTTGGATATTTGTCATTTATGATTGTGTATTATTAATAAGAGTTGGCGAATAAATAATGAATACCAAGATGATCAGTGAATATTTTCGAATCAACAAAATTGGTTTGAGAAATGGTTAGGAGAGAGTGATTGATGCTTAATGTGTCAGGGGTTTGCGTCCTTCAAATTTTGCCAAGGCAAAAACACCATGTGGAAACAGAAAAATGTATTAGAACATTTTAAAACAGTTCAAGTAAATTGTCTCTAAAACTTCAAAGACAGAAATGCCTATGGAAACAAAAGTAGCTTCACTGCTATTCTATCTCAATGCTCATTTAGTGTTTAAAAGAAATTTCTCTGTTACGTCTTCTTTTTTTTTTTTTTTGTGGTACGCTGGCCTCTCACTGCTGTGGCCTCTCCCGTTGCGGAGCACAGGCTCTGGACGCGCAGGCCCAGCGACCATGGCTCACAGGCCCAGCCACCCCGCGGCGTGTGGGATCTTCCCGGACCGGGGCACGAACGCATGTCCCCTGCATCGGCAGGCGGACTCTCAACCACTGCGCCACCAGAGAAGCGCACGTCTTCTGTTTTATTCAGAAAAATGACTGAAGTAAGCTAGAAAATAATTACTAAGGAAAATTCTACTTCTGGTGTCAGTGATCTTGAAATTCTTCACTGTTTCTTGTTTGAAACACAGATGAAGAGTTTCCCTCTTATCTTACTCAAAAATGGTTACTGGCAGGATTGTTTTAAAAACAACGTTAGGGGCGTCCCTGGTGGTGCAGTGGTTGAGGGTCCGCCTGCCGATGCAGGGGACACAGCTTCGTGCCCCGGTCCGGGAGGATCCCACGTGCCGCGGAGCGGCTGAGCCCGTGAGCCATGGCCGCTGAGCCTGCGCGTCCGGAGCCTGTGCTCTGCAATGGGAGGGGCCACAGCAGTGAGAGGCCCGCGTACCGCAAAACAAAAAAAGAAAAAAACAATGTTAACCTTTTCGCTAACATTTATAATGTTTAGGGATTCCTCCCCCAAATTCTGTTATTTTAATCATATTGAAAAAATTAAACTACCTCCAAATTTATGAAAACTACATTAAATGTTTAGACATGTATATTGCTTTAAAGCTCTTTTCATTAAAATGTCTTAGTCTAATTCCATTGAGATAACTCTCTTTCACCTGTGAAGTTGTATAGATTTTTCAAATCAAGTTCTACACGTGGAAGAGATACACATCTGTACCCAGGGTATAAAAGGAAGCATTGATTACCTCTCAAATTACATTAATGTAACACAACATGGTGTTTCCTATTTGGTTCTGTATCTTTGCATTAATAATGCATGCAGCTATTTGCAAAAAGAATTTTACCTTCTTGGGAAGGTGTATTTGGTCAGGGGCCCTTTGAGAGTGTTTCAGTTTATACCTGCTCATGTAAACGGAGGCCACCCCTGCACTCACCTGCTCTCTAGTACAGAGCGCTGAGCCATTTGACAAAGGTGTCTTGCTGGTTCCTCACTAAGCAGATTTTCTTTTAGAACCCTGTCTTAATCTTTTCAGGTCATTATAACAAAACACCATAGACTGCATGGCTTATCAACAATAGACACTTATCACTCACAGTGCTGGAGGCCGGGAAGTCCAAGATAAGTTGGCAGATTGAGTTTCTGAGGAGGGCCTGCTTCCTGGTTCATAGATGGTCATCTTCCCTTATAAGGGTGCTAATCCCATTCTTGAGGGCTCCACCCTCAAGACCTAATCACCTCCCAAAGGCTCCTCCTCCTAATACTCTCGAATTGGGGATTGGGTTTCAACATATGAATTAGGGTGAGGGTGCACAAGCGTTCATTCTGTAGCAAACAGAGCTGATTTTGAGTATCTGACACTGAGTAGAGACCCAGCTGCAGCACCTGTTTTAAACATGGGGGCGGGGGACTTCCCTGGTGGCACAGTGGTTGAGAGTCCGCCTGCCGATGCAGGGGACACGGGTTTGTGCTCTGGTCCGGGAAGATCCTACATGCCGCGGAGCGGCTGGGCCCGTGAGCCATGGCCTCTGAGCCATGGCCGCTGAGCCTGCGCGTCCGGAGCCTGTGCTCTGCAACGGGAGAGGCCACGACAGTGAGAGGCCCGCGTACCGCTAAAAAACAACAAAAAACAAAACAGGGGGGTGGGGTGGGTGGAAGTTACTCTCTACCTTCTGAGTAGATGTCTTGGATGTTTCTAGAGAAGTTCATCATAACCTACATTTCCTACCATGAGGAAGAATATCTTTTCATAGTAAATAAAATTAATATTCTTAATGAATTTATTCATGTAGTCCATTTCTTGAAAGGCATTTTTCTCTACAGAACAAAAGCTTCATAAGGATTGAGGGTATTTGTATTTTATAGACAAAGTATTCAAGCACTATATTGCTTTCCTGTTTCTCTTGGCATGGTGGGAAGTGAAATTACACCATGTTAATTATGTGTTTAGAAATGACAAAATATATAACCAAAGGGGATTTGTATCCTTGTATTCATTATAATTGAATAGGTTCTAACTGAAAACAAGTCTAAGTTTTAAAAGATAAAACTACTGATTGATTAAATTACTGCAAGATAGAGAAAACTCATTTGGGAAAATGATTTGTGGTGTTTTCTGTGAGTTGTATCACACCACGAAAAGTCGTATCAGAAAAGATTGCCTGAAAACAAAGTTGAGCTAAAGAATTTATTGGAGAAATGAGTCACTGCTTTCTTTACTGAGAGAAAAATGCTCCATCTGGATAAATAAGACGCAAACAAAGCGCGCACACTGGCTCTACACCCCTCGTATGATCAGAATAGCACTGGACTGCATTGTGCACAGGACAAAGGGTCTCCTCTTCTCCCTCCCCCCCGTTATGCTACTCCTTCTAGGCTGGACCACACTTCCCAACCACCACAGTCTGCACCAGCACCCTGCCTTCCTTTCTCAAGCCCTAACATCTCCTCCGTCCTCACCCTGTATTTTCTGGCTAAGTTTCCCTTCCCGTTGCCTCCCTAATGAGTAGACCCAGACAGATTACTTATACCAGTCTGATACCCTTCTAAGACAGTTGCATAGGCATGATTAAAAAATGAAGCCAGGGACTTCCCTGGTGGCACAGTGGTTAAGAATCCGCCTGCCAATGCAGGGGACACGGGTTCGAGCCCTGGTCTGGGAAGATCCCACATGCCGCGGAGCAACGAAGCCGTGTGCCACAACTACTGAGCCTGTGCTCTCGGGCTTGCGAACCACAACTACTGAGCCCACGAGCCACAACTACTGAAGCCTCTGCGCCTAGAGCCCGTGCTCCACAACAAGAGAAGCCCGCGCACCGCAACAAAGAGTAGCCCCCGCTCGCCACAACTAGAGAAAGCCCATGCGCAGCAACGAAGATCCAACACAGCCAAAAATAAACGATTAGTTTTTTAAAAAGTGAGGCCATATTGCTAAACAATTGGAAATTACTAAATAGCTTTCCAAGGGAAAGAATGGATAACTGTAAGTTTTTAATACCACATGTTTGAGATAATGCCTTCCCTCAGAGCCCTGAGAATTATGGAGCTCACCCCAAATAAGTGACTATAAATCTTTGATAGCATCTTGATGTATTTTGCCCCTCTTCTCAGAGTAAGGTAGTTGCCATGGAAACGACAGTGGCTAAATTCAGCTAGAAATACTTGCTGTTATATACGCCACATGGTTCTTTCTTTCCTTTGAAGCCGGAGAGGGGTATTCTGAAGAGTGACTAATATTCTAAAGACTTTGTAACGCACTCACATTCATTGCAAGGGTCACATATTGATATTTTGCTGTAGACTTTATTATCCGGATTTTACAGATAAAGAAAAGTGAGGCTATGAGAAGTTAAATACCTCTTCTAAGGGTTACATGGGCAGGATTCAAATTGGGGCAAGTCTGATATCAGGGTCCCCTCTGCCACGTGGCCTCCAATCATTGTGGCAAGGTGCATATCTCACTGCTCACTTCTTTCTCAATTTTCCTAAATGGCTTTCACCTTTATGATTCCATAGACATAGTCTTATTCAATATTCTAAATTTTTTAGTAAAGTTTAAAATTTTTCAGTCCTCCAAGATTCCAGTTACATTTTACACAACTTTTATTTCTCAGAAATATGACCTGTTATATAACTTGAGGACTATTTTGCTATAAAACACCCATAATTGCTGAAAAAAAAAAACCCTAATACAGAGCTGATCTATAAGTAATATCTGCAGGAATCAAAACTGAGCAGTTAGGACAGGAGTTGTGAGTGCAGCAGTGCTGTGGAGGGGTGTTGGTGTGGCAGAAAAATGTGCTGTCCCGGATCTAGGAATTTGGATTTAAATGTCCTCAGGATATGAGGCCTTAGGCTCTAGACTCATACAAGAGAGAGTTAGAATCAATAAATCTGCATGAGTTCGGGACCTTAAAAAGCTATGTTCTTAGTGAAAATATGGACCGTAAAAACAAAAACAAAGGCAACCTCCCAACTAGCACATGGAGTGAACAAAGAAACTCGTCAGCTTGGACTCTGAGTGGAAAAAATTAGTCTCTCCCCTGAGACTCTGTAACCTTCTACCTGCTCTTACTCTGGTTTAGGATTTGAATTTATACCAGAGGTTGACAAGCATTCTCTGTACAGGGCCAGATAGTAAATTATCAACTTGTGGGCCATACAGTCTCTGCTGCAGCTCTTCAACTCTGCCCTTGGAGAAGAAAAGCTGTTGTTGACAGTATGTCGACAAACGGGCATGTGTGCATTTCAATAAAACTTTATTTACAAAAAGAGATGGTAGTTTGTTGAACGCCAATATAGCATCTGCCTGGGCCAAGTATCTGTAAGTTGAAAAATTGATGTAAAAATTGGTCCTGTCCAGTGATAGGCTCCACTGGACAGGGCCACCTAAGGCTCCTGGAAGAAACAAGCATAAAGCTGTTTTGAAGGGACAGCTTGTTCGCTCGGGATGTGAGGGATTCCCCTGCTGAAGGTGAACACAGGTTCCTGAATACAGTACACACAAGGAAACAGCTCACCAAGTTTGAGAGTCAGCAGACACAAGCAGAAGGATTCAGTTTCCTAAGACCATCAGCTAACATAGAACTATTAAATAGGGACAAAAAAATAGACATAATGTGATTAAGAGCATAAAAGAAAGACTCTAACATATGAGAAAATAGTAAGTCTATGAAAACCCAACATATAGATTGGAAAGAAATAATTAAATACAGCCTCTATAAATATGAAAAACAAAAGGAATTGAAATGAAATACCAATGGGAAAGTGAAAGAGCATAACTGAGACTTGGTAAACTCTAAGTCAGGTCTGGGAAAGTGACCCACATTCTACCGTGCAGAGATAAAGAGAAAGTGGGATGAAGAGGAAAATGATAAGGCCTAACTCACAAATACCCTTAGAAAACATTTGCATCTCTTAAAAGAGAGAATCAAGAGAATGGGAGACATGTAACACTTAAAGAGATAATGTCTGAAAAACTTTTAGAATTGCTAAAGACATAATCCTCAGATTCACAATTCACAGTGAGTCCCAAGCAGTATAAGTAAAAATATATTTCAGTGAAGCTTCAGAATAAAAACAACAAGAACAGTTTAAAAGAAATCTGTGAAAAAGACAAATTACCCACAAAGAAATGATGGATAGAATGACATACGACTTCTGAACAGTAACAATGGAAGACAAAGACAGTGGAATAACTTCAAAGTACTAAGAGACCATCTGTCAGAATTCTATATTCTGGAGACAACGATTATAGGGTGAGAAAAAAATTACTGTTTTAGACGAGCCTTTCATACCACTGATCATCTTACCCTACTTAAAGCTCTTGCTGTCACTTTCCTTCCATCTCCCTGATTATCCATTTCCCCTCAGTTATGATGACTCAGTCCTTTCCCATGAACGTTCCAAGGAAACTTGTCCTCGGCTCTCTGGTCTTGCTGGTCATTTACTCTCAAGGCTTCAAATCTCTGTGACTTGCAGATTCATGTCTCTTTTGCTCCATATCTCACTGAAAACTCAGTCCTGGGTCCTAAGGCAACAGGAAATGTCCAGCTGCTTACATGACTAAAAGTGTTTCAAGTAACATTCGCCAGAAAAAGACAAATACTACATGATCTCACTTATATGTGGAATCTAAAAAACACAACAAGAAAACAACTGCCTCACAGAAAAAGAGATGAGATGTGTGGTTACCAGAGGTGGAGGGGAGAGGGAGGGGGAATTAGATGAAGGTGTCAAAAGGTACAAACTTCCCGTTAGGAGATACATTAAGTCCTGGGGATGTAACGTACAGCGTGATCGCTATAATTAACACTGCTGTGTGTTACATATGAAAGTTTCTAGGAGTAGATGCTAAGAGTTCCCATCACGGGGAAAAAACTTTTCTTTTTCTTTTTTCTTTTGTATCTATATGAGATGATGGATGTTAAGTAAAGTTATTGTGGTAATTACTTACAATCTATGTAAATCAAGTCATTATGCTGTATACCTTAAACTTATACAGTGCTGTATATCAACTAAATCTCAACAAAAGCGGAAAAAAAAGTAATTAGAAAGGAAGGTAACATCTCACCATGCTGCCACCACTGACCAAATTAGGTATCTCTTCCAGTGTCCTGTATCTTTCAACACCATCACCAGTTCACAGATACCTAACATTAAAACTTGGGAATCACTGCCCAAGGGGAAACCTCAATTCTCATATCCAATCTGTCCCTGCAGCATATTACATTTATTCAAAATATTAATTTATTCTTATGATAACATCACTTAATTCAGGTATTTCTGTCTCTCTATTCCTGAAGAACTCAACAGCCTCCTCATTGACTTCTCTAATCGCAGTCTCCACCTCTTCTGATCCAGTCTAAGGGTGACTGCCAGGTTCTTAACACTGTCTTCTTGGTAATCACCTCTTTTGCCTTTTCACCCTTCATAAGCCAAAGTCCAGCTTTATCACATTGGCACTGAAATGCCCCTGTATACTGGACCTGTAGTTTTTTTAATTTTTTTATTTTTTTGCGGTACGCGGGCCTCTCACTGTTGCGGCCTCTCCCATTGCGGAGCATAGGCTCTGGACGCGCAGGCTCAGCGGCCATGGCTCACGGGCCCAGCCACTCCGCGGCATGTGGGATCTTCCCGGACCGGGGCACGAACCCGCGTCCCCTGCATCGGCAGGCAGACTCTCGACCACTGCGCCACCAGGGAAGCCCTGGAGCTGTAGTTTGAACTCACTCTATCAATCTCATGACTCCCCCTGGCTACTTCCCACATCTTATTCTGGACCATTCTGGTTTTCCTTCTTTACCTATATTTTTGTTTCACATCTTGTGTCTCTTTTCCTGAGAACCTTGTTTGGCATTATACCAAGACTGAGATGTTTGGAACTGTATGAGCCCTTGTAAGTAACATATTTATATTGTAAGAGGGGCTTTATAGGGATTCAGTGTGTGTGTGTGTGTGTGTGTGTGTGTGTGTGTGTGTGTGTGTGTTCCACATCTTTTCCTACATAGAAAGCCTGAGTAGGAACGATGGCTCTAACAGGGAGGACTTCAGAAAAATGGGCAGACTAAGGAAAGGGGATTTCTGGGAAAGAGGGAGGGAGCCTTGTGGTCTAGCAAAGCACATCACTAGAGGCTGAGATGGTTGTCCTAGGTTTCATGTCTGTTTCCCAACTTGTTTAAAGTTCCTTGATGACTGAACACAAAAGCAACAACGTCCCCCATCCCTTTTGCATCTTCTTCCCCCTTCTCTGTATCCAATCCTGGTTGGATAAATGCTGGTTGAATTAGGAAACGGGCAGCATTTCTGAGAATTTGTACCACAACTCAGTACTCTTCCACTCGAACTGCAGTGGGAGCTGCAGGGCTAATGATGCAACACCTCTGAGCAGACCTTTCCCTTCCTTGGTTCCCTCCCACACTGGTCCCTCCTAGAGTGCATTTCCTTCTAGTAAAAATTAAATCCTAGCTCTGGCCCCTTTCTCTTTCTCTTCAGATGCTTTTGAAATTAAGCAACAACACAGGTCTTTAGGAAACGTGGATTTGTGTTTTTAACTTAACTTCTACCAAACCTTGATATATACCATGCTGCATTTCATATCAGCATTTTCTCATCCTCTTTAGGAGCTCATTTGTATCAATGTGAACACAATATGTATATTACTTTCTTCAGTGGTTTTTTATTCCCTACGAGGTAGACACCCAAAATGCTTAATACAAAGTGGAACATCCTTGAGTAACGATTTCAATTTTGTCTCCATCTTGCTATTTTCTGATGTTACCAAGAGTGGTTTCCACCCATCTCTCGTCTCTCTCAAATCTACTGGAAGCCTTGGGAACCACGATAGCAGGGACTGGGTGTTTAAGGCCACAGGGAACAAAGCATGTCATATTTTAAGCTCCATTACTCTAAAGAGAGGCAGTGGCTGCAGCCTCTCGCAAAACTCCAGCAAAGAGGTGGTCCTTTTTTTTGGTAACAACAATTAATCATGACAGAAGGACTCAGATAGGGGAAAAGGACAGATGGTTCTTGTTACAACCTGCCTCAAACCTGAATTACCATGCCCGACCATAAACAGAACATTTGTACCAAAACTGTGAGAGAGGAATAAAATCAGAGATAAAAATCTACAGTGTGTTGTGCTATCAAATGGTTTAAAACCACAATGTAGGGCTTCCCTGGTGGCGCAGTGGTTGAGAGTCCGCCTGCCGACGCAGGGGACACGGGTTCGTGCCCCGGTCCAGGAGGATCCCACATGCCGTGGAGCGGCTGGGCCCGTGAGCCATGGCCGCTGGGCCTGCGCGTCCGGAGCCTGTGCTCCACAACGGGAGAGGCCACAACAGTGACAGGCCTGCGTACCGCAAAAAAAAAAAAAAAAAACCACAATGTAATGATGACTACACTTACAATACAGTGAATACAGAGGAGTCAGGAAAACTTTGGGCATAATGAACATCAAAAGTCATCAAGTGTTTAATTGATTCTAAAATAATATAGACACTGGCAAATGATAAAATGTAAATATGTCTTATTTTTTTGAGATTCACTCTAATAGTCCCATCATATTGTCTGAATCTTGACAAGTCCACCCTAAACTTATGTTTAAAAAAGCTTTAATAGTTCACTAAGCTTTGATCTATATGGAGTAAACTTTTCTGAATGGGGATTAAGTTTTAATGCCTGGACATTATTATGTGTGAGCATTTTGCTAACTTCGAAGACATTAATCTGGTTAGATTGTCCTCAGTATGACCCTATATAATGTAGTACAGTGTATAGGGAAGGATGCTCTATCATTTAAATGTGCCCATACCCATGTAATCATGGTTTCCAGTATCCTGAAAGATAAGGGCGATCCTTCTGTGTGCCAGAGAGTCCACGTTTATGTGGCAGTGGCTCCTTTTTATGGATGTTTCAGAAGGGAGAGATGCCAAATGAGGACTCATCTCTGAAGAACCCTGAATGATGAGCTGTAACCATTCGCTGTGGACCGAGGCCAGGCCTCCGTGGTCAGCACGGATTATGAGCACGCCTGGCAAGAAAGAACCACCAAAACAGACTTCATTTGTTGCCCTGTGGACCGGTTCCAGGGAATATTTCTGTCTCTCGATGAACAAAGCATGGCCTGATAGGCTGAGAATGTAATAATTGGTATAATTAGCCAATAATTCTGCAGGGAAAAAGCTATTAGTGACTACTAGCTAACTCATTTGCATGCTAATGTTTTGAGGGGAAAAAAAGAAAAGCTTCTGAGGCTTACTTGTTTTTTTAGCGTTATGTCCGAGTTATTTCTGACTTCGGTTGTTGTTGGAGTACTGTAAAGGAGGTTGTGTTAGGTTGTGTCATCAGAGGATCTTGTGAGGTGGCTGGTAGGACCTTTCTGTGGTTCCTGGCACCACAGTTCAAGTGGTCCAGGGTGACCTTCCCCTTGAGGCTCTGCGGAGGACAGAGGGCTGGGCAGAGGGGTAGCCTGGGATTCATAGATGCTCTTATGTGCCCACCTCTCACGATCAACAAGCAACGCAGCTATTTCCATAAACTCGACCAAACACAGAGCAGCAATGACACACTTATTGTAAAAGAAAGTGAAGCAAGTCCCTGGTGTGGGCCTTTCCGAAGCCCTGAAAACAAACTTTGAACATCCCTAAAATGTCAGTCACTACCCCTTCCTGTTAACACTGGCTGCCTGAGAATTCTTTCCTCTTTTGTCATCACGAGGGAAAGAATTCTTTTTTTTTTCTTAAATGTGGTCACACCACGTGGCATGCAGGAGCTTGGCTCCCCGACCAGGGATCAAACCCGGGCCCCCGAAGTGAAAGCACCAAGTCCTAACCACTGGACCGACGGGGAATTCCAAAGACTTCTTCTTCTGTGTTGGCCCAGTAGGAGAGGAGACTGGAGGAAACTACTTTAGGGGGGTTACGGGGTTGGCGGCTTGGGAGATATTCCAGCATCCTGGCAGCAGGTTGGAATGTCACTATTTAGCCCTCAGGAACAGCAGGGAAGTAGTGTTCTTTGGTGCAGCTACATGGGGGTTAGTGGTTTCACAAGGCCTGCGAGAGACCTAACCACCATTTTTAACGTTGGTTCCCTAGGAATATTTTCTTGTAAATTCCAAGTGAATTCACAAGTATCCATTTCAAGAGTAAAAACAGCAGTTGGTAGATTGAGGACAACTTGGATTTGGATGTCTCCCTTGCCCATCCTCTCCTTGGGGAATATTTTCCCAGTGTTCCCCAACCCTCCTTTGTAGTTATTTCTCGATCTTGTCTTTTCTGTTACGGTGTTTTAATGATGCTCATTGTTAATCCTATAAACTCCGTGTCCCAAGTTCTCCAGAGAACCACTTCATCAATAATGATATAAATGCTCTAAAACTACACTTAGAATTTTACTGAAAAGAGGTCCTTTGATAACTACAATGAAAAGCGGTGAGTTGTGTTGGCTTACTACTTCTAAATGTAGGAAAATAAACTGTTATTAATAGCTACACACCATTTCCTATCTTTTCAAGGGCTTTGTTAGTTAGCCTCACAATGGTGCTGCCAGGGAAATACTATTGACACAGAGCAAAGGGGGCGGCAGGCGGGATGCTCTTATGATGGAACAAATGCCACTTCTGTCTCTTGTGCTGCCTCTGTACTTTTCTTGAAGTACTATGTTTAGGATAAATAAATTTTCTTCTATTATCCTACTTAACATTCGTTCAGGCTCTCTCAACCAAACAATTAAATAAGTGAAGTTCCACAATGAGCATTAAACCCAAAACACCACTATTAGTCATTGATACCTAACCACACTTGCTAATTTAAAAATGAGAAGAAAGGAAAGCTCTCCCCTCTTTGCACAGCCCACTGCCATACGCTGTCTCCCAATCCAATCATTTTCCCCTCCGGGAAATGATCTGGACTAAGAACTTGTCCAAAATACGTCCCAGGGCATATACTGAATTTCAACAGAGGCTTTTCTGATGATGAAAAGTTCCATCGATTTTCACACATATATGGATGGATCGGGACTTTTCTAGTGCATTTCTTGCCAGCATCACTGAATTCTTCAAAACAACTGGATTCAAAGATTAGGCACTATTGCCCCCATTTTACAAGTGACCAACCTGCAGCTCAGAGAGGATTATTAAAACAAGGTCACACTTCTAATAAGTGTTTAAGCCCGTTTTCAAATTCCGGCCCGTCTGCTTCCGAACTTTGTCCTGATGATTATAGAATATTGACTCCCAATAGATCGCTCTTCTGACCTACTGTTTTAATTCTGGATGAATATGTTTATGTTATTATTATACAGCTTATGGCAGGCTGTAATTGATTTCACAGTTACTTTGGATTATTTTTGTAATCGTTCTTATTTCTATTAGTTGAAAGACACATGTAATGTGTCATCACTAGAATATTAATGGAACAACCATTATATTAAGAAAACAAGTTCCCATTAAAATAAACATTATTGGACTTCCCTGGTGACACAGTGGTTAAGAATCCGCCTGCCAATTCAGGGGACACGGGTTTGAGCCCTGGTTCAGGAAGATCTCACATGCCACGGAGCAACTAAGCTCAGCACCACAACTACTGAGCCTGTGCTCTAGAGCCCGCGAGCCACAGCTACTGAAGCCTGTGCACCTACAGCCTGTGCTCCACAACAAGAGAAGCCACCGCAATGAGAAGCCCGCGCACCGCAAAGCGTAGACACCACTCGCCGCAACTAGAGAAAGCCCGTGCGCAGCAACAAACACCCAATGCCGCCAAATTAATTAATTAAAAAATAAAAATAAAATAAACACCATTTTCATCCACAAATTGAATACACTTCACTATTTAAAACAAAAAAATTGGGGTGAAATCCAGATGTCCATTTTTTTTAAAGATAACATATAAACAATAATAAATAAACGGTTTTCCTTTAATGAGTTTTTCTCTCAAGGGAGTGTCTCTAGGGGGATTCTTCTTTGTTTTTTAACCTGAACTTTGAGGTTTGTAATAGTTTTTACAAATTATTCTCATTACTGAATAAGCTTAAATTCTATTTTAAGTGGCTATATTAGGAATGTATAATTGAATTTTTCTTTTACAGTTTTAAAATTTATCAAAAAAATCATTTCCTTCATTAAAACTGACCTCATTAAACTCAAAAGACCCAAGTTCACTGCATGACTCATTTAGGACTTTATATTCAACCATGATGTGAAGAGATCTTTAATTACCTAGACAAAACCTCTTGAGTAACAGAGTGGTGGTTATTAACATCTGGGAGAAAGAGAAAAAAAAAAAAAAACAGAGGCTCCAATTTAATGGAACAAAGCTCCATCCTCTCAAATACACTACTGAAACCGAGATATGCAAATGATCTGTTGTGGTGGGAAGCAGGTGGCACTTTCATTTTCTTGTTCATTTTACAGAGGGGGGATGTGATCAGGAGTCTCAAGTCCACAGGTAAATGACAAAGCACAAAAGTCAAGGTATCTCTGAAAGTATTACTTTAAATGTGATCGAAAGCAGAAGCCTGGTGAGATGGATCTTTTCCAAGTTACATCTAGCCTTTGTTTTTAATTTTTGCTTCAAAAAATTAGAGATAAAAAACAAAACTAGAATGAACAGCATATGAATCATGTCTGTTCAATGAAGTCTTCAGCGTCTTATGTGTTTTATTTCATGATTCCTGTGCAGGAATCGTGAGGACCAGAGGATGCTCAGAAATCCCAGAACGGTGTCTCACCTGGAGTGGGTCCCCAGTACGTATTCTTTAGACGAATGAACTCCTGAGCAATCAGCCAGTGTCCGGAATAGAACACGATGATCTTGGACCTACATGAACTTTGTGGTTTTCAGGGTGATGGGGTGGGGCGTTCACACTGGCCCTCCAATAGCCCCGCCCCAAATGCGAAAAGTGCCCCAGTGGAGAAACTTTGAGGGATTCAGGGCTCTTCCCCTACTAAACGCAAATACCTGCCGTGAAGGTACTTAAGCTGGTCAGCACTTTATCTTAGGCCGAATGAATTTTCGAGAACCTTTCCAAGCCTGGCAATTTTTAGCAGAGGATGGATGGGGATGAAGAGGTGAAGAAAGCGTGAGGGATCCGTGGGGAGGACACCACGGGAGAGGCTGGCAGTAAAAAGACAAACCCCTCACATTCCCTGCGGGGACAGAGCCGGTCACGACACAATTCAAACAGGACCTCGTTACTAGATCAATATTTCCAATTGATAAACCAATTTGTCATCTAAAAGCCACATGGATGCATTAAAACATTGATTTTTCGTCAAGAAGACTTGGAATTTTTGTGGTTGCCCTTTGGTTGGTAAATTGGTTGGTTTTACCAGCCAGGGCTCTACCATGCATTTAAAGCACACTTCGGGGAATACTGAATTTCATTTTAGGCTCTGCTTTCATTTGATGTTCTTTGTAAGGAAGTGCCTGAAAGTTGCCCCTGTTTCTATTTCTATGTCTCTATCTATCTATCCCTTTTTAGAAATTGGGAGATCATTGTAAATTTAGGTTTGGAGCCTACTTTTTTATTCTCACTAAATACAATGTGAGCATATACTCATGTTAATAAACCACCTTGAAAATCTGATTTTAATAGCTGCATGGTATTCTATTGTATTGCTTTGGCATAATTTATTTAATAAGCCCTTTATTGCTGAATACTTAGATTGTTATCACTTTTTTTTTTTTTGGCCGTGCTGCATGGCTTGTGGCATCTTAGTTCCCAGACCAGGCATTGAATCTGGCCACTCCACCTCCCCTTCCCCCGCAGTGAGAGCCCGAGTCCTAACCACTGGACCACCAGGGAATTCCCTGTTATCACTTTTTTATTACTATTGTAAACAGTGCTGCAAATAACTCTTGATTATTTCTTTTCTTTTTTGAATTTTATTTTATTTATGTTTTTATACAGCAGGTTCTTACTAGTCATCCATTTTATACACATCACTGTATACACGTCAATCCCAATCGCCCAATTCATCATGATTATTTCCTAATAATCAATTTCTGGAAATGAAATGATGAGTCAAGAAGCGCCTGGGATTCTAAGTGTACAGCATGCTAGAATCTTGATTTTCCCATCTCCTCCCGTCATGTCCCCATTGAGACACGACACAGACAAGTAATGCACCTGGCTTACACGAGCACACTTGAAAAATTGTTCTACTCTGATTGAGGAGAAAAAGCCCTGAAGAAAAAAATTGAGCAGAAGGAAGGAGAATGTAAATCTGACAATTCACCTTTCCTCTGTGTGTGTGTGTGGTGTGTGTGTTTTGCTTTGTTTTGTATTTGGACCTTATGGGGGGAGGGCTAACCAAATACGAGTTCAGAAAAGATGAAGGGTCTCAGGACTGGGAGTGGGAAGTTAAGAACGGTATTTGAAAAAAAAAAAAAAAATATATATATATATATATATAAAGTATCAGGGAGGGTGTGCATAGATTTTATGCAAATACTACACCCTTTTATATAAGGAACTTGGGCATCCTCGGATTCTAGTATTTGCAGCAAGACAGGGCAAATTTGGAAGGACGAACTATATATGCTGTTGGCTGAAAATTTTTACAATTATTTTTCAGCTATATGTGCTTTCTCCTCTTTGAATTACCTGTGCAATTACTTTTCAATTTATTTTATTTAATAATACATTTATATAATTCATGTATATTAATAAATAAAACAATTAACAGGTTGAAAAAATGAATGGTATTTGGTGAAGTGCTGAAATATTACCTTCAAATAAAATACATATAATTTTAGTAAAAACAATTTCAACTACATTTCCATAAATGAAATTAATCTGCTCGTAAGGAAAACTAGGTTTCAGGAACAATTCTGGCTGTGAATTGGCAGGTAAACAACTGATGCAATTTCAGAGTTCAAGTGCTTACTAGCTATGAAATGAAACTTGTGCATCTCCGGGACCCCACCCGCTTCCTGACAGCATCATCAGAGCTGAATTTCTTGGCTCCTGGTATTTTAAGTTATATTCATATTTCTATTTAAATGTAGTTCTTTGATGCTTTTTAATCATCCGGGAGATGGATTCAAAATGGTACAATTTTCTCCTTTAAATTGTGTGCTTAACTCCTGTCAATGTTAATACATATTGTGGGTGCACATCAAAGGAAAACTATGAATAGGCCATGCCTTGGGAGATGAAATGCTACAGATTTCACAGATACTGTCAGAAGTTGCCTTCTTTCTTTCATATTTCATTAATTCAGCGGAGACCCTCATGTATGCTAAGTATAAATGATCATGTAATTTTTCTGAGGTAAAAATGTGATGTTCTCAGAGAAATCATCTTTTCTGAAGATTCATTAGGCTTTGTTTAAAAGCATAGCTTTGAGAAGCAGTCGTATTTTGAAAACATGTCAGTTTCCCATACTCATCATCCTTTTCAATTCTGGAAAACTGAATACTAGGACAAGTTGATTTTAATTAACGTTCTCATCAATCTCTCCAGAGTGCATTGTAATTTCCATTACTTTTAAAGTGCTTCTGGAACCACAGGGGACAACATTCCCCAGTTTAACTACACAGTTACATACAATAAGTGCAGTAAATGTTACTATGGTATTTTTATTTTTTTTTTATTTTTAATTTTTTTGGCCACACCGTGTGGGATCTTATTTCCCTGACCAGGTATCGAACCTGCACCCCCTGCAGCGGAAGTGCAGAATCTTAACCACTGGACCGCAAGGGAAATCTGGTATGTTGATTTAAGGAACTCGTTGAAGTTACTCAAAGCTGCTTGGTCAAAAAACTAAGGATTAGGTCCTGTCAATATGCTGTGTTTTATGAACTAGTTAGCTACCTACAAATTTAAGAAAACAAGTGAGGATGAATTATCTTTTTGTGTGGAATGAAGAGGTATGCTTAGAGGAGAGGTTCGATTACAAAAGTTTGTACACTTTTGTTTTTTTTAGAAGGTTATCTCCCTTTTTAATTTATTTTTAATTAATTAATTTATTTTTGGCTGCATTGGGTCTTCATTGCTGCGTGCGGGCTTTCTCTAGTTGCGGCGAGCGGGGGCTACTCTTCGTTGCGGTGCATGGGCTTCTCATTGTGGTGGCTTCTCCCGTCGTGGAGCACGGGCTGTAGGCGCACAGGCTCAGCAGTTGTGGCATACGAGCTCAGTAGGTGTGGATTGAGGGCTCTAGAGCGCAGGCTCAGTAGTTGTGGTGCGCGGGCTTAGTTGCTCCACGCCATGTGGGATCTTCCCGGACCAGGGCTCAAACCCGTGTCCCCTGCACTAGCAGGCGGATTCTTAACCACTGCGCCACCAGGGAAGCCCTATGCGCTATTTCTATAGGGGGTGGAGCAATCTTATAGTTTGGATATGTGCGGGGCAAAGCTATCAAATGGATTTTGTGTTACAAAACTTACTCAGAGAAACCACAACAATGCTTGACACCTGAGGTTAAACAGGGTTGAACTCACCCTGCATCTACCTGAAGACAACCTACCACTCATCCTGTCGTATAAGAAATTATATTTTGTTTTTTTAAAAGCATATATTTGAACTTAGACACTTTTTTGGCTGATATCACCTTCCCAATGTGGTCACCACACATCATTGTTCCTGGTTAGGTCAGGTGCCCCCAGATCATGCTGGGCTGTCTTTTCACAGACCCCGGTCACAGATCCTTAGAAATCCTAAACACCAGGAATGGATAAACAAGATGTGGTATATACACACAGTGGAATATTACTCAGCCTTAAAAAAGAATGAAATAATGCCATTTGCGGCAACATGGATGGACCCAGAGATTATCATAGTAAATGAAGTAAGCCAGACAGAGAAAGACAAATATCATATGATATCACTTACATGCAGAATGTAAAAAGATGATACACATAAACTTATTTACAAAGCAGAAATAGACTCACAGACAGAGAAAACAAACTTATGATTACCAAAGGGGAAAGGTCGGGGGGAGGGATAAATTAGGAGTTTGGGACTAACAGATACACACTACTATATATAAAATAATCTTGTACAGCACAGGGGACTATATTCAATATCTTGTAATAACCTATAAGGGAAAAATCTGAAAAAGAATGGATATATGCACATGTATAACTGAATCACTTTGCTGTACACTTGAAACTAACACAACATTGTAAGTTAACTATACCCCAATATCAAATAAAAATTAAATTAAAAAAAAAAGAAAATCCTAAACACTGAAAAAAACCCACAGTGCCTCATCCCCACATGTGATTCTAAACAACAGTAACAATAAAAAACCACTAATTTATAGGATAGAGTCCAACAAATTCTGATTTTCCTTCTGACACTTTTTCCTTTTTTCTTTCTACTCTCCTGTCTCCCTCCCTCCCTTCCTTCATTTCCCCCTTTCTTTCTCTTGAATTCTTTCAAAATATATATTTTAAAATGTCCCTGCTATGCTGGTGCCCTAAATATGTACTTGTTTAGTCTGTCTATTCTGTTACTCAACACTCCCTAGTAATGGACACACCTCTAAATGTCCTCAGTCTGCTGGAGCCCCTACAAACCACCTCTAGTATAAATGGCAATAATATGTCTAAATGTCTCTGCTCACTCAAAACATGAAGATGCGTCCACTGCCGCTCCTTTAGTCTTCCTTCAAAAGGGAAAAGAAACCAAATGAAATGCATAACCCTGGTTGGAAGCATTGGCAACGGTAAAAAGGTATCTTAGGGGCAATCGAAAGACTTTGAATACAGAGACCAAATTTTAGCTATAATCAAATTAAATTTCTTAGGAATTATACTGGTATTGTGATTTCATAGGAAATGTTCTCATCGATAGGAAGTGCATGCTGAAATATTTAGGGGTTTACTGTCTGATGTCTGTAACTTGCAAATTGCTCAGAAAAAAAAATGTGTGTGTAACGTATATATATATATAGAGAGAGAGAGCGAGAGGGAGAGAGAGAGGGAGAGAGAGACAAAGAGCTAGAGATAGAGAGAAAATTCAAAATATGACAAAAATGTGGTAGGATACGTACTGTTTTTTCAACTTCTCCGTACGGGAGAAACGACATAATCACTCAAACTAGAATGCCAAGAATCAAAAGAAACACAGTTGGTATTATATGGAGCTAGGATTTGGGGTTTTTCCACAGTCTGTAAGATAGTTGGAGGACTATAGCTTTGATTCATTAGATTCAGCAAAGAAATCTAAGCTTTAATAGATCATTTCAGTAATTTTAGATCATTTAGATAAACAGATTTAAGCACACACACACACATGAAGACCTGAGTTCAGTCAGCCCTAGAAGTCACGGGCCAAATGCCCATTGCTTTCTGAGGAAGTCCAGCCCCTTAAAAGCCAGCTAACTGGTTTCTTTTGATGAATTTCTTCTACGACATCAGCTTTCTAGGAGCTCAGAAACTGCTAGGAATCAATAAAGCAATATTTCTTATTCTCTCCCAATCAATAAAATATAGTTTCTTCCTTTATTCATCCAATTACTAAAAATTTAGTGACGGCCTACTCTGAGCCAGGGCCAGTGTTCTCAGAACACACACAAAATACATGGGCTCTGTCCTCAAGGAGTTCAGGGTCACCTGGAGAGGCAGTTGTATAACACATGATTATAGAATAATGTAAAAAGTATTGTGGGCTTCCCTGGTGGCGCAGTGGTTGAGAGTCCGCCTGCTGACGCAGGGGACGCGGGTTCATGCCCCGGTCCGGGAAGATCCCACGTGCCGTGCAGCGGCTGGGCCCGTGAGCCGTGGCCGCTGAGCCTGCGCGTCTGGAGCCTGTGCTCCACGACGGGAGAGGCCACAACAGTGAGGGGCCCGCGTACCGCAAAAAAAAAAAAAAAAGTATTGTAAGTATGGTACATATAAGCTGCTTTGGGAGCACAGAGTGAGAAGCCCTACAGTATCTGGTGTGTGTGTGGAGGAACGGTGAGGAATCAGGGGACAGTGATACAATAATAAACAATGATGGTCACAGCAACAAGAACAATAGTGGTCCTAGACAGGAAAGTCCTAACTACAACAGCTATACTTAAGCAGGGGTAAAGGACGGTGGATTTGGCAGAAGTCAAACAAGTTACTAGTAGGAAAGGTGCCTGGACATACCAATACAAATCTCGGGGAAAATATTTTAACAGGTCTGCCCGGCTGAAACATTTTGCCATGGCCATGAACTCCCTTCCCAGGTGCTTCGCTCATGTTATCTAGCTAATATTGTCTCCGTTTAAATAGGCCCTGAGGCTCATGGGAGGCATGTGAGTTGCCTCTGGACAAGCAGCTGGCATGTAGCAAGACAGAATCTAGGTTAGGACTCGTGCGTCTTGGACGCTTGTTCCATCTTGCTAGGTAGCGTCACCTGCCCACAGACCTTTGCTTAGGAAGGCCTTGAAGAGGAGTAAGAATTTTACAGGTGAACCTTGCAGGGAAGAGACTTCTGGGTGAGAGGTGAATACACGAGGCATTGAGGAATTAAGAGAGTCTGGCAAATCCTTGTAGACCCTATCGTTAGAAATGATTGGAATAGAAGTTATGTGGGTGGAAAGTGGTGGAGGAGAAAACCTGACAGGGCTCTGGAATAAGAAACAAGGGGCTTATATCTTATGGAGTAAGTGTTAGAAAGCCACTGAAGGAAGGGCTCTCAGCTTTGGGACTATACAATCGATTTGCCTTTTTCAAAGATCCTTCTGTGCAAAGGCCCAGGCAGTTTCTAACAGGAGGGGAGCCAGCCAGGGGGAAGAGCCAGGCACTGGCTGGGTACCCACCGAAAGATGGGGCCCGCATTTTGGAGGCAGCTGCAGGGTAAAGGGGGTCCTACCCTTGCCTGCCTTCTCTATACAACTTATGGTCCTTCTTTCAATATGACTAATTGTAATGTCTTTTCATCATTCTCATAAAAAGCATCATGGCAACATGTTCTTTTAAAAAATGTTGAATAGGTACCACTTTTGCAAATGGTGCTAGGAAAGCAATAGATTCCTCTGCTAATTGCGTGGGAATACTCTGAAATTCCCATGCTGCTCCTTCAGAGGCACTGTGTGTGTGTGTGCCTGTGCGTGTGTGTGTGTGTGTGCGCGGCGGGGGGAGGAATCCGAGACAGGAGATAAGGCTCGGGGGAAAGAGTGCCCAGACTAGGTCAATGGCAGTAGAGGGGCAGGGAGGATTGCATTGCGATTCAACATAATTTAATGAGTGAGTCGACATTTTTTTTTTTTTTGGCCACACCATGTGGCTTGTGGGATCTTAGTTCCCCGACCAGGGATAGAACCCACTGCTTAGCAGTGAAAGCATGGAGTCCTAACCACTGGACTGCCAGGGAATTCCCTGATTCAACATAATTTTAAGGATTGAACTCAGGGACTGAAAATCAGAAAGTGAGTCAAAGATGATGCCTGGTTTTGCCTGAGCATCTAGGTGTAAGGTTATGTCATCCTCCAAGATACGGATACACCTGGAGAGAGATTTCAGAGGAAAGATATTGAGTTTGAATTTGAACGTGTCGATTTTGCATATGGGTGCCCAATTTGTTGAAAAGGCCCCTTTCCCCATGGAATTACCTTTGCCCCTTTGTCAAAAATCAGTTGATTTTTGCAGGTCTATTTCCGGTTTTTCTGTTGTGTTCCATTGGTCTATGTGTCTATCCTTCGCCTTGATGAATGTTGTTTTATAGTAAGCCTTAAAACTGGGTAAGGTGAGTCCTTCAACTTTGGTCATTTTTTATCAGAAGTGTTTTGCTTTTCCCTGTGAATTTTGGAATCAGACTGTCAATACCTACATAAAAGTTTGCTGAGATTTTGACTGGCATTGCACGGATTCAATAAAATAAGTGGGGAAACACTGACATCTTAAGATTGAGTCTTCTGATTTATGAACATGGTATTCCTCCCTATTTTACTTAGACATTTTCGATTTCTTGTATCAGAGTTTTTGCAGTTTTCTGCATACAGCTCTGGTATGTAGCCCTAAGTACTTCATTTGTTTTTATTGGCCATGCCTATTCTGAGGTATCTGTGTACATCTTTATGCAGATGTCCTGTGGGCAAGCCTGGAGGTCTGGGGCATTGTCTGGGTTGGAATTCAGGTTTGGTATAATCACATTTGTCATGAATGTCACATTTCCCAGGGACAGAAGAAATAGGGCTGAGGATTAAAAGTCATCTTAATTACTATCAAATGGTTAATTCTGGTTCTTGTTCTAAGTTTAAGAAGTAAACCAAGGAAGATCTGAGAACCCCGCAATGAGGGCTGAACACGTGTGCTTCGGCACCAGAGAGCATGTGTTTAGCTCCTGGCTCGGGGACCTCAAGTCTCAGCTTCACCTAATTGTAAAGCATGTACGGTAACAGTGGCCACCTCATAGGGTCACTGGAAAATTGATTACGACGGTGCATCTGGAGGACACAGAACAGTGCTTGGCATGGCGAGCACTCAATACCTGTCAGCCAGTTATTAGTCACATTAGTGAATTGCCAGGAGCCCATCTGGGGAAATCCCTTGGAAAAAACTTAATGGTCTTTGAGAGTCCTGGCATTGTTCGGTAATGACTATTGATCTTCACAAGAAAAGATGGGATTCACTGCTTGTGTTGATTTTTCTTGCACAATATAGGCCCAGGACTCAGTGCCCCCCTCCCAAGGGTGAACTGCATATGAGAAAGAATATATAGCATCTGAAATTCCCTGCTGAAAAGCTCTTTGTTTAGAAACCAGGGCTGCTAGTGCCTTTTGATTCGTGTTTCCAACATTTCCCAAATTAAGCATGAGAGTTGTGACTGGATATTGCCATGGACTCGCAATTTCTTTCTGAAAGAAAACGAGGAAGGTGGTCAAAACTCATATCCTACTTCCTATCCCTCCCTACCACCAGTGGTTGCCTAGCCTTGTTCACAGAGGTTACTGACCCGGTTTAGTCTGTCTCCAGCTTTGCATGAGTTGGCCCAACCCTGGACCCAGAATCCTTCATAAGAATCCCACTTCTGGAAATCGTGCAGTGACAACTGGATGGTCTGGACATTGTTTGGCACTTTGTTTGACCAGGGGTAGGGGTGGGGAGGAAGAATTGAAACCCTTTCAGAAAGTCTTTATTTTCTCCAATTCCCATTTCATTGTGTTTAAAAGAAAGGTCAAAGGAATATCTTGGACAGCAAAAGGAATGCACCCTAACATTGACAGGTCCCAGGAAAGAGACTCACAGCGAAATTTGCATCTGACATAGTAGCGTAGACCGCAGATGTTTTAATCACACAAAGAGCTAAACAGGTGCTCTGCTGAGATCTCTGGTAGAATTATTGTCGGGAGAAAACCAATTGGCCTAGGACCCAGGATCAGTGCTGCTGCTAGTATCTGTTCTGAAAATTCTGCAGTGCTTTTGTGTTCACAAATTGCCATAGATGTTGATGTGTGTGTGTGTGTGTGTGTGTGTGTGTGTGTGTGTGTGTGTGTAAAATCACCATAAAGATAAATGGGTGGAAGAAATGCTTCAAGTTAAGTTTGCACAGATTCTGCTCGGTTACCAGCTTGTAACCCTGCCGCTAACCTTGGGCAGAGACCATGGAGAGCTCCTGGAGCATCGTTCTTTGGCCCATGATGGGCCAGGTAAGGCACAGATTGATGTGATCTGAAAATCTGTTTAAAATATGCGAATTGCAACTGTCACAAACATACCACTTGGGAATGTAAATTGGTGGAGCCACTATGGAAAACAGTATGGAGGTTCCTTAAAAAAATAATAATAGGGGTTTCCCTGGTGGTGCAGTGGTTAAGAATCCGCCTGCCAATGCAGGGGACACGGGTTTGAGCCCTGGTCCGGGAAGATCCCACGTGCTGCAGAGCGACTAAGCCCGTGCACCACAACTACAGAGCCTGTGCTCTAGAGCCCGCAGGCCACAACTACTGAGCCCGCGAGCCACAACTACTGAGCCCGCGAGCCACAACTACTGAGCCCACGTGCCGCAACTACTGAAGCCCACGCACCTAGAGCCTGTGCTCCACAACAAAAGAAGACACTGCAATGAAAAGCCCATGCACCGCAACGAAGAGTAGCCCCCGCTCGCTGCAACTAGAGAAAGCCCGCGCGCAGCAAGGAAGACCCAACACAGCCGAAAATAAATAAATAAAATAAATAAATTTATATATTAAAAAAACTAATAATAGAGCTACCATATGATACTGCAATCCTACTCCTGGGAATATATCAGGAGAAAACTATAATTCAAAAAGAAACATGCACCCCCAATACTTATAGCAGCACTATTCACAATAGCCAAGGCATGGAAGCAACCTAAATGCCCATCAACAGATGAATGCATAAAGAAGATGTGGTACATATATACAGTGGGATATTACTCAGCCACAAAAAGAATGAAATAATGCCATTTGCAGCAACATGGATGGACCTAGAGATTATCATACTAAGTGAAGTAAGTCAGACAAAGACAAATACCATATGGTATCACTTATATGTGGAATCTAAAATAAGGCACAAATGAACGTATCTATAAAACAGACTCACAGACGTAGAGAATAGACTTGTGGTTGCCAAGGGGGAGGGGGTGGGAGACTTGGAGTTTGGGATTAGCAGATGTAAACTATTATATATAGAATGGATAAACAACAAGGTCCTACTGTATAGCACAAGGAACTATATTCAATATCCTGTGATAAACCATAGTGGAAAAGAATATGTATAACTGAATCACTTTGCTGTACAGCAGAAATTAACACATTGTAAATCAACTACACTTCAATAAAATACATTAAAAAAACATACCACTGTGAATTTTAGTCTGTAATTAAATAGGATCTCTGGTTCATTTAATTTTTGTATACATATTTTTTAGATTTAGTCGTTGGAGTGCTAGGTGCAGATTTACACATGTTCATATTTGGAATCAATAATTCTGACACAAAAATGGGACAATGAAAAAATGGGACAATAACACACATATTAGTAGATGGCAATCATCCCTTGCTTTTTGAAATGGGCATAAACCTGGCAATAGATTCAATATTTGTAAGAGTCAATTCTGGTTTTTCATTTATTTGATAAAAGCAGAGATGCCATCAGACTTGGGTTTGATGCATCTGAGAAGCAGCTCCTATTCTGCCCTGTGGAGCGCAGAAGACTTTCTTTCTGGAGACAGCAGCCCTGCCTAGCTCTGCCAGCACTCTTAGCCTTGTGAAAATACTGATCATCCCCAGCTAGGAACCACTGCCCCAGGTAAAACATTATTTACCTTTGAGGCTCTGGGCTACTTGCTATAAGTAATTAAAGTTTATTTACTAAAATAGACTAAATAAAAGAACTATCTCTAAGTTCAAAATTATTGTATGTAAAGTCAATTAGGTCCATATATTTTTAACCTAAAATCTTTCTTTCCTAGAAATTTGAAGGGCCATACAAATATTCTTTGACTAAAGCTATTCCTTTAAGGGGAAGGGAGAGATGAGAAAGAGTATTTACTTTTTAAATTAAAAAAAAAAGTGTTTTTTGGCTGGACCGCACAGCTTGTACATGGGGTCTCAGTTCCCCGACCAGGGATTGAACCCAGGCCCTCGGCAGTCAGAGTGCAGAGTCCTAACCACTGGGCCACCAGGGAATTCCTGAATATTACTTTTATAAATCCTGTTTTGAGTCATTGTCATAGTAATCTAGCAAGGAAGATATTTTTAAACTATATTTTACAAAGGTAGAAACTAACGTTCAGAGAGGTTAAGCTCTTTCCTCAAGGTCACAGAGCTCATGTCTATCAGAAAAGGCTTTCAAATTCAAGGTTGTGTGATAGTAGATTCTAAGGTTTTCCCACTATATCATATATTCCACTCTGCCCTTATAAAGCTGCATTTTATTGACTCCACTGGGAAAAAGATGACATTTTTTCCCCCTGCAGCAACGTGATAAAGTTCTGTTAGTCCAATCACTTCTATGCTACCTTCTGTGTCAACAGCCCCGTCCCTGACGCACCCAACCAGGTGTGGGTGGAGTACTCTGAGTTTACTCGGTCTTTACCCTGACTTAATTACCTTTGGATTCTTACAGACAGCTACGATGCTACAGGCTCATTCCTCGTAGGTGAGGTAAGCATGAGACGGAACCAAACTCAGTCTTAAATGTCTTACCAGCACTTATCACTGGTCATACTTATAAGTAAAATGTTCATATAAGAAGAACACTGAGGATGGGCAGGGCCGTCGTGATGTGCCTCTCCAGGGCTCGGAAGGTTCTCTTCTGAGCTATAGCTCACCTATTATCTTTACTGCTTCTTGTATCAGATCCCAGCCAATGGTCAGAGTTTTTTTGCTTTTAGTTTTGTCTTGTTTTTTGCCATTTACTGGTGCTTTCCTCTTTCAGGTCTCTAACTTGATATATTCTTCATATTGAAGGTTTCCTCCTTCAACCCCCATAAAGGCAATGTGCTCCCCGCTCCCCCCCTCCCCACTCCTGACTTCCCTCCTTTAAATTTTTGTGTTGCGAAATAACGCACCTTCTGATAGTTAAAACTAACATACAATGCAACAAAATAGCCTCCTTTTCCAAACGGGCCCTTAGTGCATGTTTCCCACGCCCTTGTTTGCCCTTCACTTCCTTTGCCTAATTTAGATTTGCAAGCTCAACACACAGACTCTCTGTCTTTGTTTATGTACATATGGTGTCTAGCACTAGTCTTAGGTTTAACAAATATTAAATAATCATGACTTCAGAATGATTGTTAGTATTGGTGTTTAAAAAAATCACAGCTGGTCAAGAATACTGCTTCCCCCCGCCCCCACAGACCTTGTCTGATTTTGCAGCTCTTATAGCAGACAGCTGTATTATAGCACACTTGCTTTCCCCTTGAATACCACTTGGAGACCAGAGCTGGTGATAATTGTAGCTGCTTTTCTTCATTGGAACACATTTACGAATTCTGCACTGCATACCGGTGTGTTTGTGGATGTAATTTCAGTTGTATGCAACCACCTTAACATAACTGGAGAAACCCAGATACAATTTTATACAATGTTCCATTGTGCATGTTTGAAATGGAAGGTTTTTTTTTCTCTCTGCATAATTAATTTAAGCATTCATGATATCTAGCATGGGCTTTTAAAATCTATGCATTAAACACTCATTGACTGTGTAGTGGCAACTACATTGTTAGGTTTTGAACTGAAGTCCTTAATTTTACCTATTTTCAGGCTTAAAAAAAACAAACAAAAACACCCTGAATCTGCATACTTTACCTAAACCTTTTTAGAGGCCTCCTTAAAATTGGCAGACTGATTTTGCACTACAGTTCCACAGGGCGATTCATAAAAATAAATGCCAAACACTAGGCAACAACAGAAGGAATTGACAGTGGATCAAAAGTTTAACAACGCATTTCCTTTAAGAAATGTCAGCATCAGCTTTCTCACCATCAGGAAATAAAGAAGGCTGTGCTTTCCCACTGGTCCAATAGTTCAAATGCAAACACATCAGCAGAAGAAAGTGGTTATGTCAGGGTGCAGGATGCAATCGTGTAACCGGATAAAACAGTTTTATTTGTTAGCTCGAATATATATTTCTGACTTATATTTTTATTTAATTTTGTGGCCAAGGCAGAACCAAGGTCATAATATTGGTGAATTAGGAAGAAATGGTTTCTTCTTTTAGAATCAAGTCCAAAATATCTACACATCGAGATTTAGCATCGTTCTTACTCATGTGACAACATCCTCAGCTCTGAATTTATTAGGATTCCTATAAAATCAAACCTAAGAGTCTGAGTCTAATTGTGTATTCGATACACTTCATCTAACTTGTTTCATGAGCTCTCTGCTATGTATACACTGTCTCTCCCTGGGCTCTGTAACTGTATTCTCCACCAGGGACTCTGGAATGCTATTTGCAGGTAGATACAATATTTCCTAGTGGAGTGTGCTCTGTTGAAAGCGATACAGTGTCTAAACTATTGCCTTCCACTCTCCTGAGAGTCAAGTAACTGCAAAACAATGTGAATAAAAATTGTCTGGGAGGAGCCCGATTCATGGGAGGAACACCTTTACTAGAACTCCACCCCTCTCAGCTCTAAACCTTGCTTTCAGACAGTTGTAACAGCTGGACAAGATGGTAACGAGAGGGATCTCTTGTCTTAGAACAGCGCAGATTGTTCTCAGACAAGAGATCCTAGTGCCCTGGCCATTCTCCTAGATGAGGTGAGTAAATGAGGCAAATGCCTGGCACAGAGTCAGCTCCCACAAGGCCAGGAAACGGAGCACGTTTGTCTTATCCACCATTGGTACTCCAAACATAGAGATCAGTACCTAGTAGACAGCATGCAATAAATATCAATATTTATTGACTGAACAGTGAACGTTCAAGGCGTTTTTTTGAACAAAATGGCTATAGATAGATAGATGTAGATGTATCAGTATTACTCTTATGTTGTAGCTGGACCCATAGGAATTAAAAAAAAAAATCTACTCACTTTAAAAGATGACTGTAAACACCTAACTTATATAATATATTTAGAGATGTATTAATATTAGGTTTTACTGTTGGAATCATCAAGGCTTTTTGAAGTTACAAGTCGAATGGTATTAAGGCCAGAACTTGAAATGCATTTCTAGACTTAAAACACAGTGTTCTGTCTCTCTATCCCCTAATGACTTTCTAGATAATATGATGGTTGTAGAAACAGAACAAAGAAGCTGTCATCTTTATACGTGCCTTTATGAAGCAGCATAATAAATGGCTTACTTTATGGTTATTGGAGCAGTTTGGTTTAGGCTAACTGGCAAACTGGCAGGTCTATGTCTAATTCTGTCACCCATGGTATACACAGCATACTGCTGGCACTCAAATGTTAATAAAAAAATAACAAATTAAAAAAAAATCTACTCACTTTAAAAGATGACTGTAAACACCTAAGCTATATATTTTATTATATAAAATTTATTATATAAAATATATTATATAAAATATATAAAACAAAGCAATGCATGCCAAGTATCAGGTGTCCTAGATGCCGAATGGCATTATTAACGTACTTACATAAGTAATTATAAGTAGCGGGAAAGTTAACTTTAATTGAAATTAAATGATAGCTTAGAGGTTGACAGCGAGGTAGTCATTTTGTTGGTGGACAAGACATACTATTAGGCCTCACCTGAGGTCACTGGGGCAATTCAGTATCACAGCAGAGCACTCAGAAGAGCGAGCTGGGTTTGCATCTGTAAGTCACAGCTTTCTGGCTGTGCGGCCTGGGTGAGTTGAGTTCTTGCCCATTGCCTAGGCTTTGAGGGGCCCTGCTCCGGCTTCACCCTCCCCATGGGACAAGGAATTCCATGCTTTCTGAACACCTTAGGCCCTGGAACTTACTGCCCTGCCACTTCCAGGCCTGACTGTCCAAGGCTGGAGGAATCGCCAGGGGGTAGCTTTTGTGAGGGGTATGGTGCGCAGGCTAGGGTGTCCTCGCGTGTATGAGCCTTTTTGTAATACATGATGGAGCAGAGATGGGAAGAAAATGGGGTGTGAGTTTCAGGCCAGAAGCCAGTAGTCACTGCCACACTGTGTTCCAGTTAATTTATAGCTTTAGGCATTTACGATGGGGTCTACATTAGCTTGCCCTGGGCCCTTCCAAACTTCCAGGCAGGCCTGGAACTAGGGCAAGTCACATAACCTATTTTAGTCTTAGTTACCTCATCTGTAAACAGGAATGATAATAACCGTTCCACTAACCTCAGAGGGTTGGGATGATGAGGACGATCTTAAAAATACGCACCGTTTGTTGAGCGCACACCGTGGTTCAAGCGCTTTACAAGTCACCGTCACTTTGCGTGGATTCTCCTGGATCCTCGAAAATCTTCAGGGTATGCCATCTTTATCTGCTTTTAAAAGAAGAGAAAACAGGCTCAGAGAGGTTAAGTTTCTCTCCTAGCCTCCCCTTCCCCAACAGAGATAATGTATGTATCAGTTCCATACACATACAAGGTAGCACTATAGTTATTCATTCATTTACATCACGTTGGGGGGTGCAGCAGTGAACAAAAGGAACAAAAAAATCACTGACGTCGGAAGCTTACATTATGGTGGAGGGACACAATAAATAAATCAAGTAGGTAAAATCCGGCATATGTCAGATGGTGGTAAGCAAAGCAAGGGAGAGAACTAGGGCATGTGGAGATACAGGGAAAGTGACACTTGAATAAAGACATGAAGGAGGCGAGGAAACACCATTCTAGGTTTGGTTTGGTTTGGTTTTCTGGTGGCCTAGGGGAGTGGGTCACTAATTCAGGTGGCAGCGGAACAGCAGAAGGAAAGGCCTTGAGACTGTGGCTTGCTTCCTGTGTTCCAGAAGCAGCATGGAGGCCAGTGTGGCTGGGAAATGAGCAGGGGGTAGAATAGTAGGAGATGAGGTCAGAGAGATAAAGGGGGCGGGGGTGGGGAGGGAAGGAGAACCAGTTCTATAGGTCATTTAGGCCATGATAAATAAGGACCTTGAAAAAAAAAAAAGTGGTGGGGAGCTGATGGACTTTTTGTTGTTGTTGTTTTTTGTTTTGTTTTGTTTTGTTTTTTTCGGTATGTGGGCCTCTCACTGTTGTGGCCTCTCCCGTTGCGGAGCACAGGCTCAGTGGCCATGGCTCACGGGCCCAGCCACTCCGCAGCATGTGGGATCTTCCCGGACCCTGCATCGGCAGGCAGACTCCCAACCAGTGCGCCACCAGGGGAGCCCTTTGTTGTTGTTTTTAGCAGAGGAATGACATGAGCTGGAGTGAAAAGACTCACCCCGACTCCCTGGTGCTGGAGGCAAGGGCAGAAAGAGGGAGGCCAGGTAAGTGGTTACTGCAAAGCTCAGGCAAAAGCTGATGCTGGTGTGGACCAAGGTCATGGCCGTTGAGGTGGTGGGTAGAGGTTAGATTCCAGATATGGCACTCTGAAGGTTGAGCTGACAGGTTTACTGAAACCCGGGGTGGGGGGGTTGGTAAGAGAAAGGAAAGAGTCAAGAAAGAAGCCAAGGCTCTTCACCTGGGCAAGGGGTGACAGAGGTAGATGCCATTAGCAGGAATGTGGAAGTCTGTGGCTGGGGCATGTCTGGGGCAGGAGATCTGGAGCCTGGTTTGCGCAGGTGAATTCTGAGATGTCTACCGGGCACCAGATGGAGATGTCAGGTATGTTTTTTCACTTCATTGGATCTGACTTTTCTTCTCCTCTCTCTTCACAGAGCTGTAATGGCACTTATTCAAGGTGGTGGTGGTCTAGGTCATAAAGAATTGGATGCTGGGTTTCAACTAAGGGCTTCGAGAGAAATATGAGGAAGCAGTTGGAGCACAGGGTAACATCAAGGGTCTAGAGAGATAATTTGTAAGATTGTTTCAGGAGGTTCGGCCAGGATGGTCCCATCTCTTGGAAGCCACACAATCTGTTTAATGCCACACAGGTGACTTCGGAACCCTAAAACGTTCGTTCATAACCTATTCCAAGTGTTTACAATAAACTAGATGTCGAAAAAGTTATGTTTGAAAATTTGAAAAGTGTTCAGCGTGGTAGGTCCTCAAAAGAGCAATCCTCCTCTGAGTGCGGCCTCCATAGAGACAGCAAAGCACGAACTTGATGCGGGTGGGGAAGGGGAGCCAGATGAAAATCAAGCTCTAGGAGCTTCCCTGGTGGCACAGTGGTTGAGGGTCCGCCTGCCGATGCAGGGGACACGGGTTCGTGCCCCGGTCCGGGAAGATCCCACATGCCGCGGAGCGGCTGGGCCCGTAAGCCATGGCCGCTGAGCCTGCGCGTCCGGAGCCTGTGCTCCGCGACGGGAGAGGCCACAGCAGTGAGAGGCCCGCGTACCCAAAAAAAAAAAAAAAAAAAAATCAAGCTCTAGGACCAGGACTCCCTCCAGAGCTGCTCCCTCCGCTTGGCTGGGCTCACACACCTCGCCCTGGCTCGCGGGTGGGCGTGCGAGGGGGGAGGACACAGCAGGACTGGTGACATCTTAAAGGGCTCTGTCCTAGTGCCTCTGCACCAAGTGACTCCGGGGTCTGGCCGTTTACCCGGCTCGTGCCAAGCTACATCTGCCAGTGTTTCTGCTTATGTCACATAACTTGCTGTCCGGGTCTCACCTTTAAATCTGGAGTGTTCGCCCGTCTGCGGGTGGTGTTTGGTCTAGGGTTGAACTGGCTCGTTTCCATCTCCCTCCTTTCTTAGTCATTTAAGTGTCTGAAGGTGCCCTGGTGAGCACGGAAGGCAGGAGAGGAACGCTGTCCCTGCAGAAAGTTAAGGATAAGCCAAATAAATCCCTAGAGGACTGATCGCCTCTGGAACGACTCGGAGCCAACCCCTAGGTTCAAAACGACTGCCCAGGGCGGCCCAAGCTGCGGGCCGGGCTTCTGTTCCGGGTCGACGTGCCGCCCCGGCGGCCGAGGCGTGGCGCCAGGGGCAGTCTGGAGGGGCGACGCGACGCTGCAGGTCCCCCGGGACGCGTGTGGGCCGGCGGCGCGGCGTGAGCCGCCAGAGGGGAAGCTGCGCCCTCCGCCCGGCAGCCGGGGCGCGCCGCCTCCCCGGGGCCAGGTGGTGCGGGGCCCCCTCCAGCCCGGCCCGGGCGCGGCGACCCCCGAGTGCCCGGCGCGCGGCTCACCTGGGCCGCCGAAGGTGCAGCTCCGGAGCGAGGGCGCGGCCGGCCGGCGGGCGGGCGGCGCGGGGGCGGGAGCCGGCGCCGGGACGCCCCGCCCCCGCCGACGCGGCGCGCTTCCAGTGGCTGCCGGCCCGTCACTCGCTCTTCACCATGGTTGCAGCACAAAGCGCCCGGCCCCGGAGGCCGCTTCCTCCCTGAGCGCGGCTGGGCGGCGCGGGGGCGCAGGAGGAGGAAGAGGCGGGGAAGAGGAGGGGAGTCGCCGCTTCCCAAACACTCTCAGGGGGGCTGTGCGCGACGCCTGCCGCCAGGAGTCCGGACCCGGTGCCCGCGGCCCCTTCCCTCCGCGCCCGCAGCCCGGGAACAAAGTTGCCGAGAGCCAGCGGGCCGAGCGCGCAGCCGGGGGCGCTCTGGCCGCTCCGCGCGTGCAGATGGGGGGCGGCGGCGGAGCGCACGGCGGCGGCGGCGGGGCGGCCCGAGGGGATGCAGCAGCCGTCGGGGGTCTCGGCCAAGCGCAGTAGACGGAGCCGCGGCGCGGCGCGGCGACGGGGACGGCGGCCGAGGCGACCCGGCTTCGCAGTGCCCTGACCTGAACCGGTCATCGGACGGCGGCCGCGGCGCCCCCGAGTGCTTCCCGGAGCCCCCGAGAGGAGGGGGCGGCCCTGCGCGCGGAGGATAGCGAGGCCCGTGCGCCCCAGCCAACCCCTCCCCGCCGCTCGAACTCCCTAAAAATAACTCAGGCCGGCGGGGGGCGGGAGGAGCCGCCGCCGTCCCCAAGAGGAGCCGGGGAGGCGTGTCGAGCCCGGGCCCGTGGGGAGCCTTCCCGGCCGCGCGGCGCGGGGGAGGCGGAGGAAGCGGGAGCTCCCGGCAGCCGGGCGCCGCGGGGACCCTCGGGCCTCGCGCGCCCCCCGCCCCGCCGCCGCCGCGGTTTGGCTGGTTGGCCCGAGGCGGGCGGAGCGCGCAGGGCGGAGGCGGCGGCGGCGGCGGCGGCACTGGGCCGGGAGGCGGCGGCCGAGGGCGCGGAGCGGCCCCGGCCCGGGCTGCGGGGGGAGATGGCGTCCTACGTGGATAACAGCTTCCGCCAGGCGGTGATGAAGAACCCGGCCGAGAGGACCCCCCAGGTGAGCCCCGCGTCGGCTGCGCGCTTCCTGCCCACGTCGTTCGCCCCGCGCGCCCGCGCCTCGCGTCAGGTCCCCAGCTTCCAGGGGCTTCGCGTCTCCGCGTCTCCCCTGGCCGTCCTGGCGTTATTTCCCCCTCTCCTGGATCTTCTCCTCCTTTTCGCTGCTCTCCCCGTACCGACCTGCTCCTGCGATTGCCCCGCGGGGCAGGGAGGTCTCTCCCGAGCGTCCCCTCTGCCCAGCCTAGCGCGGGGCCCGGGAGCCTTTCGGGGCGGGGGGCAGTCACCTCCCCTCGGCCGGCCCCTCCTGCCCCCCACCCCCACCCCGGCCGCAGGCGCCTTGCCTCCCCGGGCTTGTGGCCCCTGCTACCTTCAGAGTTCTTCGGCGTTTGCAGAGGTGTAGGAGGAAACTTGCAGGGCTCTGCGGAACGCGAACCCGTGCTGGTCTTCTAAAGTAAAAGGTTGAGATGTTTGTATGTTTACTATTTTTCTTTAACTTTTTTTTTAATTTGGAAAAGTGATGCCGCTTTGCAAGGAAGGGTTTGGTGGGGGGGAAGTTGAATAGCTAGGTTAGTGCTTTTAGATTCAACTGCAGACAGAACTGCAGAGCAGGCATATTCACATACAGCCCCGGGAAGGTTACCCTGCGGATTCTTTTGGTGTTGCACAACCTTGTCAAAATTAGATAAGTTTGTTAACCTTCATACGTTCGTTTACCTTCAGGCTTATTTTTCTCTGGCTTTAAGTAGAGGAATTGCTGTTGGTGGTGGATCTGGTCGTCTCAAGTTGGACTTAGAGAGGGGGAAATTTTATAAAAATGTGGTGGTTTGATTTTTTTTGCTTTTAGCTGCTGACTGGATAATGACGCATGCTCCTAAGCGTTGGGATGGTGACTACAGGGGATCCTGCTGCCAACCGTCTTAAGACAAATAAGCCCTCCTGATCCTTGGGACCATCAGACATTTAGGATCTAATGCTTGAAAGAGTTGCTTCGCTTGTTAGGTGTTGGATGCCATCTGTTCAGAGCCAAAGGCTCTCCTCCTCTGCTGTTGATTGTCATTATTTAATGCAGGGCAAGGAGAATAAAATAGACGCTTCCACTGGCTGCCTTTGGACAAGGCCCAGGAATGGCACCTGGTACGGTTTTTGATTTTTCATTTATTTTCTGATGGAGCCGGCACATCTGGGGATCGTAGGTAGATTGCACTCGTTTACCAGACTGTGGAAGATGGTAATCTTGCAAGGCAAATTCATTTCACAGTGTCTCCAGAAAGTTCCTAATCCAAAGGATTACTTTATCGAAAACGAGGAAGGTCCTGCTTTTTGCTCTTGTTGCACTGCTTCTCATGTGCCTTCTGCATCTCCTGTCGGTTTTACGTTGTCAGTCAGTCAGTCTAATGCAGCTGAAAACGCACGTTCTCAGTCACAGTGTGGTGGAGGAGCCCATTTCAGTGAAATGTTTCAATCCCTTTCAGTGTTTGAAGTGCCAAGTGAAATCACACATGCTGAGAATATTAGAGCCTAGCAAGGCAGGTCAGAAAATGATGTCAGAGGCCTTTAGTGGAAATTAGAGAGCCGGGAAGTGGAATCTCAGGTTGGTTGATTAGAATAGCAATGACTCCAAACCTACTATCTGGTGGGTGGAGGGGGGTGTGTCCCCCAACAAAACTGGAAGAGACAGAACCTCCACTGTGACCGCGTGGTGACTGTGCCAGAGAAATGAGCTGTTAAATTTCCCTGTTGACGCGCCGGTTGTGGAGAGCAGAGTGAAAACCGACCAGCACAGAGCTTGGCCTGAGTCAGAAGTGGGCCAGTTGCTACTGACACCGCAACGTGAACGCTTCGCTGACCGTCTGAAAGCAGCACATTTCCCCCACCAAACCTTCACAGAACAAGTCACCTTAGAGAAGCCTACCAAACATTTGGAACATTCATAAGTATCCACCCTATTAACACTAATGCTCCCTTGGTTATTACTAATGCGGACCTACGTGTTTATTTATTATTTTAAAGAGAAAGTAGATGGAAATGTGAATATTTTCCGCCTTCACCTGGCTTGTCAAAAATAATTACTTTTCTGAAAGTTTGAAATTTACTCAAAAGTAAAAAAATAAATGTTTTGGTAGCAGGTGCCTTTTCTGTTGAGTGCTTTGTGAATGCAAGGGCTGGAAGTTTTTCTGCCCTGTCTTTTCTCTTGAGTGCTCGAGGGTTAGAAGTTTGTAATATAAAAGCCAAGTTATGAAATAAACTTGATACGGACAGACGGATACGAATTAGGGAAGTTTTGCTGTCATGCTTCCTTCTGTTTCTCAGGATAGATTTGGTGAAGGAGTTTGTACGATTCTTACGGCAGGCAAGAGAAAGGTGCCTTAAAAGAGGAAAATATATAAATATTCTTTGTTAAATTCATTTTCTTCCTTTTTTCTTTTTTTTAACCCTACCAACCCAGTTTGTCTCCCAAACGCTGTGAAGATGTGGTTTTGTACAAGGTCACTCAGTTGCCTAGAAGTAATCGTGCTGTCACTCGTGTAACCTAAGAGGTTAGCTCCAAGAGAATCTGGGGGTGGGGAGAGCCTCAGTGCAAACACAGGAACTTTGAAGAGTGTTATGAAATTAGGAAGCTTTTCCTGCCCACCTGGAAAACAGAAACCCATTTTCCCGTTTATTTAGGCATGTCACTAGAGGGGGAATGGCAAGGAGAAACAAAACTGTCACTCGAATTTTTAGCTAAATCTCACATATTCATATTTAAGGGGCTGTCACTATTTCACCTGATACTCTGAGAGGACGAGAAAAGCCATCTTTAATCCAATGTGTGTCCCATATTGTGTGTCTGGAAAGTGGCTGAGTTCTAGTCAGTGGGGCACTGTATTCTCAATAACAAACCTCCTTGAAAATAAGGAGCACTAAATGTTCTATTAATATTTTTCAGTGCACCTCTGTTGAAAAACAGGACTGTTAAGTAACTGCTTTATTAAACTGTTGGGGTTTGTGTCTTTAATCACTTAAATGGGAAGCTTGGTCACCTGAGTAATTAAGTGAAGTGAAAGATGTCAGTAAATTACAAACAGCTTTCCCCCCAAGTCTTTAAACAATAAAATGACTTTCCTAAACCATACTATTAACTTACTGCATTCAGACCCTTTCACATTGCTTTAGGTAGAGTGTTTAAATGCCTGTTTTCAGGTGAAACGCCTATTGCAGAATATTCTTCTACTTTAAAGATTTAATATGATGTGTTTTTAGCTAGTTGTAAAAGTTACTTTTTAAAATGGCTTGTGTAAAATCTCCTGCCTCGTCCCTTCCTAGTGATATTACTTTGTTCTTCATTACTGAAGTTTTTTTTTTTTGGCTGTTACACCTTTTGATTCAGTTGCTAAATCATGAATTTGTCATTGGAGAGCTCTTAACAGTGCAAGACTTAATTCTTTGCAAAAGTCACTCAGTAGCATGTGTCTTGAGTCATAATGAGAGGGCTGAAAAAGTGCCTTTAGCCCAGAGAACTTTAAGTTATGAGAATCTGCACAAAAGAGTATCTCTGATGAATATTTAACTTTCAAATCTAGTGGAAGAATTGTGTCTTTGACAGATAAATTTTCCATCTCTTTTTTATCATTGTTTATGAGCAGTCTTATATTTTCATCTGACAACTTACACTTTGATTATATTTTGGCTCATTTTGGGGCTCTAGTAATAAATAATTTGTTCCTTAAGTAGTTTTTGTTCGTAAAACACAACTAAATGGTCTGGGTGCACTTTTGAAAAGCATGGCTCGCAAAGTAATGACTGGCCACAAGCATTTAGCTTTCATAACAATGATATTTGAATTTGGAGGTTAAAAAAATACACATTTATTACTGAAAAACCAATTTCACACTGTATTAGCATGTGGCTCTGAACAAGTGAGGACTTGAATTCATGGTAAAAATTATTAACATTCTTTTGCAATATTGGTGGAAACTTAGTCACCTTCAAATAACCTTTTAAACATTTAGTAATTAACAGTTCCATAATTAGCTTTGCATATCTTGGCTGAGGTTCAAAATGAATCTCTCCAACTGCAGTGCTTCGTGAGGCTGGTGTTTAACACAGTCCTTCCCAGACCCCACCCCGGGCTTTCACAGACACTCAAAAAAACAAAAATTTAAAAAAAATTAAGAGGACTTCCTGGTTGCCAACTTGTTGCGGTTTTCTTCCTCTCGAAAAAGGACGTAAAATAAAAACAAAACCAGCTATAACCTCCTAGCACTGTCATTTTAGCTTATTTATGAAGACTCACCATGCTTCTTTTTTCTTTTAATTGGAGTATAGTTGATTTACAATGTTGTGTTAACTTCTGCTGTACAGCAAAGTGATTCAGTTAAACATATATATAAATTCTTTTTTAAAAATTCTTTTCCATTATGATTTATCATAGGATGTTGAATATAGTTCTCTGTGCTACAGAGTAGGACCTTGTTGTTCATCCATTCTCTGTGGTTTGCATCTGCTAACCCCAACTGCCCAATCCATCCCTCCCCTACCCCCCTCCACCCTGAAACAAGTCTGTTCTTTTTTTTTAAAATTTACTGTTGCCCTGAAAAAACTTTATCCAGGTGGATTTTGGGGGGAGTTAAATGAACACAATAAGGTCTGCCTTGGGTGATGTTTGAAATTCAAGTCTTATAAAGTCATATTATGTAAAGTAATAGTGGCATATGCTTCCAACCTAAATGAGCTATTTGAAATAAAGATACAGTAACCTTTTCAAAACACAGAAAGACTATGCCTTCTTGACTCATTTGAAACCTTTTTTTTTTTTAGCTTTGCTATGTATTTTGTAAGTTTTATATGTAGTGAAAAGGAATTGTAATTGCCTCAAAGAATTTTGATCTAGACTAGTGTAGAGTTATGGAAATGTGGCCGCTGGTGATAGTTCTGTATTATATGGGCTGTTCCTTCTCACCCCATTTTTGGTTAACAGTTTCCTCATCTGTAAAATGTGGGTAATAGCTTCTCGAAGTTGTTTTGTGGATGAAATGGAAGAACGTACATTTACTGTTGAGTGCAGTGCCTACTAATAGTTCTTGTTATCACATTTTAATGAAATACCTATTACTTACCAGGCCTTGGGGATTCATTGAGACGTCTGTCCCTCAAGCAGCTCACCAACCTATCATGTCATAAGTAGGAAGTGATTCATTAGTGCTGTGACAGCTGTCCTAGGCCAGCATTGCTGAGGTTGGGGACTTCCTAGATGGGTGTGTATTGAGTCTGGGGACTTCCTAGGTGGGTGTGTATTAAGTCTTAGGGGAGTAGAAATTCACCCACCAGTGGACCAGGAGGCTCTGAAGGATTTTCCAGGCGAACCCAAGGTCATAGAAGCTGCACAGGTGGTTGTAAGGAAATAAGTGTGGACCTTTGTTCAGTGCACCTGGAGCCAAGGGATTGAGTGGGGGATGGAAAGTGACGCTACGTGTCCTGTGGAAGCTTGTGATTTGTGGAGAGTGGGAGGAGACTGGAGTTCTGTTAAAGCAGAGGTCTGACCTCCAGGGTGGAGATGGTCAAGAGCCCGAGCTACACAGCGGAGATGTCCACTCTGCTGGACAGGCCGGCCGCACGTGTGCACGTTCGTATCAGCTGCTCATCGTGTCGTGCCGTGCACACGTTTACGCCAGTGCAGCCTAGTCACGGCAGTTGGCGGTGATGGCCATTTCGTAGTTCATAGGAGGAAAGTCCAAGTTGTTGAGCATAATTTTCTGTATACATTTATTCATTGATTTATATTTGGCTGTGTTGGGGCTTTGTTGCTGCGCATGCGCTTTCTGTAGTTGCGGCGAGCGGGGGCTGCGCTTCCTTGCCGTGCGCGGGCTTCTCTTGTTGCGCAGCACGGGCCTCAGTAGTTGTGGCTCGCGGGCTCTAGAGCGCAGGCTCAGTAGTTGTGGCACACGGGCTTAGTTGCTCCGCGGCCAGTGGGATCTTCCCAGACCGGGGCTCGAACCCATGTCCCCTGCATTGGCAGGCAGATTCTTAACCACTGCGCCACCAGGGAAGTCCCCATAATTTACTTGATTTTCAAGATTTTTTTCAACTTACACTATTTTTCCTTAAACTTTGGTGTCTTTTCCATGTCCATTCTGGAATCTAATATGAAATAGCTAATTTCTCATATCATTATGCTAAGTATATTAGTATTTCTTAATCTGTGATGATAATGGGATTTCCAGGCATTCCATCCTTTGCGGGAGTTGAGGAACATCTGAATTTAAGCCCACGGTTGACTTGTGGTGGCACGAGGTAACGGTTGTAGCGAGCCTGTGAGGGCAGTTCCTTATTCCCCTACATCGTTTTTTGTTTACATAAATTAATGTTGAAACGAGGAAGGAGAAGCAATTTGTAGTACATGCAATTGGTCTTTTGTAGCTTTGTCAGAGCTGGAATGTATACAGTCAATAAAAATATGTTCAGAGGTTATAATGTCAGCCTTTGTGGGGGGAAAGTAAGCTGATGGGCTCATTATTATTATTTTCTTTTTTGCTTTACCTGCAAAGTTTATTGCATAGAGCACACATTTATATGAAAGCGTAACAGTGTTTCAGCATGTGAAATTTGTACAGAAAAATATCAGAAACACATCTGTTAGGATGACTGTCTCTGCCTTTTTTATAAAAGAGCTAGTGTATAAAAAGTTTTTAAATCTAAGGCACTAAGCTCTATTCTACGACAGAGATACAGTACTCTAAATAGCGAAGAACTAGGGAATCAGAAAGAATAGCTACCTCCTTTTACTAATCAAAGACTGGTGGCTACAAAGGAACACAGGCCTGCTTCAAGCTATTTGTGATTCACCAGAAACCTCATTAGCGTTAGGACAACTAATTTGAATTCAAGTTTTAGTCAATGGTTTAAGCAGGATTCAGTGGATTTCAGGAAACATATATCCTGTGTACACGTGTGTGCATGTACACGTGTGTGGCACGTTACTTTGGCTGTTAGAATGTTTATCTTTTCAGGAAAAGAATGCCTCTGGTCTCACTTGCTAACTAACTAGGACTTATTGCACTGTTATGAAGTATGTTTCCTGCTGTGTTCAGGTGTTTTCTTCTTCAGTCGGTGGGGGTGGTCGGTGGTGGCCGGGTTAGTTTTTGTAGAGCCGGAGGTTTAGTGCGTTTTAGATTCTCTTGGTGTCACCATTTATTTTTGTGCCTTCACCCCCATTAGGCAGTAAAAAGTGTTTTGGAGGGGTTGGTGTGACTTGAAAAAGGACCTTGTTTTGTTGTTGGAACTAAAACCCTCTTCCCGCAGTTCTCATTGCTTGCCTCCTGCACATTGAAAATGATCTAGAACTTCTCAAGTATTTAATATGAGCTAAATGAATTGAAATCAGATTTTACATGTTGACCCTGTTAACTGCTGGTAGTTCAGTTGACAAACCAACAGTTACCGGCCCTTGGCAACTTTGTGTTCTTCTCCAGCTGGTGGTATTTGTCCCTCCCAACATAAAAGCTAATCGGAAAAGAAGAGACCCTGAAGAAGAATTAGCTGTTGGCTGGTTATTCTAGGGAGGCCTGGAAGTAACTTTCCTAGAAGCCAGCTAGCAATCGGTGGATCTGAAGGGTTGGGGCACGATGGTGATGATCTTATCTCTTCTGAGTATTCACGCTAGAGTTGAAACGCATTATCTTTTTTAAAAAACTTTTTTTAGTTTGAGATAATTGTAGATTCACACGCAATTGTAAGAAATAATGCAGAAATCCTGTGAACCTTTTACCCAGTTTTTTCCATTACAAATATCTTGCAAAACTGTAGCGTAATATCACGATGAAGATACTGACATTGATAAAGTCTAGATGCAGAAGAATTCCCTTACCACAAGAATTCCTCTTGTTGCCTTTTTATAGATACAATTACTCCCCAACTCTGCCTCTGGGGAGGACTAATCTCTTCTCCATTGCTACAGTTTTGTTATTTCAAAAATGTTATGTAAATGGAATCGTACGCTATTTGATCTTTTGGATTGGCTTTTTTCACTCGGCATAAGTATGGCTTCTTACCTGTTGGCTAAAATGAATGTAGCTACTGTTGTCTCTGAGTGGTTTGGGCTGTGTTCTTTTGCCGTACGCGGGCCTCTCACTGTTGTGGCCTCTCCCGTCGCGGAGCACAGGCTCTGGACGCGCAGGCTCAGCGGCCGTGGCTCTTGGGCCCAGCTGCTCCGCGGCATGTGAGATCTTCCCGGACCGGGGCACGAACCCGTGTCCCCTGCATCGGCAGGCGGCCACCAGGGAAGCCCTGGGCTGTGTTCTTGAAATACCATAATTATTGGGGATTGGGGGTGGCACAAGGTTAGGTGGATTTAAACAGTGACAATGGTGAGAAAATTCGGTAGTAATATGTGTAAAATAAAGACCAGAGATCATTAGGTCTTGGATGAGCAAGAGTTGTGAGGGTGTAACACTGGGGATATGTCAGTGTATACAGTTTTCTTCCATACATTTTGTTGTTGTTGTTCATGATGTAAGTGGTAAAGGTAGTCTTACCGTCGATCACCCCTCATTCAAAGAAACTACCTGATCTTCCCCAACTGAAGTGGCGTTTTACAATTCAGAAGGAAGTCTAGTGAGTGTATTTACAAAGGAGTCCCAGTGGAACAATTTGAACAACAAAATAAAGAAGGATTATAGCCTCTAGGGGAAAAAATATCCATGAGCTCATGCCAATATAAGTAAATTATCCAATAAATAAATAGGGGAGAAGAGACAGCTCTTTGTTATGGTAGAATTCCAATAAAAAATGTAGAAGGTATGATGGAAATGGAAAATCACCAGTAGGCAAACCTCCCAGTGATAATTGTTGCAAACAAGAATCAGTAGGTGCCAGACTTAGTGGGTGAGAGTATGATGAGAAATGTATATGTCAGATATCAGAATATTTGCATAGTCTCAGAGTGTCTCCCCCAGCAGATTAAGTAATTAATTACAAAGGGGGGAATCGGTACTTTTAAAGTGAAGAAAACTAGCAGACACCAACTCAACTAGATGATCAAAGTTATGTCACAAGACATATCCACGTCGTGATGCACTGAGAAGGACGCATCTGAGGTGGTATTCTCACCAAAAAACCCTTCAACTTAAGTGTCAGAAAACACTAGACAAACGTCATTTTAGGACACTCTGCAAAACGGCTAGTACTCAGAAGTGCTCACCTTATGAAAGGATGAAGTGCTGAAAGAGTCACAGATTGGCGGAGACTAAGGAAGCGTGATAACCAAATGAGCTGTGAGATCCTGGATTAGGACCTGGACCAGAAAATAAACGGTGGGACAGCTGGTGCATTTGAATAGATAGTTTTACTGCGGGATGATGAATTGTAGGCTGGATGAAGAGTCTGTGGGATCTCTGAACTTTTTTTTTTTTTTAATAACTTCTTTTAGTCTAAAGTTATTTCAAAATTAAAAGTAAAAAAACAAACAAACCCAGCTTTTGGAATTTTATTGTGACTCTGACAAGGGGCCACCAAATTAAGATATTTTTGAAAATAATCTTTTTCCTGATTTAATCTTAATGAAGAGCTCAGTACCTTTCAGCTAAATATTTTGCGTACGTTGGATCATTAGTGACATGGCTGAAGCAATATATTAGAGGAAACTTAGATACACACACAAGCTTATAAATAAATGGACAAGAAGAGCTAAAATAATAACATTTAACTCACCTTTATTCCTACCTGAATCTTGTAGATATTCACATAAAAATGCAGTGTATTTTACCCGGTGTGACGGTTTCATGATCCTGAACGTAAGTAAATGGGAATATTTGGTATAAGAAAAAAATGTGTAGGAGATAAAATGAAGCACAGTAGAAGAGAAATTGTGATAGTAGTTTAAGGAAGTCAGTGTAGGTGAAATCAAGTTTGTAGAGTCTCCCTCCTTTTCCTTTTCTGTGAACTTAACAAATCTTTCAGTTGTTACTTTTGGTAGGAGTGAGGGGGTGGAAGGGAGGGAAGGGGATGGCAGGGTGTGTTGAAGGAGGCTGGTCGGAGGCATTATTACAGCCGCTGATGGGGAGACCTAAGCTGTGTGTGCAGCATTTCATTAAAAGCAGTTCAAGGTAGAAATATCTCTACAAACCTTTTTTCCATGTATATGTAGAAATGCCTTTGCATTTCAATTATAAAGCCAGCTGCCCGCCCCACTCCTCCCATAGCCATCTACCGTTCTTTTTGTGTGTGTGGTAAATTCTGAAGAATGCATGTTCTTTCCGTATAGTGTGTACTTTTTTCCCCTGTAACTGAAATTGGTACCGGAAGATTGGATTAAAAACTATGGGCCCTAACATTTGAGATAACAACAAATAAAATGTAAGCTGGGAGGTATTTACTATTTTCAATTATAAAGATAAAAACCATTTGTTTTCTATATTTTAATGTATTTTTTTTCTGTTTGATGTTTTCAGTAATAAATTGCATTTGCGGGCACAAGTGGAAAAGAAAAGAGCTGGCCAGGCTTTGAAGTAACTAAAATCTTATAAAATAGAAAAAGTGAAAATGTGTAGGTGTCTGTTAACACTTTAACATCTGTCCAGTTGTTCTGTATATAAGTAACTATTTGAAGTCTTCAAGGCAATACATTTCTGATTTCTTCCGTAAGCTACATTATATAGCCTTGCAAACTCCATTTTCTTTTAAGCACACTCAAATATTTTAGAAAATTCTTGGTCAAATTGTTGGAAATATTTGGCTAAGTAACATTATTTAGTTATGATATTAAGAAACTGCTTGATCAAATGTATACATTTGCAAACAACTAGAGATGGATTTTGAAAACTCATGAGTTAAAGAAATTGAAACACAGTAGCATGAAATGCCAAGAATTGAGGTGAAGAAGAATTTGACTGCATTTCAGTTTTTTCTAGTCTTCATTCGTGTCGGCTCCCCTTACTTTTGTAAGAGCTGGAATAAACCAAGGGGCAAGCTAGCTTTAGGGGCAGATGTTATCACGCGTTGCCCTGCGCCTTCAATTTGGGAAAACACAAGACTTCTTTAGAGGCAGGCAGTGTATGCAGAGACCCACAAGTTCTTTTTTTTTTTTTTTTAATTTATTTTGGTTGCGTTGGGTCTTCGTTGCTGCACACAGGCTTTCTCTAGCTGCGGCGAGCGGGGGCTACTCTTCATTGTGGTGCGCGGGCTTCTCACTGCTGTGGCTTCTCTTGTTGCGGGGCACGGGCTCTAGGCGCACAGGCTTCAGTAGTTGTGGCTCGTGGGCTCAGTAGTTATGGCACGCGGGCTCAGTAGTTGTGGTTTGCGGTCTCTAGAGCGCAGGCTCAGTAGTTGTGGCGCATGGGCTTAGCTGCTCCGTGGCATGTGGGGTCTTCCCGGACCAGGGCTCGAACCCGTGTCCCCTGCATTGGCAGGCGGATTCTTAACCACTGCACCACCAGGGAAGTCCTGACCCGCAAGTTCTTTATCCCCGAATACGGATCTCTAAACCTAACGTCATCTGAGACGTAAGTTGGAATGGGTGAGAATTCCTATCTTGATTCCGTTTTCTCTGGTGTGGTTTAAATCTCCATCAGTTAGAGGAAACTCTGTGTCTGTGGTGGGGAGGGGCAGCATGGTAAAATCATTTCACTTTAAAAGTCCTTGTTCCCACTTTCTATACTGTGGGATGGCTGTTTTTCTCTGTAGTTATACATTCGTATCTTTAAGTCTGAGTTTACTTAGTGCATTTCCTTTATCTAACCTGGTAAATGACCCTGGACTTTGGTGTCCAGACCACAGACTGCTTTGTGCTCCTGGGCAGGTTACTTAACTTCAGTGGGTCTCAGGCTTTTGGATTTCAGGGACTTTTAAAAATCATAAAACTCTGGGGTCCTGATATTGATTTGTCACCTGTTTTGCCAAGTCAGCATGTTAAAATGAATGTAATGTAAATGTAAAATGAATGTAAACTCTCTACTATTCTCATTTCATAAAAGAAAGGACATTTTCATATCATAAAAATAGGTCACAATCTCAGAATAAATAAATTTAGCTCTGTTTCACCATATTGTTCTGTTTTTGCCAAGGATTCTTAAAATTTTACCGTGGGTGACTGTGGTAACGTTACCAACCTCAAATGGTTGTAAAGGTTAAATATGTTCTTGTACATTTAAGTTCTGTAACAGTCGCTGGCTGGAGTGTTTAATATTTGTTATTAAATTATTATTTTTCAGCAGTTGGTATTCATTTATCCCTTAGGTAGTATTTCATCATTCGTATATCTTATGATGAATTCACCAAAGTGGTTTATATATAAGTATTTGATAGACTTGATTGTGTGGGGGTTGCATTAGTCTGAAGGTTGTCAAAAACTACACACATGGAGGCTTAACGGTGGGCTTATTTTTCTCACATAATAAGAAATCTGAAGTTAGGCAGTGCAGGCTTGATACAGAGGTTCAAGGGTGTCATTAAGGAAACTAGCTCATTCTACTTGGCAAGCGATTTTGGTTTTCAAAGTCCCAAGATGATGGCTGCACCCCAAGCAGGAGAGAAGGGAGGAGGCTGAGAGTGCTTTTCTCGGCAAGAGTCGGTTCTTTTGGAGGAAAGCCCTCTCCAGGTACTTGTCCTTGGCCAGAGCTTGGTCACCTGGCTACTCCTAGTTGCAAAAGAGGCTGGAAATGTGAGGATTTTGCTTTTAAGCCTCGATATTGCAGAAAGGCAGGAAAGAAGATTATGATGAATAAGTGCTGTGAGCCCATAGTATTTGTCCAACTAACTTTGCATAGGGAACAGATGATTGTAATAAGTTTATGTGGCGATTCTCAGGAGACCTCTTTGGAAGTCTTACTTTCAGAGGTCTTGCACTAATGTATAGAGCTACATTACTGTAGCTACAGTTTTGGAATCATATAGATACATTCAACTTCTTAGTTCACTTATTAGATGTATGACTATTAATTTTCTGAAGCACAGTCTCCTTTGAAAATAGAGGTAAAAATAGCATTGCATGAACATTATATATAAATATAACAGTGTAACTTTATAAATATTTCTAAATGGTAACTATTGATTTAAAGTAAAACATAGGTTTATATTTTATAAATTCTTTTTGCTTCAGTTTTACTCTATTTTAAAATTTTATTTCATTTCTTATGTGCTCCAGTTTTGTGTTCTGATATTTCTGTGTGTAGTAATACTTTGTCATTTTTCTGGGACCTTTAAGTTTTCAATTTAACTGTCATTCCTCCCACAGGCTGACTCATCATCATTTTATAAGTAAATATATTTTTGTATGTAAAATATTTGTGAACAATAGCTGTTTAGAGTTTTCTGTAATTAGTTGAATTCATACTTGTATCATAAACCTACGTCTTTGAGAAAAGTGGTTTCATATTGAATGTTATACAAGGCTAGCTTTGGTATTAAAACTTTAAGTATGCCCTGTGTCCTGCCTTAGAGCATTCGTTATGTTTAATTATGGGCTTTTTATGATAGCAGTCAAGATTTACGTAGATAAACTGCTCTTATGTGTAGTGGGGTCAGTTAAACAATTTACTGTCAGAAACTAATGGCTAGAAATGTTATTGGAAAGAGTCAGGGTATTTGTCATTTTAAAACATTCTGTGTTTTTTTGTAGGATGTATTTTTGGGGGGATGCTGGGGGCTAAAACATGCCTGAATTTGGAGTCTTGAGTTAGGACCTCGATTTCATTTAAAATGGATTAATTTGCGAGGTGTCTGTCTGCCTCACTAGTGAGCTTACTGGGCTGGGACTTGCTATTCATCTTTAAAGCTCATGACTTGGCGCACAGCATAGCACAGAACTGGAGCTAATAAATGTTGGTTAATGACTAGATCTTTTTTTTTTTTTTCCTGAGAATTTGAGGTACAGCAGAAAAAGTAATTATATACTTCCACATTAAGAGCGAATTGGATAAAAGCTGAAAGGAGCAGCTATTTTTGGTTCAGTTTCTGTCACACTGAAGTCCTCCTTTATAGAAACGTGTAACTTTGTGAAACAAAGTTGTTTTTTCTTGAGTATCAGACAGTTACCTCCCCATAAGTTGAATCACTTTGGTGCTGGTATTTTGAACTGTTACTTATGTGATATTTCACTGTCATTTAACAGAGTGTATAAATTCTTCCTCTGAGCTCCTGTGACACCTTTGTTCTACTACGCAGTACCTTTAAAAAAAATTTTTTTTTTAATTTATCTATCTATTTATGGCTGTGTCAGGTCTTAGTTGCTATGTGCAGGCTCTTCTAGTTGCAGCACACGGGCTTCTCTCTAGTTGTGGCACATGGGCTTAGTTGCTCCGCGGCATGTGGGATCTCAGTTACCCGACCAGGGCTTGAACCCGCGTCCCCTGCATTGGAAGGTGGATTATTAACTGCTGGACCACCAGGGAAGTCCCTGCAGTACCTTTTTTTTTTTTTTTACTTTGAGATTTTTGACTATGGTGAGGGACAGCAGTTTAAATTAATGACAGACTTAAATTATAAAATTAAATTGAATTCTAGTATTTAGAACTAATTTTCTGATTAACTGTTACCAAGTAGAGATGTTAGCCGAGACCCATTTTAATAGACATGACTATATAGATTGTAGAATGATTTACATGCAATTACAGTAACTTCTTGAGGGGTGGTTTCTGAAACAGGTTAAATATGCTCCACTGAAATCTTACCTATTGATTATATATAAAACGTTAGAAAAGAGTAAGCTGTAATAAAATTCATTCTGGGTAAAGTTTTTACAGATTTGTAGGAAAAGACATCTTAATTAAATACATGTATAGAGTAGAATCTAACTTCATTGTTTTCTACTTTTCACCCGTACTTTGTAATTTTTAATTTTGTCATGTAACATTCTTCTCTATGGAAGGGAATAGTGTGATTTGTGGAGCATCTGAAAGGCCTGTAATTCAGACTGCTTCCCTCACCTGTTGATGCTTGAAGGGAGAGACCTTGAGGAAAACAGATTGGTCAGTATTGGTTCTTGGTGCCGAGTGGAACCTTAGAATCAGGTGACCGGTGGTTTTGTCGTTGTCTTACAGACCTGGAGGCTTTTCAGGGGCCTTTGGGAAGTCCTGGAAATCTAGCCTAGCCTCCACCGTTAATTTTTATTAGAAAAAGGAGATTTACTACTACAAAAAAATGTTGAAAATTCCTGATCTAGTTTGAGACTCCTGAGTAGAGGAAATAAATACCAAGAGTAGTTGGTGAATTTCCCCATGCAACAGGGACAGAGCCAGCAAACTGTTGAAAATTTAATCCCCTAGATCAGGGGTGAGCAAACTGTAGCCCTTGGGCCAAATCCAGCCCATAGCCAGGTTTTGTATATAAAGTTTTATTGGGACACAGCCAAGCTCATTCTTTACGAGTTGTCTGTGGCTGCTTTCATGCTACAGAGGCTGAGTATGGCCTGCAGAGCCTGAAACATTTGCTGTCTGGGTCTTTACAGCAAGTTTGTTCTTTGCCTCAGACTCTCATTTCTGAGAGCTTCCAACTGATTTCAGGGCTCAAGGATTTAATCCGCCTTTTATAATTGCAAGTCTGTAATCATTTCACTGAGGAGGTATCTTTACACAGAAAGGAATGAAGTAGAGGGGACTCACCTCAGCCTAGTTTCACTGTTATTTAAATGCTGCAAAAACAAAGCTGTTTTGTCAATTTCAGTTATTTTTTTTCCTTCTAGCTGTAGCCAAAGAAGAACTAGGACTTTTAGTCATTCTAATAAAGTATCTCCTGGTGCTCTTTACAAATACACTCTGAAGGAATTCCACAATAGCCTTAACATAACTATTCATAAAAAGTCTTAAAGGCACTGCGTATAATTCTTTATTATTGTTCATCTGTTAATATTCATCCAATATTGTTTTTCTGAGTCACACAACTTCGCTCCCAGGAAGGACATACTATTGTACAGGTTGTTGTCATCAGTTTTCCAGCCTGACTTTATTGAAACTGTGTCTGTGATCTTTTTCTAGGTTTTCAAGAAATCTGGAGTTAGATGAGAAGTTTTAAGAAAAATCCTCTTCCTGAATTAGGCTTTTGTTATTAAAATAAAACAAAACTGAATTATTTAAGCCCATCAGATATACCAGGTCCCCAGTCCCTGGCACACGCTGGGTGCTCTGCTTAATTAATCAGCTTTGCATTGTGCTCAAAGATACCCTCATTTCCATTGAGTTTGCAATCAAGAATGATTTTACTGCTACAAAATAACAATTAGTTAACAGATGATAACCTGTTCATCTATGGTAATTAATTATATCAACGTGAGTAAAGAAAAGAGACTATTCCAGTGAGACTTTGGGGGTTAGAAGTGAAATGACTTAGTTGAAAGGATGTGCTTTCTTCATAGTTCAAGAGAGAAACACTGACTGCTCCAAAATTGCAACAGTCTTGCCAGTGTTCAGCAAAACTTTGTAGAAAATGCTAATGAAAACCTTATTACAGTGTATCAATATATACAGTATGAGAACTCCTCACTTCCAAATAGAAACGTTCCTAGTGTTTACTCTCCTTCCTTCCTTATCCTTAGAAGATAATCGATTTTCGTACTGTCAGATGTCACCTCAGTTGTCTATGAAAACAGTTAATGTGGTCTTCTGGAAAGGACTGAAAACTAATTTAAAACTTCAGGCATATTGTACAGTATTTTGAATATTTCTACTTGTGATTTTTTTAAGGAAGAGAGTAGATGTTAAACATATTGAATCAATTTTTAGGAAAACAATACTTACCTTCAAATTGGTTGCAAGAAAATACAAAATAGCATGGGGGAAAGAGAAAAGAAGCTAGCATCTCCTAGATATCTTTGAAAGTCTGGTAGAAAGCACGCCATACTTCTCATCAAGCTGGGTGAAATTTTTTCGAAGTAAGAAGAAAGAGCTCACCCATAACTTAAAATCTGGCCTTTTGTATATCTTACAGTTTTCTTTATATTTTCAATAGGTTAAATGACTTAAAAAATATTTATTTATTTATTTGGTTGGTTGGGCCGGGTCTTAGTTGAGGCAGGCAGGCTCCTTAGTTGTGGCTCCTGGGCTCCTTAGTTGTGGCTCACAAGCTCCTTAGTTGCAGCACGTGGGCTCCTTAGTTGTGGCGTGTGAACTCTTAGTTGCAGCATGTGTGTGGGATCTAGTTCCCTGACCAGGGATTGAACCTGGGCCCCGTGCATTGAGAGCTCGGAGTCTTATCCACTGCGCCCCCAGGGGAGTCCCGGTTAAATGACTTTTATTGTAAAATGTCATTTACTCTGTCTTGTCCAAGGATTAAAAAAAAAAGTGGCTACTCTCTATCAACTCTTTCAGAAGATTATAAGAATTTCTCAGAATTTTCTTAATTTATTAGACAAACACGCCCCTCTGCTGATTGTGAAAACGAGCACATTAAAAAATGTTAATAGGGACCCATGCTTATCCTTCCCCTCTGCTTTTGCGCTAGACCCTAATTTACGTTTCCCTTCATTTTTACTTTTCTCAGTTGATTATAAGATCAAGAGTACAGGAAAAGAAATGCTGCTGTGGACCTATTTATTTAGGGGTGGTATGTCAGAGGAAAATAACCTAAGGCCTCATTTCTCATCATCAAGTAGAGCCCATTCATGTGGATGGTAATTTCCAAGAGTGATACTTGTAACCACAAAGAACAGTAATCTTGCAATATCTTCTGGGTAAACTGCTCCTGTGTTTTGAATTAATTTTGTAAAAAGCTAAGCATGGAGTTTGGGAAAGAAAACATTCGTTTATTTTTCTTCATAGATCTTCTTTTCATTCTCACTGCCCTCATTCTCAGGCCCTTGTCTGTGTCCCACAAGCAAAGCTTTGGATTCCTTCCTTTTTACCCAGGCTAGTCACACTTTATTCCACACTGTTCTCCTTCCTTTCAGACCGATCCTGGGTATTTTAAAAGGACTAACTTAAATGTTTCCTCCTCCATAAAGTTTTTTTCTGGTCACTTGAGCTAGAGATTGAATTTTTCTTTATGAGATTTTTACTGATTTTAACTTGCACTTCTCTGTAAGGCATTTATCCTCTGGTAATTATTTCATAATTATTAGGAATACACATCTTATCTCCTATTTTATTTATTTTTTTATTGAGGTAAAAGTGGATATAACATTGTATAAATTTCAGATGTACAACATTATAATTTGATATTTGTTTACACACAAAACAATCACCACTGTAAGTCTAGTTACCATCCATCACCATATAGTTGACCCCCTTCACCCATTCCCCCTCCACCCGCCAACCTCCCTTCCACTCTGGTAACCACCAGTCTGTTCTCTGTATCTGTGAGTTTGTCTTTGTTTTGTTTTATTTGTTTATTTTTTTAAGATTTTACATATAAGTGAAATCATACGGTGTTTGTCTTTCTTCATCTGACTTGTTGCAGTTAGTATGATACCCTCATGGTCCGTCCGTCTGTGTTGTCACAGATAGCAAAATTTCATTCTTTGTTATGGCTGAGTAATATTCTGTAGTGTATATAGTTTGTATAGTGTATACACACACACACACACACACACACACACGGCATCTTCTTTATCCATTCATCCATTGGTGGACACTTAGGTTGTTTCCGCATCTTGGCTATTGTAAATAGCGCTGCAGTGAACACAGGGGTGCATGTATCTTTTCAAATTAGTGTTCTTATATTCTTCAGATAAATATCCAGGAGTGGAATAGCTGGATCATATGGTAGTTCCAATCTGAATTTTTCCGTGAATCTCCATATTGTTCTCCACAGTGGCTGTACCAATATACATTCCAATCAACAGTGCATGAGGGTTCCCTTTTCTCCACATCCTTGCTGACACTTATTTGCTGTCTTCTTGATGAAAGCCATTCTGACCCGTGTGAGGTGGTATCTCATTGTGGTTTTGATTTGCATTTCCCTGATGATTGGTGTTGTTGATTATCTTTTCACATGCCTGTTGGCCATCTGTTTGTCTTTTTTGGAGAAAGGTCTGTTCAATCCTCTGCTGATTTTTCAATCAGGTTGTGAGTTTTTGTTGTTGTTTTTGATGTTGAGTTGTATGAGTTCTTTGTATATTTTGTCAGATATATGATTTGTAAACATCTTTTAGCATTCAGTAGGTTTCCTCTTCATTTTGTTGATGATTTCCTTCACTGCAGAGGTTTTAGTTTGATGTAGTCCCATTTTTTAATTTTTCCTTTTGTTTCCTTTGCCTTTGGAGTCAGATCCAAAAACATCACTAAGACCAGTGTCAGAGAGGTTGCCGCCTGTGTTTCTTTCTAGGAATTTATGGTTTTTAGGTCTTACATTCAAGTCTTTAGTCTATTTTTAGTTAATTTTTGTGTGTGGTGAAAGATAATGGTCTTGTTTCATTCTTTTGCATGTGGTTGTCCAGCTTTCCCAGCACCATTTATTGAAGAGACTGTCTTTTCTTCATTGTATGTTCTTGGCTCCTTTGGTGTAAGTTAATTGTCCATGTATGTGTGGTTTTATTTTTGTGATCTTATTCTGTTCCATTGATCTGTGTGTCTGTTTTTATACCAATGCCATATTGTTTTGATGACTGTAGCATTGTAATATAGTTTGAAATCAGGGAATGTGATACTTTCAGCTTTGTTCTTCTTTCTCAAGATTGCTTTGGCTAGTTGGGCTCTTTTGTGGTTTTATACAAATTTGAGAATTATTTGTACTAGTTCTGTGAAAAATGTCATTGGAATTTTGATAGGGATTTCATTGAATCTGTGGATTGCTTTGGATCATATGGTCATTTTAACAACATTAATTCTTCCAATCCATGAGTGTGGAATATCTTTCCATTTTATTTATAAGTGTCTTCAATTTCTTTCATCAGTGTTTTTAGTTTTCAGTGTACCTTGTCCCCTATTTTAAACTGCAGAATTCCTTGAAGGTGAAACTATCTTATTGACATTTGTGTTTCCAAGGTGTTTTATAATACCTTAACATTCCATAAATAGTTAAATATATGAAATGTGTGTCAGACGTTCTTATTATAATTCAATAAGCAGTACTGATGGGGCCCAACACAATTTGGTACAATTTAAAAATTTAGCTCCTAGGAAGTTATTTTTTACTATTTGAGCATAACGTAATTTAGGATTGTGATTATTTTAAGACAGAGCCGCAGCTGATTCTTAGAATTGCCTGGTTAGGTAATAGTGATTCAAATTTTACTTAGTCATGATGACTTTGGTCATTCACAGAAGCAAGTCAGAAGTAAAAACCTGAATTCTAGACATGACATTATGAATTCCTAAGCCTCGGACTTCAATTTGTTGCCTTGGATTTTATTGGAGTATGTATGCATTTGCTGTTACTGGATTCTGAACTTTTTGTAACCTGGTAGCCTTTCTTAAGTCAGATCTGACAGGTTTTTTTTTTGTTTTTTGTTTTTTGTTTTTTGCGGTACGCGGGCCTCTCACTATTGTGGCCTCTCCCGTCGCGGAGCACAGGCTCCGGACGCGCAGGCTCAGCGGCCATGGCTCACGGGCCCAGCCGCTCCACGGCATGTGGGATCCTCCCGGACCAGGGCATGAACCCGCGTCCCCTGCATTGGCAGGCGGACTCTCAACCACTGTGCCACCAGGGAAGTCCCCCGACAGTATTTTAACTTGGGATATTTAATCTCTTGTAAGATCCAAGAGGGGAAAAAACAAAAGAGGAAGACTAGCTGGGAGAGAGGGCTGGTGTGATACCCTTTATTCTATGAGTGACCTTGACAACTTTCATTGGGCCTCATTTTTCTGGTCTGTAAAACAGAGCACGCTATTTTGCCTTACCTCTTTTCCAGGATGTCTGTTAAGGGTTAAATGTGCATAACATATGAGGAAAGTGCCTCTCAAATGGAGAAGCCTACAGTAATGTGTAAGACATTACAGTCATTGACGCAACAAAAGTATTAGTGTCAGTGGAAATTGTGAGTCATCTTTAAAGCTAATAGACTAAGATCCTTTTGCTATTTGGCTAGTAGTATTTATAGAAGTATGGCTCTTTTTGGTGTGAGTGAGGCAGTAAAACCATGTTTTCAAATTATTTCTTTATTTGGTTGTCCAGGTTAATAGTTATCTGGATCATTTTAGAAGCATAGGCTTCATGTTGAGTTTTCTAAAGAGCTTTTCTTTGTTAAACCGTTTTCAGACTTCAAAGAACCATTTTGTAACAATTCATCTACACCAATGTATCTCAAGTCGTTCTGATAATTTTATGTTGTGTAAAAAAGCTGAACTGAAAAATTTTCACTTTCAAAAGTACTCAAAAGTGGCAAAATCTTTCCATATGTGGAACATGTATATATATTCTCTTCTAAGAGTGTTTATCAGAATACATATTTTTGGAGTAAAAGCTTTATAATTATGTGCTATGAATGGATACGATTTTCTTTTCTTTTCTGATTATTGAAGTTTGTCATCGTTGTGTATTTAAATTTGAATACTCTGTGAACTTAGACATATAGCCAGAAACTTGCATGAGAGTGTTAACAAGTATAAGAATATGGACTAGAGATATCATGACTGTTTTTGAAGAATTCGAAGAGGAATTGGAATTACTTTCATAATATAAATGTTCCCCATTGAAAGGTGCAACAGTAAATGGATCTTTACGCTTCTGGTTATCCTTAATTAAGAGTTACTTTTGTAATGCAGCCCCTTTGAAAGTCCCATATTAGTGACTTCAAGTTGTCATCAGTGTAGTAATACATAATACATAACACTTTGAGGTGTGTTGTTTGCTCTTCATTTATATTTAGGGAGACTGTAACTCAGAAAGAACAACTTGAGGGAAGATATGTAAAAGCAATTGACATTTATTAAGTCTTTATTATGTGCCAGAAAGTCAGCTAGGTTTTTTCTCACTTTTTTAGTTAGTTTTTACATCAACCCAATTAAGCAGGAGATGCTGTCCTCAACTTACCAGTGAAGAAGCAGCTGAGATACAGAGAGGTTAAGTCATTTGCTTAAGGACACATAACTGTCTGATCTGAAAGTCCATACTTTTCCACTCTGCCAGACTCCTGCAGTAAGATTGGGTGTCAGTGTCTGTACTGTCGTCAGTAAGGACTGTTACGAAGTGAAATTCTGATTTGCTTAAGGTCTTTCTCTTTATTCAAAATGCTTGAATTGGTCAGTTGTACTTCAGATTTGAGCTTCAAGTCTAAAATCTAATTTTATTAAAACCTTGGGTCTTCCCTCGTGGTCCAGTGGTTAAGACTCCACACGTCCACTGCAGGGGGCATGTGTTCGATCCCTGGTTGGGGAACTGAGAACCCGCAAGCTGTGCAGTGCGGCCAAAAAAAAAAGTAGATAATTTTAATTTTTAAAATAATTGGAATTATTATGGGGCTGGAAGGTCTACTTTTAACTCAGATCCAGGTACTTGGCAAATAGATAAGTCTCAGTAAATGTTAGCTATTGTTATGTTGACTCTTTCTTTTAAGTAGCTTGTCTTAATCGCCAGGTTCATCTGAAAATAATACAGAATTTCATATGATGGTTTTAATAGCATCTCATATTTATTGACAGTTTTGTCACTGGACACTGTGTTAAGGATGTCAATGTATTATCTTTTTTCTTCGTTTCCAGTACTCCTTCCAGTTTATATAACGTGTGACATAATAACATGATAAACATATTGTCTTGATATCTTCTTCTGATTAGTTGCTGTGGGTTTTTGGTTCTTAGTTTTTTTGGTCCGTTTTTTTGTTTTGTTTTTAATAATCAACTACATTATTTAGGATTTTTGCCAGTTGATGAGGAATGCTTTGGTGTGGGCTAGCTTGATGCCTTTCAAGTTGTTCTGTACTGGGGTGGGGAAGGGAGGAGAAACCAGTTTTTCTCAGCAGTAGCACAGCCAGGCGTCTACTGGTTTGTCAGAAACACAGACTTGACACACTTCTTATTTCCATCGCTCATGAAGTTTCCACACGGAATTACGTTACTACATAGCCTTTCTATCTGGGAGCGTAGCTGGGAGCCTTGGTTTTCAGTGCTGGCTGGCAAAGGTAGGGGAAAGGTTTGGGCGCTTGTTACCAGGGACAGGATTTGAATGGGTTACAGTCTTCAGAACTAGCAAGTTGAAGGTTAAAACATTCCTGGTACGTCTGCTTCTCTAAATTGCCATGAGGATGTCTTAGCTCATAAGTGAGTTTTGTTGTCTGGCTACACTATTTCAGAAAGGGGCTGATCAAACTGGAATTTGATCAGAATTGAGAAACGTTCAGAAATTATCCAGGTATGCTAAGAACTAATTCGTAAGCCTGGATCTTGCACAGAGATCCTACTTACCTTCTCTGACATCTAACACCATTTTATGATTGTACTTCATGGTCTCGACTATGTGATGAAAGACAGATTGATAGATTTTGGAATGTGAGATCTTACGGAGTCTTAAGTGCTTCTGAAATGCTAAAATCCAGATGCTCTGGTGGTGCTGGGGGTGCATCTGTGTTAAAATATGTCTTGGAGTCATTCAGTTGCAGAGACGGGTCACTTTGTGTCTGTGGCAGTAAGCCCCGCTTGTTCCCCTTTGTCTTTACAAGATGTAGGAAATACCCTTACTTAAAGGATGGAAGGGCACAGCACTCTAGGGCAGAAAGGTAGGAGGTTTTCAAAGGTATAACAAGTTCTTGGTTTTTGTTTTTGTTTTTAATCTGGGTTTTCACATTTACAGCTCCTTTTCCTTCCAAAACATCCTTTACTGTTTCTTAGACTCCTCATTTTCTTCTATTTTTGAGAGGTACTGGGGTCAGAAAGAAAGGTTAAGTGCAGTCTCCTAGTGGATTGTTCATTTTCTTCTGGTGATTGAAAGTTAACTTGCATTGTAAGTGGACGTGGTAACATGTTCTGTCTCTGGGATGTTTTCGGCATTCCAGAAGTGTTCATAATTTGTACTTAAATTATATATTTAAAAATTAGTGTTTTAAATATTATTTACTTAGTTTTCTGCATAGTTCACACATCAAATATTACAAAAAGGTATACAGTGGAGAGTCTTTTAACTCCCTCCTCTGTTCCACATCTGCCTAATTCCTAATCCCTAATGATAGTGGGTGATTTTAGTTGTTTATTCTTCCAAAGGTTTCTTTTTAGAGATCCATATACAAACCCATACAAAATATATTCCTCCAACTCCCAAATTATACCTACACACTGTCCCTTGCCTATTTACTTAAAGTATAATATAATTTGGGGATCTTTCTAGAACAGTACATGAAGAGCTCCCTTGGAGGGTGAGTATGTGTGTCTGTGTGTGTGTTTAACCAGTACAGAGTATTCCCAATGCTGTGACAAATATTCCTTACATATGTGACATGGTAAATTTCTGCTGAGCCAAAGGGTTACTGTGTTTTCTAATTCTGATAATTATTGTAGTAGCAGTTTACACTCCTGCCAACATTATATTAGGAATTAAAAAAAAAAACTTGCAGTTAAGTTGGATGCGGCTTTTACAAAAGCCAGATATCATTTATCGATAGTAAGATTTAACCTTTTCGAGTGTAAAGAGCTTGAACGCATGTGTCATCACACCACTACCACCACAGTCAACGTAAAGACATTTCCATCACCCTGCAGAGTTCCCTCGTCCCGTCTGTACTCGGTCCCCTCTGACCAGCCTTGTCTCCAGCAAGCATTCGTCTGATGTCTCTCCCTGCAGTTTTGCTTTCCCAGAACGTCACGTACGTGGAATCTATATAGTGGGTCATCTTTTTGTATGGCTTCTTCATTACTCAATGCTTTTGAAATTCAGCCATGCTGTGGCATGTATCAGTAGTTTCTTCTTCTACTGCTGAGTAGTATTTCATTGTATGGATGTACCAAAATTTGTTTATCCCCAGTTGATATGTGAGTTGCTTCCAGTTTTTGACAATTATGAATAAAGCTGCTATAAGCAGTCATGTATAAGTATTTATGTGGGCATACATTTTATCTTTCTTGGCAAATACCTAAGTGTGGGATTCCTGGGGTATATGATGTTTGTTTAACTTTATGAGAAACTGACAAACTCTGTTTTCTTTTTTTTAAAATTTAATTCAATTAATTTATTTTTATACAGCAGGCTCTTATTAGTTATCTGTTTTGTACACATCAGTGTATACATGTCAATCCCAATCTCCCAGTTCATCCCACCACCACCCCCCCACCACTTTCCCCCCTTGATGTCCATACGAACAAACTCTGTTTTCAAAGCAGCTGTGTGGTATTGTATTTCCATCCACAGTGCATGAAAGTTCCAGTTGTTCTGCATCCTAGTCAGCACTTAGATTTGTCGATTTTTTTTAAGCCATCTAATAGGTATGTAGTGATACCTTATGTTTTTTAAAAAACAGCTTTATTGAGTCATAATTCACATACCATACTATTCACTCATTTAAAGTATACAGTCAATGGTTTTTAGTATATTTACAGGTATGTGCAACTGTCATCACAATTTTAGAACATATTCATCACCTGAGAAAGAAAATCCCTGTGCCCTTTAGCTGTCACCTCCGGTTCACTGTGCACTGTTCTAAGTAACCGTGAATCTACTTTATGTCTCTATAGATTTTCCTATTCTGGATATTTCGTATGAATGGAATAATATGTAATTTTTAGTGCCTGGCTTCTTTATTTGGTAGGTTTTTCTTTTTTTTTTTTTTTAATTTATTTTAGTTATTGAGTTTTGGCTGCGTTGGGTCATCGTTGCTGCCCACGGCTTTCCTCTGGTTGCGGCGAGCAGGGGCCACTCTTCGTTGCGGTGCGTGGGCTTCTCATTGCGGTGGCTTCTCTTGTTGTGGAGCACGGGCTCTAAGCATGCAGGCTTCAGTAGTTGTGGCACGTGGGCTCAATAGTTGTGGCACGTGGGCTCAATAGTTGTGGCTTGTGGGCTCTAGAGCTCAGGCTCAGTAGTCATGGTGCACGGGCTTAGTTACTCCGCGTTTGTGACTGGGTTCTTTAATGTAGCATGATATTTTCAAGGTTAATGCATGTTGTAGTATGTATCCAGCATTCCATTCCTTTTTTTGGCCAAATCATAGTGCATCATACTACATTTTGTTAATCCATTCATCAGGGGATGGACATTTGGGTTGTTTCTAAATACAGTTTTGAGTACTGCTGCTATCAACATTCATGTACAAGCTTGCATTTCCTTAATGATTAATGATGAGAATCTTTTCATTTACTTATTTGCCATCCACATCTCTTTGGTAAGTCTTTGCAAATATTTTGCCCGCCCCATTTTAACTCTTTATTTTGAAATAATTTTAGATTTACATAAAAGTTACCAAAATAGTAGAGAGTTCCTGTATACCTGTCATTCAGGTTCTACTGTTTACACCTTTTAGAACCATGGTATATTTGTCAAAACTAAGAAATTAATACTGGAAAAACACTGTTCACTAAACTATGGACTTTGTTTTGTACTTTACCAGTTTTTCCACTAATGTCTTTTTTCTGTTCAGGATCCAATCTAGGACCACATTGCATTTATCATTGTGAAAAATTAGGTGTTTTTCCTGAGTTGTGAGAGTTCTGTATTCTGGATACAAGTTCTTTATCAGATTGAATGCCACTCTGTGCCTTTGCAAAGTTCTCCTAAATGATTTTTATTTGTAGCAGAGTCATTACTCGTTTTAATGTTTTGGCTAAATGCAAATCAGTATATTTTTAAATGCTGATTTAATTTATATAACGTTAGAGGGCTGTAGTTTCCCCATTTATGTAACAAATGGATAGGTTCTAAGAACTGTGAGAAGGTTGTATTTTCCCCAGATTCCACTATAGTTTTGCAGATATGTTCTCAGAAAAATATGTTCTTATTTGCTGAAATGCTCCCTGTGTAACGTGATTTTTCTGACAAACTTAGGGAAAGGCCCTTTGCAACACCAGGATGGGGCAACGCAGAAAGCCTGGAAAGGTCAGGAGGTCTGGCCCAGGAACCTTTTGCATTGAGGCAGGTTTTTTTTTTAATTTTAGTTTTTTCCTTTTACAGTGAACCCACTGCAGAAATATTTTTACCTTAACAGATACCGGTAAACATCCACTACTCCTATGAGTCCTTGTAATAGAAATGAATTAATTCAGCACATGTCTGTCAGGGCTCTGCTGTGTTCCACTCGCTGTCTCAGGCATCGAGGATGCTGCTGGGAACAGCAAAACCTTTCTGCTTGGTACACGGAGCTCGCGCGCCAGTGAGGGGAGGCTCGCAAACCAGAGACTGTATGTACAGTAGGTGCGGTGTTGCTAAGTATCATAGAGACAGATTAGGGTGAGCGCGGCCACGTGTGGAAGGCTTCACCGATAACGAAGCGGTGTTTGAAGAGGAGGGCCTGAGTGGCGGGACGGAGTCGGAGTCGGCCTTGTGGGGAAGAGAGGGGAAACGTCAGAGACCTTCTAGGGGGCATCTCGCGGGCGAGGGTGGGGACTTCGGGGCTGGAGCCAGGAGGTAGTGACAGGCGGAAGGTGTTGACATCAGGTTGGCGAGGAGGCCGGCTTGTGCAGGAACTCTGGGCTCCTTCTGAGCTTGTTGGGGCTGCGGGAGGGCGTTGGGTAGAGGCGTGGTGGGGTCCGCCTGGGCGCGGGGTGGGGGACGGAGGCCAGCGGAGGGGAGGCAGTGGGCACAGGGAGGCCAGTCCGGGGCTCACGCCGTCGCTGCAGGTGGTAGGAGGCAGAAGTGGTCTTGCGGCCACGGTGTGTGTACGACGAAAGTAGAGCAGACCAGGGCTGTTAGGTTTGGATGGAGAGCGAGGGGACTCACACCTGACTTCGGGTCTCCTGGGGGCATGGGGATGATGGTTATTGGAGAAGAGGACTTGGGGAAGGTCAGGTTGATTGAGAAGACAGTGATCAGGAGCTCGGTTTGGGCACGAGTAGAGTTGGGGATGTGTGTTTGTGACCCAGAGTTGTCGTCAAGGAGGTAGTTTGGAGTTCACAGGGCTGGAGATTTAAGGCTCTAATGTTGTTTGACTCACACCTGACATCTCTTTGTCATTAGAAAAATCTTCGTCCTTAGTGACAAGAGTGCCTAGCACACGTTGGGGAGTGTGTTTCATACATACCTGGTGAGTAGATTTGAGGTGCAAATCTCAATGCTTTCTCTAGTGATAGGTTTGACTGTAATAATCGTTTCTGGGATCTGAAGTGTACACTATTTTCTTTCAAATGAACTTTAGTATAATAGTGTAACTTTATCAAGTCATGAGGAAGTTTTGTTTTGTTTTTTTTTGCGGTATGCCGGCCTCTCACTGTTGTGGCCTCTCCCGTTGCGGAGCGCAGGCTCAGTGGCCATGGCTCACGGGCCCAGCCGCTCCGCGGCACGTGAGATCTTCCCGGACCGGGGCACGAACCCGCGTCCCCTGCATCGACAGGTGGACTCTCAACCACTGCGCCACCAGGGAAGCCCCATGAGGAGGTTTGATAACCCTTCCTACGCAGTGGTCTCTGGGACTAAGTAGCATTAAAGGGGAGAGCATGCAGCTGAGCCAGGGGTGTCCATGCTGCCTCTTACGACCTCAGTTCCTGGCCAGCATCCAAAGTGCTGACCTCAACTCCAGCTTCTGGTCCCTGATGGCCACTGATTTCTAATCTTAGACGGTGGAAGAAGCTAACTGTGTATGCATTGTAAGTCATTTGCAATCGGAAAAAGTGAGGGTTTTTGTAGTAACTATTTTGGCTCTGTTCTGTTCAAATATATTATTTTTTTCATGTGCTTTTGAAACTTACTGTGGCTTGACTTTGCTGGATTTAAGAAACTTACTGTATTAGTCAGCTCAGGCTGGCACACCAAGATAACATAGACCGAGTGGCTTAAACAACAGGAATTCGTTTTCTCATAGTTCTGGAGGCTGAAGGTTTAAGATCAAGGGCCCGGCTGATTGGGCTTCTGGTGAGGGCTGTCGTCTTGCTGTGTCCTCCCATGGGCTTTCCTCTGTGGGGATGCAGACTGGGAGTGGGCATGGGGGCGGGGAAGAGAGAGAGAAAGCAAGAGATAGCTCTGGTGTCTCTCCCTCACCGATAAGGACGCCTGTCCCATTGGACCAAGGCTCCACCCTCATGACCTCTTCTTACTCTAATTACCCCCTGAAGGACGCATCTTCAGATACCATCACAGTGGGGTTAGGGCTTCATCATATGGATTTTGGGGGAACACAGTTCAGTTCATGACGTTTACCATGGTTGCCTCTCTAAATACTGGGGTTACGCTGCATTTCCCTTGTGTGCGGAAAAAACAAAAAACACACCTTTTAAAGGTATTTGTACCTGAGGCGTCGTTCTAGAAAAAGAGAATGAATTTGTGAAAAACAAATGCAAAGACCTAAGTTTACTGGGAAGGGTAGTGTAAATTTCTGAAGTGCTTACATTCTAGAGTATTTAAGCGTGGAGTCTTACCCACTGGACCACGGGGAAGTCCCTTTACTGCTGCATGGAATAAAAGTTTGTCTCTTCTCAGCTTTTGAAGTATAGGCAGGTATGGGGGAGAAGTAAGAGTAAGTTCATACCTTAGGATGTAGCCAAATTTTGTTGTTAAAATTCCACTCTGTTCAAATCTGGAGTTGAATAAAGACTCTAGGATGCCAGTGAGAGTAAAGGGACTCACTCCCCTTGTGGTGGGTTAGTTAACAATATGTGGGAAGTGGAAAGATGCACATGAAGGAATAGGATTTCCATTTTGGGGGAAAATTTCCTCTCAGCTTTATGTTTTTTAAATGATGAAGGTAAGAGGATTTTGAATTTATATTTTGACTGGGTTGATTGAAAGTGTTAGGAAAAGCAGTGTCATACTCTCAAGCTGTATCTTCATCCCTTTGTTACTGTTCTCTGAGACCATTTGAACCAAAGATAACCGGACCAGGGTACCAGTCACCTGGTTCTACATTAGGGAGTCCGTGTATTTTACATTGCAAGGACACCCGACAGAGCTCCCACCCGAGGGGATTTCCAGAGAAGCATGAGGTGAAATAGGTGTGTCAGAGGAGCGCTGTCAGTTGCCAGGACATTGAGTCTCAAGCGGTTTGGTGCACCTGGATGAGCAGCATTTTTGTTGAATGTATCGGAAGTCGTAACCGTAAAGTTCTGCGAGGCGCACACTTGTGCGTTCCAGGCACCCTGTCACGTGCCAGGTGTAGAGCACACATCTGTGTGTGTGGCACTGTGCCGCTAGGCGCGTCGGGATACGCAGATGCACGAGACATAGTGCGGGGCGCTCACGGCCCGAGGAGGGTGGTTGCCCATAGGAGGAGAATTCGTACAACAGGCTGGGGGTCTGGTGATGAGGTGGCGTGGAAAAGAGAGAAGGAGCTTGAACGTGCAGGTATCCCATCACAGACTCCAGAGTTACTTCTATCGAAAGGATTCTATTGAAAGTGGCATCTTGTATACATTTACTACAGTCTTGTTTCAGAGTTAATCCTGTAGTATTTAGGACTTTGAGAAGAGCGTCTTACCCAGTGTAAAGCGTACATACATTTAGAGCATAGAATGACGAAAGAAGTTACTAAGGCATTTTGAGCAGTGTTTCCTGAACTGTCATATATGCCCAATATATGCAGAGCACTTGTAATTTTTTCCTTACAGGCTATTCAGGTAATTTAAAATTCCGAATTATAACATTGGAGGGATATTAAGCTCAAAATTATTCTCAAGTTATCTTTAGTTAAATGAGATTTGTTGAAAGATTTTCCTTTGTTCAGTATTAGCACGTGGATAGTGAACAAAGCAGGCAGATTTTTGTCAGGCGTAAACAGCTTTGCATCCTGTTGATTACATAGAAAATACCTAAGTGAATGTCTGTGCTAAAAATAGATTCCTTCAGGTTTTTGGTTTTGTCACACCAGGGGTGGGGGGGGAGTCATTAAACAGGAAGAATGAAATCCAGGAAACAGGAAATGCATGCCGGTTTTTTGAAAGGGAAATGGAGGCCCATGCTCTGCAAATTTCAACGGGGTATTTCACCATTAGGAGGATCCTTTTGAGAACGCTGGATCTGACAGTGTCAGGTGGTCTTTTCTTCCTCACTACTATGATGATAAATCTTTGCTAGGATTGCATGTTGCAGATCAAAGGTTTAAAAGTTAATTCAGTTGGATTTTCGCTGATGAAATCCATTGGGGTGTTCAGCCATGTTTTCAACACTTTATGCTGTAAGGAGATCTTTTTTCATTTTAGGTAGAGATAGTTCTGGTATAATTTAGAGTGGTTAGTATACTTTCACAGAGTCAAGTATGCCACATGTTTTTATATTTATATGTATGTATATTCAAGAAAGTTAGGAAAATGTCAGCTGTTATATTTAAAAAGGCGCCCCCCTCCTGGAAATCCAGCAGGTACACAGCACACAAACCTGAATTTACCTTCCTCTTTTAAGACACTTGTTTTTGGAAGCTACATATTAATTCCAGTAATATTGCTATTCCTTAAAATATTTGGGGGATGTTTCTTTTGTAATTGCTAAATGTTATGTCGTGCAGTGACAGCTTTAAGTGTGAACAACATCAGAGGATTCAGGATTGGCTGTGGGCCGGGACAGTGGAGAACTGGATGGCCAGGGAGTGCTGTGGAGGACTCGTCTCGTGGCGGGGTGGGGTGTGTGTGTGTGTGTGTGTGTGTGTGTGTCCATATGAGGATGGGCTCTGTTGATTCTGTAGCAGATAAGGAGAAAACGAAATCAAGGCCAGCGTGGTAGATAGCAGGTGGGGGCTGGGAGGAGAAAATGTAACATTGATAATGCCGGTGTAACATCTAATGGAAGATCTTGTAAGCAGTGATGCAGGATAAATTTTGTACCTCAGAGTTTTTTTCCCTGGAAGTATTTTTGTTTAATTAAAAAAAAAATGCAAACACCCTAGACCCTAATTTAAAACGATATAAGGAAAATTGTCTCCCTCCTGGATACCACCACCATCCCAAAGTCTCTAATAAGTTTTTATGTACTTGGAAAAAAAGCTTTATGATCCCACAGCATATTTTGATTTGAAAGATTTAATTTAAGCAAGTGGAGTCGTCTGTACACACAGTTCTTGCCTTTTCTTTTAAACAATGTTTCCTGCTCAGGGGATGCACAGATGCCCCTGTGCATCCTCAGTTATGTCCTAGTTCCCCCAGGTTGGACATGCATGGTGTTTCCAGTTTGCATGTCCCCTTACAAATAGCGCTGTGGCGAACATCACTATGTCTGTGTGTATATGTGTTTGTGGATACTTTTTTGAGTAGATACGTTAGATTAGATTCCTGGTAGTGGCTTACTGAGTCCAAGTATATGTTACTTAACATTTTGATAGATATTGCCAAATGGCTCATTGAAAAAGCTGCACGGATTTATATTTCCACTACAGTGTATAAAAGTCCACGCCAGCAATGGAGTTCCATTAAACGTTTCCAATTTTGCCAATCTGAGAAGTGAAAAATTGTATTGTAGTGTTTAGACAACATTTCTTTAATTCTGTGAAGTTGAACTTTTTGGTGTGTGCTTGCTGGCTAGTATTTGAAAGTAATTTTAATCAGTTTTACCTGTATGTCAATAAGAAAAGCTTACTACTACGGGGAGACAGGCTCAATAAACTATGGGATCCTGAAAGCCCGGCCAGCACCTCATAGGAGAAATGCTAACATAACAATATAACATAGCATAAAAGTGTAACGTAAGAGAAGTGCTTGTATCAGTGTTGTTAGGGGCATATGTGCAGAATGGAAGACAGAAAGAATTTTCTGTAAACTTCTGAATATATGTGATCAAACGTTTTTCCACACTGTACATCTAAGATTATAGGAATAGCGGTTGCATTCTTATTTTAAAGCAAAAAACATTATCTAGAACAATTGAAGTATATGACTTAATTTGGATATTTATTTTTCTCTTTGAAAAGCAAGAAGAGATGCCTTAATGCCATTCAGAACATTAAAAATCATGGTAATATCTTGTGTTCTTTCCTTTTTGTTATAATCAGAAGTTTAATGGATTTACAGTTTTTACAAAATGAGGAACATTTTTCTCATACGTAATGAATGATTTCTAACAAAACCAGTAAGTAATTTATTTGCAGTATTTGAAGATAAGTTGTAGCATGGAAAAATCCTCCTGGTACATTGGCAAGTGGATGGACCCAGATGATCAGATATTTCATTTTTGTGCCTGCATTTCACGAGTCGGTTTCACACAACAGCTGTTGTGGAGGAAGGGTTGATTTATCAGAATACTTCATGGCTTATACCAAAAAAAAAGGAAAAGAGTATGAAATTTGTGTGGCCATAAAAGGGTAAACCAAGCGAGCTTACTGCTAATAAATAAAAAAATCACTTAAAACATAGATTCTTAAAAAGAGCCCCCGTTTTTGGTTTTCGGTGTCTCAGTATTTTAAATTACGGAAAACAATAGTGAGTTCTAAAAAGTCTTGTAGCTTACAAGTAGTAATAACTGATAGCAAACATTTATTGAATTCTTCCTGTGTAAAACACGTCACCTACATTATGTAAAGGACACATTATGGGAAGAGGCTTTGGAAGTGCAGTGACTTGTCAGGACTGTGTACACTGTAGGTGATGGGGCTGGTGTTGGAATCCAGGGTCTCTGGTTCTAGAACTTACACTCTCAAGCGCTCTGTTAGGCTGTATCCAAGTTAGTCACCATGAGGAGTATATGTAATTTGTGAATTTAAAATAAATACCTGTTTGTTTTAAAATGTTAAACAGTTTTCTTTGAGTGCTTTTCAAGGATTAAGAAGACGTTTGTTCTTTCTGCAATAAATACCCATTTCTACTAATTTTGTTGGTGAAAAGTGTTGGTATTTGTGCTGCTCTAGGTTCAGATCTTAATTTTCCCTCGTTCGGGCCCCAAAGATTATGTGAGGACTCCCACACTAAATGGAAACCCATAAAAGTGAGAGACTTAAAAAATATATGTTTGGAATGTCTATTTTTTCCATCTTACAGTGTACTCACGGAGAATATACTTTCTGGCACAAAATACTCCACTGGGCCTATAACTAGTTGATAAATAAAAGGGGGATTTGTAAGAACCATATGATATAGTGGTTTATCTTGACTCAGGGTTCAGATCTAATTTTATAAATTTTTTACAGCTGCAGGGATATACATATAATACATAGAGCTCCATCAAATCTTACATGATTGCTTTCAAGTTAGTATTTGATGAGGGTGAGTTATATGGAGCTGGTGTTTCTGGTTTTTTTTTTTTTGGATGGGCAGGGTGCTTTTGGGGGAAAGTATTTTCTCTGACTCTGAACAAATGCTTCCCTTTTTGACAGACCGTGTTGTTGCCATGGAGACCTTTAGACACTATAAATGCAGCCTCCAGTTCTAGCGGAGAATATGGCCTTGGGTTGTGTGTGGGGGGCTGTGGGAGCAGAGGGCGGTCCAGATGTGTAGAGTCTGTTCAAGGAAACTGTTTTACAGTAGTCAGAAGCCCGTGGGCCTCTTCTGCAGCCTTCTTTCCTTTGAATTCTTTTTTCTTGTGTGTGTGTGTGTGTGTGTGTGTGTGTGTGTGTGTGTGTGTGTCTGACATGTATAGAAGCAGTGGAACAGCGTAGGGAAAGACCCTATTTTCCTTCTCTGGTCTCATATTACTTTCTTTCAGAAGAGGACCCAACACTGCTGAGAATTTGGGAGGTGTCCTTGAGCCCACGTTTTTCTTCTTTTACTCCATTTGTATCTACAAGCTGTGATTTGGTGTTTTTTCCACACATCCTTTTGCGACTTGCCTTTTTCTCAGCCGTAGTTTTTGCGTCTCTTCATGTGGATGTATATCTGGTTCATTTATTGTAGTTGGTGTCTAGAGTTCCATTGTAGCATAGTTAATCTAGTTCCTTAGCAATGGATGCTTAGCGTGTTCTTCTGTTTTATTTCTCTGTAACTCTTCATTTGCCACGTTGTTGAGTGTTGAGTATTTATTGAGGAACTCAATAAATACTTGCTTGATTTAATTTCGATTTGGCTAAAGCTAGGTCTCATGCTGTCATTAATCTGTTCTCTGGTTCTCTCTGATAGACTCAGTTCATCTTATTATTAAATTAAAATTTTTAAAAATTGTTTTAGTTACCCTCCAGTCATTTCTTTCTTCAGCTGTTCAACCTGGTGAAACTGACCTGTGATACATCTTACCCAGCTACTTGTAGCTTGGCCAGATTCCAGGACGTCCTTGATGATCTTTTCAGAAGATTATCAGTAACAGCATGGCTATTGCAAGAAACTGCTTGTAACATCTTGGCGGGTCTAGGATTTATAGAGAAAGCAAAACTGTAACCTTTTAAATACTTTTGTTCAATTTCACTGGTGGTTTTACTTAGTAAACAACTTGTTTTCTTATTTATTTTCTTATTAGTCATCCATTTTATACATATTTGTATATACATGTCAATCCCAATCTCCCAGTTCATAACCACCACCACCACCACCCGCTGCTTTCCCCACTTGGTGTCCATACGTTTGTTCTCTACATCTGTGTCTCTATTTCTGCCCTGCAAACCAGTTCATCTGTACCATTTTCTAGGTTCCACATATGTGTGTTAATATGTGATATTTGTTTTTCTCTTTCTGACTTACTTCACTCTAGATCCATCCAGTCTCTAGATCCATCCACGTCTCAGCAAATGACCCAATTTCGTTCCTTTTCATGGCTGAGTAATAGTCCATTGTATACATGTACCACATCTTTATCCATTCGTCTGTCAATGGGCATTTAGGTTGCTTCCATGACCTGACTATTGTAAATAGTGCTGCAATGAACATTGGGGTGCATGTGTCTGTTTTTTTTTTTGTGGTACGTGGGCCTCTCGCTGTTGTGGCCTCTCCCATTGCAGAGCGCAGGCTCAGCAGCCATGGCTAACGGGCCTAGCCGCTCCGCGGCATGTGGGATCTTCCCGGACCGGGGCACGAACCCATGTCCCCTGCATCGTCAGGCAGACTCTCAACCACTGCACCACCAGGGAAGACCGCATGTGTCTTTTTGAATTATGGTTTTCTCTGGGTATATGCCCAGTAGTGGGATTGCTGGGTCATATGGTAATTCTATTTTTAGTTCTTTAAGGGACCTCCATACTGTTCTCCATGTGGCTGTATCAATTTATGTTCCCACCAACAGTGCAAGAGGGTTCCCTTTTCCCCACACCCTCTCCAGCATTTGTTGTTTTTAGATTTTCTGATGATGGCCATTCTAACCGGTGTGAGGTGATAACTCATTGTAGTTTTGATTTGCATTTCTCTAATAATTAGTGATAACTTGTTTTCTTGTTTCCTTATTATTGTAATACTATTCAGAAAGTACTGCTGAGGACTCAGTGTTTGCCTAATACAGTTGTCAAAATACAGTGTATATATAGACCAGTGCTGTCTGATGGATAAGCCACACATGTAGTTTTAAATTTTCTAGTAGCCACATTAAAAAATTCAAAACAGAATAGGTGTCATAAATTTGATTTAACCAGTATATCCAAAAATGTTGTCATCTCAGCATGTAAGCAATGTAAAAATCGAGATATTTCACTTCTTTTCATGGCAACTCTTAGAAAGCCAGTGTGCGTTTTACACTGACAGTGTATTTCCACTGGGGCTAGCTACATCTCAAGCGTTCTGTAGCCACATGTGGCCAGTGACTACCATATTGCATAACGCAAGTATAGAACATACAAGTTTAAGAAGTATTAGTCAGCAAAGAAGATACACAGACTGCAAATAAGCATATGGAAAGATGCTCCACATCCAGTGTCATCAGGGTAATGTAAATTAGAACAGTGAGATACCACTATGCACCTGTTAGCGTGGCCAAAGTCCAGAACACTGACCACATCCAGTGCTGACAAGGATATGGGGCAATAGGAACTCTCGTTTGTTGCTGGTGGGAAAACAAAGTGGTGCAGCTGGTGTGGAAGGCTGTTTGGCGTTTTCTCACAAAACTCATATACTCCTGCCATGCGATCCAGCAGTTGTACTCCTTGGTATTTGTCTAATGGAGCTGAAAACTTACGTCCACACAAAAACCTGCACATGTATGTTTATAGCAGCTTTTCCAAAAACTGCCAAAACTGTTCCAAAGTAAAGTGTTTTGTTTTTTTTTTAAAGACTCACCATTTATAACATTAATCTGAATTTTTTTCTTTTTTCTTTTCCACATTACTGGGCTGTTAACCAGACTCTTTATATCTGAAACTAAAGATTAGTGCGTAAGCCTCGTTGGGGAGAATTATTTGCAAGATTAAGGATACTGTCCTTAAAGAACTCAATGAGAAAGGCAGACCCGTCAATAGTGAATGAAAGAAAAGGAAAAGTACCAAAAGAAGAAATAAGGATGGCCTAAAATATATGAAAAAATGATTTTCACTAGAAATTAAAGATGCAGTTTGCATGAAATAGCATTTTTTTGTTGTTGTTGTTCATGAAGTTGGGAAAAAGTTGGAAAAAGAAGGATAATACCCAGTTTTCTTGGAGGTTTTAAGGAATAGGTACTTTATTAGGGGTGGTTGGCTTGTCAATTTTATAACATTTTTGGAGGGTCCTTGGTTAATATGCACTAAAAGCCTTAAACATATACAGGTGTTTGACTCAGGAATTTTTTCTTTCTGGAAATTTATCGTAAGATAGCAATTAAGGATATTTGAACAAGCAGCCATTTCGGGGTTAATTTATATACCAGCTACTGCTTTAAATTTACATAATTTTCAGAGCACCCTTAAGAGGCTCAGAAAGGTCAGCTAATTTGCTCATGGTCACATGTTATCAAGTGGCAGATGAATACTGCAGAATTGCTTAAAGTCAAGAAGACAGCAGGTACTTAAGTAACTGAAATGAGTGGCTTGATGGAGGGAATAGAGAGTTTGGAGTGAAAGATTATCTTGTGGTCTTTTACCTCCTGAGATACTTATAGTAGATGTCAGTGATGAAAGCTGATTACAAAAGAGAAGGTGTATTGTACTCGAATTTTTGTTTAAAAATACACTCACACACTCATGTGTACACGGGAGTAGAAATCACCTCAGCAGACTTGTGTTCAAGTTTGTGCTTTGCTCCTCACTGGGTGTGTCACTTTAGTCAAGACACCTAACCTCTTCCTGCCTCAGTTTTGTTTACAGACATTCCGTTACCAATTTACAGGTAGTTGGATGATTGAACTACATGAAAAGCAGAGAGTTCTTTGCAGTGCCTGGCATATGTACCTGATAAACGCCCCTCAAAAGTCCTTAAAAAATCTTATTACTGGATGAAGGGATTACAGATAATTTAAACTTTCTTATTTTTTCCTATCCTTATATACATTTTTCTACAATAGACGTGTTTTGTGAATTGAAAAAAAAAGGTTAGAAATGCTTAATTTACAAAATTTTAAAGACAGAAAAGATAGGTGTTAGATGAGATGTATATCAAAAAATGTTATATTGCTTTTACCGAATTGGAAAATTTAGAGAATCACTCATGGAGTGTTGAAAAACAGCCATTAAACCACATTTACATTTACTAGTATTTATAAAAATAGCAGATTTTATTGAATCCTAGAGCTTATTCTTTAATTTTAGAGTAGGTGGTTAGGTGAGGTTCAATAAAGAAAGAATAGATGTTAAAAACTGTAAATGCTAGTTTCTTATACTTACATTCAGAGAAGTTTTTAGTTTTAATCATCCTTATATTTTAATAAAGAGAAAGTCAAACTATCAGATGATTTACTAATTTGGGGGGTTACCTATAATGAATGCTGCTTCCAGTTATTTTTCCTGATTTTATTTCCATTTTGCCTCTAAATACTTTGAAGCAACTAATAAACATATGGGGGTCCATGTTTAATAACTACCTATTGAATGCCTACTCTTTCCAGTTAAAATGAAATTTCACTGTAGTTTTTCATGGTTCTCTTGTAAACCGTTCCTGGGTTTGATTGTACTTGGGCATTGGGTACAGGAATGAACCTGGCTTCCATATTCGATTTTCTCGGTAGTGGAATGAGCATCTTTCCGTTTACTGCTTGTATTCTGTCGGATTGTCAAGAACAAGTGCAGAAGAAACAAAAGTAAACCTAATTCAAAGAACATACTGTTTTATTTTATATAATTTTCCCTATAGTCTATTTTATCAAATGTTGACATTTTAAGACATTTGTTACTATGTTTCTTAAAAAGAGGGTGTTGTGATCAAGTTATTTTTTGGATCCGAATTAAACTTGGATTAAACAGATTTATTTCCTGCAGCATTTTTGGAGCCCTTGATTTTCAAGTCTGCATCCTGCCTGTCTACCATGGGAGAGGGTAGAGCACGTGTTCCCTAAACTTACGTGACTAGGAACCCCTTTGCAAAGCATTGTGGAACACACTCTGGGAAATAGTGTTTTCAATACAAATACGGAGAGCAGAGGAGGGAAAAAAGAGCTGGAATACCTACCCATTGAATAAGAAGTAAAATTGGCTCTTAAAACTGTATTGTGGACATTTAAAAAATAGCAAATTTAGGGCTTCCCTGGTGGCGCAGTGGTTGAGAGTCCGCCTGCCGATGCAGGGGACACGGGTTCGTGACCCGGTCCGGGAGGATCCCACGTGCCGCGAAGCGGCTGGGCCCGTGAGCCATGGCCGCTGAGCCTGCGCGTCCGGAGCCTGTGCTCCGCAACGGGAGAGGCCACAACAGTGAGAGGCCCATGTACCGAAAAAAAAAAAAAATGCAAATTTAGTTAAAATTTCAGCTGTAGTTTTTCTTCTTCCCTCTACCATCTGTCCCTCTTTTCTCTCATTTTTTTAAAAAATAAGAGACTGTTTTATGTAAATTATGAAAAAGAACTAGAGAATTATATTTTTTCCCCTAAACAGGTCATTTCTATGTGTATGGGTAATATGAGTGCTCAAAACTTGCTTTAAGTGTTAGACTGTCTAATTTTGTGGAAACACTTAATAGAACAGAATTGTTTAGGATCTGGTACGTTTGCCCCTTTTTGTTTTAGAGCCATAATAGAAGTTCATAGGAGAATTGTTACCGCAAACAGGTGTCACTTAGAACATAACTTTAAAACTTTATAAAATGAATGCTATTCTAAAAGCAGTTGGGGAGGTGTTATTTGGATCTAGAAAATTGCCCCTGTAATCCTAGTCCTTTTACTTAGAATCTTTTATTTGTTTTTGCCCTGGATTTTGCAAATCCTAGGAGCAGTTTCATCAGGTAGCACTAATTCTTTGTTGTCATTTGGTTTTACTGTTACTAGTTATACTGTTACTGTTATTCGTAGTATTTATGTATCTGGTGTTCACGGGAGCTAGACTCTGTAGAGAACACTGACTTGGCCAGTACTGAACTGCTGCTCCCAGGGTAGATACACGGCTAGCTTCTTGCAAGCCTCTGGTCACCTTTCCGTCAACCGATCAGTGTTTGACCTTCTTTGTGTGTGTTTCTGTTTAAAGACTCCTCACTCGATATAAATTTGTTGCTTCATGAGCAGTGAGCTGCAGGCACCCATACCTGAGCGAAACTCACCTAACACGTATATTTTCTCCGAGACATGTCACAGCTCTCTTACACTTGGGATCACCAGATAGCACTTCAGCATCCTGCTTGCGGGCCTGTAAACTGTGAAATCACCAATAGGAACGGCACAAAAATTGGAAAACCGTGACAGAAGACATACCTCGTCAAGGACTCTTGTGCATAGCACAGGAGCTGCCGCGAGAAGGCGGAGAGCATTGCCTTCTTCCCCCCCCCGCACAGAGGATGACTCACGTTTCTCACTGCCCTGCACGTGTACCTGAATGACCGTGAAGGGGCCTCGAGTACTGAATTTGGGGTTACAGATAAAGTTTAGCAGTTAGGCGACTTTACACACGTGGACTCCTCAGTAATGAAGGTCAAGGGTGTGCGGGTTGCTTTGGAATCTGGTGCTGGCCCCGGAGCTCAGGGCCAGGTCTGCTGGGCTGCTCTGCAGCTGACTGCCCGTCCCGTCCTTTCCTCCTTCGGTGCTGTGGTCCTTGGCAGGTTGCTGTCAGGTGTGGGCTGGCTGCTGCCACTCTGGTAGGCAAGAAAAACAGGGTGTGATCATCAAGTAATGAAATCTGAGCAGTCAGTGGAACTACGCCTTGGCTTTGCTCCTGATTTTGCCAACAGTTGGAAAATAAATCAGAGATCTATCCCGTGCTTTCCCGTTCCCTGTACTTGGGTATGAGTGTCTTTATGATGGAGCCATAAATACTGCTTCCAAAGGTCGACCACACCATGACAGCTGTAGAGCACTCTCAGTTCTACCATGTGGCTGTTTGGCCTCTTTTTTTCCCTGTGGCCCTGCAGTTGCTCACAGCTGCAGTCGGAGATACTGGCTTACTTACAGCGTCTCGTTCAGTTTGGTGCTGGTCATCTGATTTGATATGAAGTTGAAAAGATGATTTGAATGTGGTCTGAACAGAGCACGTGTTAACTGATTGTTGAGAAGTTTTTTTTTTTTTTTGGTTGAGATTTTCAAACTGATTTAATGTGGAAACTTGTTTTTTTAAGAAAATTAAAGGACGTTTTAGGTACCTGTTATCCATAAAGTTCAGGGCTAGACGGTGGAGGATGAATCTGAATAAATAAGAACTGCTCTTTCCTGTTTTTTGGGGAGCTCACAATCCCATGCAGGATAAAAAGTATTGAAAAAACAAAGAAAACAACCCCCAAAGTATTGTGGGCTTTGGGAAACATTATTTTGGCTAGAGAGTTACGATGCTTGGGAAAGGTGTGAGGTAAGTAAAGATCAGTTATTACTCTGTGCTGTTACTGTGTGTGTGTGTGGGGGGGGTGTCTGTTTAAAGTAGGGTGTTATCAGAGGTTTTCAGGTTTTGTGTTTCAGAGATATAGTAGTTGTGTGAAATTGACAGGGTGGGAAAAGACTAACTTAGGAAACAAGTTTCTGCCCCTAAAGGCACGGAAGAGGCCGTGTTGAGGGTGAGGAATCACCAGGTCTCCATCCCTGATGTGGTTAAGATGAAAGGAGAGGGTCTGTGGTGTAACCTTTTAGGTCTCTGAAATGATGACTGTTTCTTTCTAGTCTGTAAATCGTTCCCAAACTAGAGTCCAGAAGCAAAGATTCCGAGGCCAGGTGTCCATGGCCTGAACCTACGAAGTCCTTTTGCGTTGTTGTATCTCTAGCTGTGTCATGAAGTAGTTTTTGGATCCATCTGTCCACATGGATACAGTTGTTTCAGAAGTAACCTCTTCATCCTGGAATAACTTTGGTTTACAGAAGAGTTGCGGAGGTGGTGCAGCAAGCCCTTGTGTATGCCTCACTGGGTTTCTTCTTTTGTCACCTCTTGGTTTCTGTGATTCAGCACTGGCTGAAGCACCGGCACTGGGGCACTACTGTTAACGCTCCACTTTGTTCGCGTTCTGCTGGTTTCCCACGGATGCCACTCCAGTTCCAGGACCAGCCAGGACGTCAGACTGCACTCAGTCCCCACTCGGGGTTCAGCCCCTTCTGACCTGTGTTTCTCGCTCTTTCCTGGTTCCTCGTGACTTTGATCCTTTTGAGGACTGACTAATGGTCAGTTGTTTGGTAGAATGTCCCTCAGTTGGGTTTGTCTGATGTTTTTCTCGTGACTGGACTGTGGATGTTGAGTTTCTGGGAGGAAGACCACGGAGGAAAAGCGCTGTTTCTTCATGTGATGTCAAGAGTACGTCCTGCACAGACCTACTAGAGAATGGACTTGAGGATATGGGGAGGGCGAAGGGTGAGCTGTGACAAGGCGAGAGAGAGGCATGGACATATATACACCACCAAACGTAAGGTAGATAGCTAGTGGGAAGCAGCCGCATAGCACAGGGAGATCAGCTCGGTGCTTTGTGACCGCCTGGAGGGGTGGGATAGGGAGGGTGGGAGGGAGGGAGACGCAAGAGGGAAGAGATATGGGAACATATGTATACGTATAGCTGATTCACTTTGTTATAAAGCAGAAACTAACACACCATTGTAAAGTAATTATACCCCAATAAAGATGTTTAAAAAAAAAGAGTACGTCCTGTCCACGTGACCTGTCACGGTTGGTGCTGACCTTGATAACCTGGCTGGGGTGATGCCTCAGATTTCTCTGCTGTTAACTGTCCCCCCCCCCCCATTTCCCTCCCATGGAGGAAGCATCTAAGTAAATAATTTGGAATTCTTCTCTAAGGAAGATTACCTCTTCTCCCTCGTTGATATTTCTTTTTTTCTTTATTTATGTCAGTATGGATTCAGGGGTATTTATTTTATACTTCGGGTTATAATTTAATAGTATATTATTTTCTTGCTCTGCATTGAAGCGCTTGTGCTCATTTGCCATGTCTTCATCTTCTTTTTTTCTTGAGTGCTTTCTTACGTTCTGGTACTTCTGAACGCTCCAGGTTCATCCTGTGTTTTCCCCACCGTCTTAGAATCAGCCATTTCTTTGAGGACCCTTGGTTCCTTTTATTGGAGAAACTAAAATCTGGGTGCTGGGTGTGCTCCTTGCTTCTGGGGTGTTCCCTCTAGGTCCTCTCACTGGACAGAGCTGGGATAGAAATACCTATGTATGCATACTGATGTAGATAGGTATAGCTTTGTGTTGTATCAAAAGATTTAATGTTCTTGTGTGTGAAGCTTAAAGTTTTGAAGTTAAAGGTATGCTCCTCAGGCAAATAGGTGTCTCTAGGCGCAGACGTGAGTGTCTGTAAACTGTGTAGGTAGATGAGACAAGGTGCATGCCCCAAAGTCTCCTCTTTCTTACAAACATATAACGTTATGTTTATACTGTTAACTCTTCTGGTATGAAAATTTAGGCCCACCTTTTTGCTGCCCTAAAGAATAGTTTTTTTTTTTTTCATGCATGAAGAGATGTTTGAATATCTGTCATTTGGGGTTTAATAAGTTACAAGCTGGGGTAATTTTCTTTTGCTCTTTGGTTTATTATGAAAAGGGAGTTCGCATGCATGGATTTCCACATTGGCCTTTTGCACTCACAATATTAATAATTTTTCAGAAGAAGAGATATTTAAACTGAAGAGTTAATCATCACTTCTGGACCATAAGATACCCTGTTAATGTTTTTCTAAATAAAAATAGAGAACTTTAATTTCTAGCGTAAGGCAGTTTTCTAACAATGCAATAGTATTTGATGTAAGTTTTCAAAAAACTAGTTTTGAAAGTTATTTACTGTGTTATTAGAATTACTTTGATTATCTTATTGTCATAGATGAGGGAAACCACAAACAAGTTCAGTGTGAACTGCGATGAAGGACCTTGTAGGTTTTTTTCCTTTAAATAAAATTACTATTAGTATAAGTATTATTATTTATATGATGTTTTTATAATAAAAATAGGGAAATGATCCCAAGGTTATTTCTCTTTCTGTTTCCCGTCTTAATTACCAGGTGGTCCTAAACCCAAGCAGTGAACACCATCTCTGGGACCTGTGGATTTAATAGGAATATTTTCAGCCCTGTGACAAGAAATAGCAACGGTAGAATGCAATAGAGGAGTTATTTAGCTTCTGTTCCTCAAGGTGACCGTTTAAGTAAAATTGCCCAGGCTTTCTAACGTAGTTTATGCATTGCTTAAATTTTATGTGTGACAAAGGAGCTAAGAAGTTGTATTATTCTATTTAATTTTTCAGGTAAGAAAATTTAGCTCAATGTAAGTTAAGTGTCCTGTCCACGTTCCCCAGAATAGTTAACGGATTCGATCAGGACCACAAACCATCTAGACAGCCTGGCTTTTATTCTAGTTCTTCACACACACACACACACACACACACACACACACACACACACTATTATAGTGCAGTCGTCTGGTTTATTTTATTTATTTAATAATTTTATTTCATTTTAAAATAATTCAGTTACTGAACGTAATGTGTCTCATTTTGCAAAAGCAGGTATTAATGCTTATGGTTAGTAAGCATTACGAGAGAATACATTTTATATTTTTTTCTGACCTAGTGCTCAAGAAAAGGTCAACCAGAATAAAACATGTCAACCATACATTATCGTTTCAGTTTTCTTGTTGCTGTTCTTATTCCTTTTTGGGGGATATGGGGGACAGATTACAGAGTAGCATGAATTAACAATGAAAACCCATAAAGAAGATGAGAAAAGTTAAGCCCAACACTAGGGCTTTTGTGTAACTTTTATGTTTGTAAGGAGGCACAGAATTTCATCTCTAAGACTTTTATTTTCAACATCAACTATGGTAGGAGATTACTGAGAGAAAGATTCTTTGGTATGTCTTTTTAAGGTCTTATGACAATATTTATTGATTAGGGAAACTTAGGGAAATTACCATTGGACTCATGTATTTATAATCAAGTTTTATAAGTGTTATATATCTTAAATGTGTTCTTGTCTCAAATTGTCTTCTATTTTCACTTTCTAATTTTAGGTTTTGCTATCTGGGTGGTTAGTGAATATTTGAATGCTTGTTATATGCCATTCACTTTGATTGTTTACACTTTTATGTTGGTGAGTTACTATAGCTTTTCAGTAATCTTTTATCTGTCTTTAACAGATGATTTAATTACGGCAACTAGCCTTTATTAGCATTAGAATTATCAGAGTTGACTTAGATGTAGAATTTTGGAGCTAGATTGACCCTAGCTATCATCTGGTTCTTTTGATTGTACATTGGAAACATCTGGGGGAGATTTTAAAAACTACTCGAAGCCCCACCCCAGAGATTCTGATTTAATTGATTTGGAGTGTGGCCTCAGCACCAGATTTTTTTTTTTTTTTTTTTTTTTTTTTAATCATCGTGGTGAATGTTTATTACAGCAGAGGACATACTGAGGGAAAGCAGGAGAGGTATCCGTAGGCAAGGGCTAGAGAGCTGGGGTTCAGGCTTCCAAGTCACCCCTCCTTGCATGAGTCCCACGAACATGCATTTCTCTCCAGCTGCAAACTACAGAGACATGTGTCAGATGTCTCCACCCAGGGAAGCCGGCTGGAGTTTGGAATCAAGAGTTCTAAAGAGGGTCGATCAAGCAGCTACAAACCAGGCACCAGGTGCCCATCACAAATCTTCCCACTGACATGAAAGAATAGTGACAACCTGGTCCATCCTGACACACTGCCTTAGGTTGGCACCGGATTTTTAAAAGTTTCCCCAGGTGATTCTAATGTGTAGACGAGTTGGAGAACTACTACTACAGTTCCTCATTCTGTGAACAAGATACAGCAAGACCCAGACTTAGCAGGTGATTTCTGCTTTGAGGATCCAAAATCATGAATGAAATTGGTGCATTTAGCATGAGTTTTTTTTTAAATATATTTATTTTTGGCTGCGTTGGGTCTTCGTTGCTGTGCACGGGCTTTCTCTAGTTGCGGCCAGCGGGGGCTACTCTTCGCTGCGGTGTGTGGGCTTCTCACTGCGTTGGCTTCTCTTGCTGCGGAGCACGCGCTCTAGGCGCACGGGCTCAGTAGCTGTGGCTCGTGGGCTCAGTAGTTGTGGCTCGTGGGCTCTAGAGCGCAGGCTCAGTAGTCGTGGCACACGGGCTTACTTGCTCCGGGGCATGTGGGATCTTTCCAGACCGGGGATCGAACCCGTGTCCCCTGCATTGGCAGGTGGATTCCCAACCACTGGGCCACCAGGGAAGTCCCAGCATGAGTCTTAAAGTAGATGTCCATATTGGTGGCTTTAATAATTTAGAAGTGTAGCAAAAATAGGGGGTCTCATTTCTTCTTTCAGCTGAACTCTTCACAGTTTTCTACGGTGAGGGCTTCCACATCAGCACAGGAGTGGCTAGATTTTCCAAAAGTGTAGATGAGTGGGGAAAAGTTGAGAAACTTGGCACTTAAAGCCAATATGGAATTCCAGCTGAGCAGTTTTAATTTTCCATTTTGACCGACAGTCAACCTCTTGCACCTTTTTTATTTCCTCTTCCTTGTTTTGACAAGGTCTAAGAGGACTAGAAAATTAAATGTTAAGGCATTTCTTCTTCCCTTTGGCCTTGAACAAGGGTAGGAGTGTTCAATAATATAATTCCATCTTGAGAAGAAGTATATTTAATGGAAAAAAGATAATGGGCTTCTTTGTGAGATGTTTCCAGGTAGCGGAACACGGGTGATGTTATCTGTTTCTCTAGTAGGGCTCTTACTGGGCAGTATTCTGTTGTTCCCCACCTGAATTGACTCTCTTTAGAACAGCAGAAACTCCTGGAATTAGTTTGAGCAGTGCTGCAGAAGATGTGACAATTCTCAAGTACGTCTTTTGATTCCTTCTCAAGGAATAAAAGAGCACTGTTCTGTGTCTTGGCAGACCTGACATTCAATTAGTAAAGGCATCTTATACTTCAAGGTTGAGTCATTTTTAAAAGTAAGAGCAATATGATTGATCTTGAAAAACAATAAATATTTTCCTTGTCATGTACATTGTTACAAAGTGTCGATGAGCTAAATCATTACTTTGAAAATGGTCACTTTCTAACTTCCTCACTCTGAAACCTTTGAGAAAGGTCTACTTAATTAAAATATACATTCGCCTTTTTTTCAGGCAATCGAAAATGTATATTATCAAGTTGAATTCTTTTTTGTTTATAATTTCCCCTTTGCAGGTCTACTCAACTCTTCCCAAGATTCTCTAGCCTACAGTGAAGCCATCATCCAAATTCATTTTTCGGATTCAATAGCATCTCAGCTGTTGAGAATTGCTGTCATCTAAAGCACTGTAAACACTGCAGAGGTGGGCAGAGTAATTGTGCTTGCTCTTAGGTTATTACTACGATCTTCGTGTAACATCAGTGGCGTGTAGTCCAGCCGAAATGGTGGTTATGTTAATTACAAATACACATTATAATTATTAATAATAAAGGGTAAGTGAACACTGGCAGAAAGCACCCTAAGCTTGCAATTCAGGCTTACATAGACTTAAAAAGAGACACCGGGGTATCCTTGCTCAACCAGCTGGGGAGGGTAAATGGCTTAAGGAGACAATTCCATTGAATGTTCCGGGGAAGAAATATGGGTATTAAACCTAATTGGAAGCATGAGATCTGTTTTTACCACCCAGGATCCTGAATTAGTGGAGGTTGGGAGAAAGGACTAAAATCTATTCTGAGTGTTGTATGCTGGAGAGATTTAATTTATCATAGTGGTTAAGGATGCTAGATTACAAGCTCGGTGATCTTCAGCAAGTTACTTAACCTGTCTGAACTTCCTTATTCGTAAAATAGGGGATAGTGAAAGAACCTACCTCCTAAGACTGCTCTGAAGCTTGAAAATGATCCTTCTCAAACAGGTGGCTTTTAGGATTTTTGACACTGTCGAACGCAATGTTGAGTTTGGATGATGGCTGCATTTTATCTTGCGAAGACCTGGGTAGAGCTGAGGAGAAATTATAAACAAATAATTCAAGTTAATGATACACATTTTTGATTGCTTAAAACGGTAGTTGGAATAGCTTAGAATAGCGTCTAGTAGAAGGTAAGTGCTCAAATATGTTAGTCATTTTTTATTAATGGTACACCTATTTCTTACTTAATTGTAACAGTAAAACTCTGAAGTCATTATTACCCCTTTTTATAAATGAGGCTCAGAGAAGTTTGGTAATTTGCTTCTTTGTAGGAAAGCTGAGATTGAAATCCCGGCTTTCAAATTCTCAAGTCAGGCTACTGTTACCATGCTCTAAAATGCTGTGTATCTGTTCTCCTGAAGGACTGACAAATACTCACATACATTTATTCCAGAAATTTAGGCAGGAGCTCGCTCTAACCCTTAAGACGTTTTACGCTTTTTCTGTTTAACTGGTTTATGGCATCTTTGGTTATTTATGTTGCTGTATTATAGCTATTAAACTAACTTACCATAAACAAAAACCATGATTTTTATACCCTGTTTGGAAAGTGAAAATTCTGCCCTCACAATGCCATCCAACACCGTAAGATTATCAGGGACAGTGATAATTAGGTGCTTTTGACAAGGAACCCAATTGCACATAGTAGGAAGCCAGTGATCCTTCAAGTGTTCCCTTATTTCTGTTTTTCCCAAACTCATTACAAGAATTCCTTGACAGGGTGGCTGGGGTAGACACATTCTGCTTGTGAAAAGTATGGATCCCTAGTTCTCTGGAGTCCGTGATTTAGTACAGCTGGAGAAGGGCTCAGGCACGTGTATGTATTATTTAAGAAGCTCACTGTGATTGATGATCAGTTAGTTTAGGAACCATTTTCCCCACTTGGCATGTAGCTTGGTTCATTGGCTGTTCACCTTATTTGGCCAGTTAAGATTCTTGCGTTGTCCATTCAAGGTGAGGGAAAGACATCTTCATGGGGAACTTCATGATCTGTAAATGTCGACGAGCGCTGCAGACTCCATGAACCATGAGGTGAGGACTGCAGCTTCCCCGTTGTCGTCAGGACATCTGATGGTTGTAGCTGAGTGAGCCTGAATGAGACCAGGATGTAATAGCGAGAAGAATGCTGGCCTGGAGGGTGCCCCAGTGCAGGGGTGGTGCCTGAGCACCTGGGAGAGAGACAGCATTCCGGTTCTTCCTCTGTGATTGCCGATACACCTTTTATTGCTGAATTGTGTGTTTCTTGTATTCTTCACTTTCCAGTTTGGGAATCGCAAGCCGATGACCCTTTAAAGTGGTTTCTAGGGTTTCAGAGTCATGCCTTTGACTTAACTTGACTGTACCTGTTAACCAAGACGAATGAATGGCTTTTTGGAAGAACAGGTTTTACAAGACTACCAGTTTTGTTGCACTTGGTGTCTGGAATCTACTTGTGAAAAGGAATTTTTCACCAAGTCCGTTTTTTAGGATGGAGGGGAAACTTAAGAAATAATTTAAATTTCTGTATTGCAGTGGCTTTCCCTGTCCATTCAAATGTCAGCTTTTCCATCTGGAATTTTTAAAAGACCCTCCCACATATGTCTACTGCTAGAGATGCATTTCTCTAAGAAAGGAATCCTTTCTTAGGACAAACCCTTAGGCAGTTGAAGCCATTTCACCCCGTTTTTCCTTTCCTCCTTGTGTCAGTGGCAGTGGTGAGAAGGGTAGGGTAGGGAACCTGGGGGTTGGAGGAGTTGGGGTGTGGAAAGAGGCAGAGGCAGTGACAGCAGAGCATAATGAAATTCTGTAGTAAAAATAGCAAAGAGTACGTGTAGTCGTTCCATTTAGAAAGTTGATTCTCCCAAGTGATTGTTCGCCCAGTTTGTTTATCCAGCGTTTCAGAGTTATACTGAACGTGCGTAATGTTTTCTTCTTAAAAGAGATACATGTAAAACAGAAAGTCTTAATAATTTTTTTTCTTAGGAGTGTCTGTGTTGCATTTTTGCCAAAGTGGGTAGCGGGAAAGTTCCTGTTTATCCTCTGCTCCCTTCACTCCCCACCCAACAAAACTTTCTAGGAGCTGCAGTCCAGTTCTCTTTTCTCTCTCATTGTTCTCCTTTCTGGGAAAACATTATTACTTAGGTGTAAATACAGATGCAGAGTATATTTGGACAAGAAGCGAAGGGAAGCATGTTAACTGTCCTTTGGTTCTCTTTCTTGTGCCCTGAAGCTGCAAGTCTTGAAGACTGTCTAGTGGGGATTTCCCTGGTGGTCCAGGGGTTAAGACTCCACGCCTCCAAGGCAGGGAGCCCAGATTCGATCCGTGATCAGGGAACTAGATCCTGCGTGCTGCAACTAAGACCTGGTGCAGGCAAATAAATAAATGTTAAAAAAAAAAAAAAAAAAAGACTATCTCGTGGACCTCCACTCTTCCATGAGGGCAGTACCTAAACCATCTTTTTTACCTTCTACCTTTACCTTTTATGTCAATAAAATGACACCTTTACCTTGTCATTTGCTTTTTAAGAAAGCACTTAAAAGGTTGTCGGTGGTATCCAACAATTTCCTACCTAAATCTCTCTACTTTTAAGTACAGGACACCTGTCGTTTACACAGTTCCTTATTGGACACGTTGTGCAAACGTTCTCTTCTTTGTGGAGAGGGAATGGTAAGAAAGTACTGATGGCAACCCTTGGTGGTTGCAAAAAAAAAAAAAAAAAAAGCAGAGATTACCGGTCATTCACGTGAGCCTCAAAAGTAGCTTAAAAAGCACACAAAACTTAGTCTTTTCAGTTTGCTCGTTTTGTACAATTTTAATCTTATCGAGAAGGATGACATTTTTCTTTAAAATTTAGTGTTTTATTTTTGGCTGCATTGGGTCTTTGTTGCGGCGAGCGGGGGCTACTCTTCGTTGCGGTGCGCGGGCTTCTCATTGTGGTGGCTGCTCTTGTTGCAGAGCATGGGCTCTAGGCCCGCGGGCTTCAGTAGTTGTGGCGTGTGGGCTCAGTAGTTGTGGCTCGGGGGCTTAGTTGCTCCACGGCATGTGGGATCTTCCCAGACCAGGGCTCGAACCCGCGTCCCCTGCATTGGCAGGTGGATTCTTAACCACTGTGCCACCAGGGAAGTCCGAGAAGGACGACATTTTATTAGCAGTATTTGCTAAATTGGACCTGGGATCTTAAAGGAACCAGAAATTGTCATTGAGCATCTTGCTGGAAGGTTTCCATCTTATTTGGCACTGTGGAGTCTGTCTAATCCTTTTTTCCCTTAAATTTGAAACAGTGGCAAAAGCTATAAGATAGCCAACGTGTAAGTGCTTTATGTAGCTTATTTCATCTTCACAGTTGCACTGTCGAGTAGGTATTATCTTCAGTTTACAGAAGCTTCAGCTTAGAGCTGTTGGGTAAGTCTTACCAGTTAGGTAAGTCCCAGGACTGCAGCTGTGTTCTGATGCCAAGGTACATCCTCTTAATTGTTACCCTCTGCCACCTCTGTCATTTGCAGTGTCTCCTTCAGCCTTTTTCCTTCTGGGTCATGTAGCTGTTTCCATTCTGCACCGTCCTCCTTCTGTTTCACAAACAAGAATTCGTAAATTCAGATTCCACTGTATGGCAGAAGTGGCATGGCGTCATTATTCTCTTGGGGAAAACGTGTTGCCTGAATCTGTGTGGGGAAAATTCTTTTCTTTTGATTTCAGGACTCGTAATGGGGTCAACCTTATGGAGATTTCCAAGAGAACACACAGTGTCGTTCTTGTTGTCCCAGGGTCTGTTAAAAACGATATTCCGGAATCAGGTTTGACCACTGCAAGATTCTTTATGTTTGTGATATGACAAATTAAATTTGAGGCATTACATGTTCCAGTCTCAGAATTTTTAATGATCTCTTATTTAAAAAGGATCTGTGCATTGGCTGGGCCGTGGTGGAACAACCCATTTATTTATCAACCCTTCACTGCTTTCTGTGGTTTACTTTGCTCTTTTGTTAGGTACTTTCTCATGGCTTAAACATTTTGCTCCTGTTTTTTTTTTTGTTTTTTTTGCGGTACGCTGGCCTCTCACTGTTGTGACCTCTCCTGTTGCGGAGCACAGGGTCCAGACGCACAGGCTCAGCGGCCATGGCTCACAGGCCCAGCCACTCCGCGGGCATGTGGGACCTTCCCGGACCGGGGCACGAACCCGCGTCCCCTGCATCGGCAGGCGGACTCTCAACCACTGCGCCGCCAGGGAAGCCCAGTTTTGCTCCTTTTTAAGAAAATTAGCAGAATATAAAAATTCTACAACTTCAACTCTTCATTAGAAGCACGGGGGTAATTTTAGTTGACAGCATGAACAATGGTGTTCTGAACTTGTATAGCAGCATCCTAGTCCCGGATGGAAGCAGCTGCATCCTTTTTCTTTTCTTTTTTTTTGCTTTTTCTTAATTTAGGAGGAACGAACCTCATTGTTTTCAGATCCCCAGGTGAATGCTTCTGTGGAAATTGTGAGACAAGGATAACACAGGTAGTATTGATTTCCCTCTGGTCAAACTTTTATCCATCTGCAAGGAAGGAGAATCCTCCCTCCTTTTTTTTTTTTTTTTTACTTTTTATTTTATATTGGAGTAGAGTTGATTGACAATGTTGTGTTAGTTTCAGGTGTACAGTAAAGTGATTCAGTTACACATATGCATGTATCTGTTCTTTTTCAAATTCTTTTCCCAATTAGGTTTTTAGAGAATATTGAGCAGAGTTCTCTGTGCTATACAGTAGGTCCTTGTTGGTTATCTGTTGTACATATAACAGTGTGTCCATGTCAATTCTAAACTCCCTAACTATCCCTTCCCCCCATCCTTCCCCCCTGCCCCCCGTATCCATAAGTTCATTCTCTAAGTCTGTGAATCTGTTTCAGTTTTGTAAATAAGTTCATTTGTATCATTTTTTTTAGATTCCACATATAAGTGATATCATACAATATTTTTCTTTCTCTGTCTGATGTACTTCACCCAGTAGGACAATCTCTAGGTCCATCCCTGTTGCTGCAAATGGCATTATTTCATTCTTTTTAACAGCTGAATAATATATTCCATTGTATATAGGGAGTTTGGACATTATCTTTTTTTTTTTTTTTTAAGGAGAATCCCTTTTAACTCTGATACCTAAGTATGAAATGTGGCTTTGGATTCGTAGTAATTGTGCACTTACATTATTTTTTAATTTAAAAGGATTTTTCCAGGAAGAGACTGTCAACATTCTTTTAGTATTCTAGCTGGGCAGACTTTGAAGAGTCTTTTTGTGTGTGTGTGTCAGGTAAACCGTAGATGACATGTCTGTCTATCCTCATTTTAAAATGTTACTTATTTTATGATATGTACCTTTTACTGACTGATTCTTCCTTGTTATCTCGCATCAATTTCTGATAGTCATGGCTATGTGAAATGTTCGCAATAGCTAATATTTAGGCAGATTTAACCCTCTTTCAAACCGAATGAAGGACACACCTGTTATCCTTATTTTACAGATGAGGAAAGTTGAGGAATTTACCCAACGTCACACAGCTAGTAATGGTAGAACCAAGCCTCAAACCCATGTCATTAAAGCCCCATTCGTGACACAGGGATATCCCTGTAGTGCTGGGACTATGGCTGGAAGGTGTTCATTGCATTTATTCTAACAGCGCATACGTGAAGAAAGTCTGCTTCCATGGACTGCAATGCAGCCCACAGAGCTTAGACTAGAGGCAGGTGCATATCCTTAATATGTGTGTAATGTATCTGTTTCTATAGGTAGCAAGCTGTCTGGGTGAACATCTGCTATTTTGTGCTTTAAAGCAGTGACTCCAGAAGGAAGTGGACTTGGTTTAAGTGAAGTTGGAATGTAGGCTCTATCTACATAATCCTGTAAATCATCTTTTTCTCTTTAACAATGAAACTTTTTGAGTACAAGGTGGGAATTCATATTCAAGTTGGTTTTACTTATCCATACTGAGGTTTAAAAGGTAAAAATAGTGCAACAGTTTCTATAGTTTGTCCTATGCTACATTTTTAGTCTTCTGCTAATTTCTTGTGATCACATATTTGGAGCTAGTTGGAAATTAAAGTTCTTTAAAGCTATAGGTTTTGAACGCATAAACGCTTTTTTCCCCCCAAAGATAATATATAAATTATGTGGGGAGAAAGGAAGTGAAAGAGGAAAAAAGGATAGCCATTTGTGTGAGGACATTCTTTTAAGTATATGGTTTAAACAAATCTTGGGGGTAAACTTAAAAAATGGATTGTTGTGTAGCATTTTAAACATTTTGAGATAGATTTTTGTTTTCAGTTGTTTTCAGGGATTGACTACTTAATATGATTAAAGATTCTGTTAGAAAAACTGAATTTTGTAATGAATTTCTTCTGCGATATTGCTTTCAGAAAGCAAGTGGTTAGAAGAGATCTTAGCTGTATTTGGAGGTAGTTTTCTTTTAACATAGTTAAATTATGTTTTCAGATCATACAGAATTTGTAGTTCCCTGGTAGTTTTTCTTTCTGTGAAAGTGTTCTTTGATTGAAAGAAATAATTTAGATGTGGTGGCGGTTGTGGTAGTTCGTTAATCATAGCCCTGCATAATAGCTTATCTCGTACATAATAAATTTGATCCCTGGTGTGTGGTTAGGTTTGATGAATAAATCAGGATGGTGATCCGTTTCAGGAATCTAATCGTTGCTTAATAGAGGCAGTTAAGACTTGTTTTTTGAGAGCTATGGTAATTCAGATTATCTCCCAGATATGTTCTAAACTTTCCTCGTCTTTTTAGAGCAAGTGTTATAAAATTCTGGAGAGAAAAACCCTCAGAACTCAGCATGCCAACAACTGTAAACCTTTCGTTCTGCTCCTTTTATGCTGTCTCAGCAAATTTTTAAGTGTTTATGAAAAATCTGGGTCTCTTTATGTATATTGCAAAAATTCCTCTATGATAACTATCATAATTGTTATCAGAAGATAATTTTCAACCTCCAGGGAGGCATACACCTAAGTCTTTGCCCTTAAATTTCGGGCTGGTTGTATAGAGGAATGAACCTGGACCAGTGCCTGCGTAAATCCCGCCCACATGTATACACTGTGCTCCCAGCCATGGACCCAGCACCTAAGGGTTTTGCTGGCACCGTCTCATTTAATCCTCACAGAACTCCTGTGGGTTGAGTACGTATTAGTTTTCTCACCATGTTTTCAAATGGAACTCTTTTCTCAGGTTAAGTAACGTGTCCACAGTTAAAATCACATGCGGGGCAGAGCTGTGGATTGCACTCAGTCTGGCACCAGGGCCGTCTCTCACCCACTGTGCCAGCCTGCAAGGCATATTCGAGTACGCATTCCTGCAGACGCTTCTGTTAGCCTTGTAATATTTTTGTCTCATCACGTGACTCAGGGAGAGAAGAAATTGTTGAAATGTCAGCGTGTAGGCAGTGGCCTGGAACTCTGATCTTTTTTGTTCCCTGCTGCCCTCTGACTCCCCAAGACCCCCTCAAATAGGAAGCATTTCTGATGATTTGTGCACCACCCGGTGAGCTGTGTAAAGTAGTTAATTTCTTTTTAATTTAAAACATTTTGTACCATATTATTCCAGAAAAGGTGGTTAATTACTAGAAGATGTGAGTGCTTGAAGTAAACGGTTCAGTAATTTTTTATTGACGGCAAAACTGTTTCTTCTACTCAGATAATTTTGTGCGTCATCACTGTACCTATTTTACAGATTTATAAAACTGTGGTGGAATTTCTCGCTCCCTCCCCCAAAACCCCAGTAACACCCTGTGAGTCCCTCATATAATGAGAGTTAATCATGGAGATGTTATTTTATTGTGAAGGGTAAACATTGAATACTGAATAAGCGCTTTATCCTGATGGCTATTTTTGCTTGTGGATGCTTACTTTATTTTGGGGGGGTAAAATTGGTTGTTTGTTGATAGAATAATGCAAATAAAGAAAGATTGTAGAAGTTCAATAAAAATGTGAAAGAGCGTTCAAAATACAGGTCGTTACTTTTTTTCTAGAATTTACTTCTTTATCTTAAAAAGAATTTTTTTAAACAAATGGTGGTGATTAACATAAACATTGTATGTTAAAAGATTCCCCCCAATAAGGTAATTATCATGTCCATCATCTCACATCTGTATCTTTTTTGTTGATTTTGAGAATATGTAAGGTCTCCTCTTAACACGTTTCAGTTACGCCATACAGTCGGCCCTCTGTATCTGTGGGGTCTGCAAATAAGGGTAGAAAATATTCAGAAAAAGGATAGCAGATAGTTCTAAACAGCAACACTTGAGTTTGCCTAGTGGTGGCAACTGTTTACATAGCATTTATATCGTATTAGGTATTAAAGTGATCTAGAGATGGCTTAGTCTTAGGTTATATGCAAATACAGTTGACCCTTGAAGGATGAGGGGTTTAGGGGTGCCCACCCTCCATCGGTGCCCCCCGCACCTGTGGCTCCACATACTCGGGTTCAACGAGCCTCAGAGCCTGTGGCCCTGTAGTACGGATCTAGTGAACCAAATCCAAGTATAAGTGCACCTATGCAGCTAAAGCACATGTTGTTCAAGGGCCAACTGGGCTGCGCCATTTCATATAAGGGACTCGAGCATCTCTGGACGTAGTACCTGCGGGGGTCCTGGAGCCACTACCGCGCCCTGCCAACCCCACACTGAGCATGACTGTGCAGTGTTGTCAGCCATAGTCACCGTGTTAGGACCGTGCTGTGGTTGTCAACCATTATCCACCGTGTTGGATCCTCAGACCGTATCCATCTTATAACTGCAAGTTTGGACCTTTACCATCCTCTCCCTATTTTCCCCACCCTGTAGCCCCTGCAGCCACTTTTCCACTTTGTGTTTCTACATGTCAGTGATACTGTGCCGTGCAGTATTTGCCTTTCTCTGTCTGGCTCATTTCAGTTAGCGTGATGCCCTCCAGGTTCATCCATCTTGTTGCACATGACAGGATTTCCCTCTTTTTAATGGCTGAATAATATTCCATTACACATAGATAAATAAAATCTCACGTTATACATTATATATGTGTATATATGTATGTGTATGTGCATATGTGAGATATATATATATAGATATATGTAGATATAAAATGTGATTATATATACACCTGTATATCTATTTCACATTTTCTTGATCTGTTCATTCATCCACAGACACTTAGATTGTTTCCATACCTTGGCTCTTGTGAATAGTGCTCCATTCAGTCCATATCTTTTACATTATATGTTGCAGAAAACAGTTTGGTCTTACATGCAAAAATGAAATATCTGATTAAAAAATGACGTTCATTCTTCTTAAAATCCACGCGTTGAATCAATCCAGTGAGACTGTCAAAGGCAATCCAAGGAAATTTGGTGTTAAAATTAATTTATTGAAATTATTTAGTGGGCATGAAAATGAGAATTACCTTTTTCAGTGCACTGGAAGAAACATTCTGTTCATTGACTCAACACATTTTAATTGAGGGCATATTATATGCTAAATGCTGTATAGTTTAAAAAGATGTAGAGATGGATGTGCTGAACGGTCAAAGAGGATCTGGAAAGAGTGGACAGAGAACTGTGGAGGCCGTTGCGGGCGTCCGGGTGAGTGTGAAGCAGCAGTGGGACACGTAAGATGACCAAAGCTTGAATCTTAGGCCCTGGAGGGTGCCACTTGCTTTGAGTATAATTAATAGTACTTTGGTTTGTGTCAAGATATATAGTAGTTTAAAAGTGACAAACATTTTTTAAAAGTGATCTGTTGTCATTGGACTTGTATTTCTAAATACAAAATGGTACAAGCATGCACTTACTTTTAGATTTCTGGAAGGTTATATCATAGTTTGAAACAACACTAGGACTAATGGTAAGTTTTCATTAAAGTACGTATTCCTTTAGTTTTAAGTTTGCTGGTTAGGTAACCATACCATGTGTCACTCCCAGTAATTTTCTTTCTTTCTGTTTTTTTCTTTCTTAAAGGGGAAAGAAAGGGAGAGGGAGGGGGGAGAGAATATGAATGAATCTGGGAATATGATAATGAATTTGAATGAGAGGCATGAGTACGGGAATATCTGTTTGGGATTTGAAAATTCTGCTGTAGCAGATACGTAATCATCTCGCTTGTTGTGGAGTTTGTGTGTGTATGTGTGAGGTGGGGTTAGCAGTTTGCACACTGTCTTTGATTTCTTTTCCTTTGGCAATTGTTAGATATAAAGTATCTGCATGTGGGATTGTTACAGAAATTAGAGATGATAGATGTAGACCATACAGTACAATGCCTGGCATATAATAGTTGTTTTTGTTCGTAATAAGTTACCCTTCATATAACATGGGTGGTACAGTCAAATGATTTAAATAATGCCTTGAAACAATAGGTGTGAAACCAATATTCTTGGTAGTTTTTATTACTAAGCTGTGGAGACATGGCATCTCTACAAAAATAATACAGCCCAATATCCAAACAGTAAATTGAAGGCTAGATCATTAAAAATACAGATGTCCATTGTGTTTTGTGACCTAGTCTGGTTTGCTATTTTTGTATTACTCTTAAGGAAAACAAGGCTCCAAAGCTCTGAAATATTGCAAACACACAGAATGGTACAGAAAACAAGTGTACCCTGCTGAAAATCTTTAATATTATGTACTCCTGCTGAAAATCTTTAATACTAGAATATATTCTGCAAACTTTGAAAAAAATCTAACACAAAGAGCCTTCTATGTTCCTTGAAGGAATTTGTTTCCCTTTGGGGGGAGGGGAGAAGGTCTGTGGGATAAGTTTATTTAATATGACATCAGTTGAATAAAGCCAGCTGTGAGTAATTATATTTGATATTTGATTTCCAGCTATTTTGTTGAACTATTATTGGCTCTCAAGGTATTTGGATATTAATTAAATGATGACTTATTGTGAAGGAGTCTTGTTTAATGTTGCCTCAAATAGAACATTTAAAATGGGCCACCTGGTGCAAAGCTTTAATTCTTTCCGGTGTAGCTGTTTATTTGGGTTTTTTTTGCAGGAGGCCTGGTTACATGTGAATATCAGATATAGCTGTTATTTTAAAGTCAGTATATTTTTAACTCAGAGGAAAATGTAAGACTCAGATGTTTCAGCAGTGATTTTCTCTGTGTTATATATGTATACATGAATAGAATTAAATGTATCCGTTCTCTGTCTAAAGCTTTTCAAACTCAGGTTATCATCAGTGAAGAACTCATGTCAGGATGAGTATAGAAGCAGGTATTTTGTTTTTGTTTTTTTAGCATGTTGGCCATTGTACCGTCAAACTGCGTAAGCAGTGGATATTGTGGGAGATTTGAAAAAACAAAAAAATTCGCAGGGGATAAGAGAAAGCAGCCACAAACAAAAGAATTGAAGAAAGCGAGGTAAGAAATTGGTAGTAGGAGCTGGACAGTCGTGGGTTAGTCCTCCAGGGATGTCGGGAAAAGAGCAGAGGCCTGAACTGGAGGCCTTAGCAGCTCTGGCAGGAGGCACGTGGAGGTGGGTGTGTGCACAGGTCCAGGGTGCCCCCCAGAGGAGAGATGCGTGCGTTGTGCAGGTAGCAGTGACCAGACGCGCCTTTGCCCCTCCTCCTGCGTCGGGACCTCGGTGCCTCACGCTGTGAAGTGATCTGAGCCTCAGGACCAGCCTCACCACAGCAGCTGGCCACGGGGCCTTCTGCTGCTCGGGTTCCAGAATCCAGCACTTCTAGACATTTCCTGGGGTCGAAGGCGAGTAGGAGGGAGGTACGAGATAGGGTCCCTCCCCGGGATACGGCCTTCCCCAGTATTGCACCTATTGCCCTGTTCCTGCAGGTGTTTCATGTGTATGTTGAAGAATACCAACGCTACAAACGAACGTATCTGGTCAGTTGCTTGTGACTGAGAAGAGGGGAGGGGGGCGTGCAACAGAGTGGCCCGAAAAGGCCTCCCGGGGGGTGTGAGTGGAGGTGCCCATCAGGATGGCTGGCAGGAGGCTGGGAGACAGAGCAGCCTCCAGTGGAGGCTGGGGCAGAGGAAGTGGGAGGAGGCTGGAGTGGGACCTGGGGGCACCCAACGCGCTTGTGTGACAAGATGCAAATCGGCGATCCAGGAAAGTGTTCCCCAGGTGGAGGTGACAGCCTCTCTAAAGCTGTCCAGGGCCCCTTATTTTGTTTGTGTTATGCATGATAAAAGGGAAGAAAGCCCTGAAACTGCCCATGCCATGGGAAATAGAATGGAAAAAAGAGTGACAGGAAGCTTCACGGGATTGAAAAAACTAATTAAATGTGAGAAGAAAGAGAAAAGAGCCGCTACAAGGAGCAACGACAAGTTGGAAGATAGCTTCTCAGGTTTTCACTGGAAGAGCTGGGCCCCTTGAACCTGTGGCAGAAGAGGAGAGATCAGTTGTAGCTAGTCTTTGGGGGTGAATATGGTGTGGATTTCAGCTACCATTTGAAGTGATGCTCCAGCAGCTTCAGAAGGTAACCTATTGGGGGGTGACTGGTGGTTTGTAAGAGCAGTCAGGGTCGAGGGGTTACTTGTAAAGATGGGCTGAGAGCAGATACGGTTTCTCAGTGAAAGCAGCCTTATACAGAAGAGTGAGGTTCGAGGACCAGCCCAGTCCTGGCGTTGGGGAGACCCGTGCAGCCTGCAGAGCCCCTTGAGGGGCCCGGGAGACCCAGAGGGAGGGGTGGGCAGTGCTGTCCCGCCCCTGACGTGTCATGCTCTCCTCCCTTTGCTGTCTTTCCTTCTGACTGCTCATCACTATCTAACACTTTCGATACTGTGCTTAGTCAGTCCCTTTGCTCCCACTGGACCCGCATGTCCACAGGTCAGGGGGTTTTGTCTGGTTTGTACACTGGTGAATCCCTAGCATCTAGAACAGTGCTAGGCACGGGGTGGAACAGGCAATGCTAATTTGTTTGAAAGAGATCCTTGGTGATCTCTGAGAAGGGGATTTCAGCAAACTGAAGGGCAAAGATCAGATTCTAAAAGGTTGTGTAATAACTGGATAGTTGAGAAAAGGGGGAAGAGGGATGAACCTCTCACTCCAGAACCTTGGCAGGGAAACAGAGCTGCTGCTGTGAGGACTTCGGAAGGTCAGATGAAGGAGGGTCAGTGGGAAACCTCTGCGTTTCTAAGAAGGGAATTGGAGGGGGTGGGGAGAGCACAGTGTTGAGAGCTGGAAAATCTGGGGGTGTGGTTGTTGCTTGTGTGATTCCGTACATATGTTTGAACGGCTTACTCATTTCAGAAAAGACACGAAGGGTGGTGAAGCAGAAAAAGTGTTCATTCCGTTGGGTTTTTTTTCCGTTCTTTTAAAATGTGTAAACATTTCATTTTCTCTCAGGGTGCTAATACTAACGGCAGGATGGACATGAGTGTTTGGGGGTGTGATCAGTGCTACCAGACTGTTTTCTGCGTTTCAGATTTGTGCACTCAGTGCTTCACTCACAAGGTAAAATTGGCCCCCTTGGGCAAGACCTGTATGTGTGGCTGGTGGAATCCCCAGCGGCATTATGAAGTAAGGAGTTTCAAAGGTAACATGTGGGTCACTTCAGTGACATCTAATAATTACCTTCCCGAATAAAACAATGCCTTGGGCCCAGAAGAATAAGAAATGTAACAGGTAGTCTTTATCTGCCGTATAGTTTAGGGTTAAGGAGGGGAAAATGATACACAGGGACAAGTAGCCTAATGTAGTAGATTTAGTTCCATATTTATCTAATGTTTGAGTTACTAACGTTTTCCACTCAAAATGAGGATTAGCTGCAATGAAGTGAAATTTTTAAAAAGGCAGGGATTCATATATCTAAATAATATCCTTAACATTTGTCACATTTCCAAGTGACACAGTTCTTATGGAAACCCGTGCTGTTTCTCGAAACATTTTTAGACCATATCATGGTGGTGTTATTAGAGTTGCTTAGTGAACCCCACAGGGAAGGTACCTCTTTACTTCATGTAATTGTATTTTATTTTTGATCCCGCTGGAGCTTACAGGACCAACTCATTCCCTAGGCTTAGTTCTGGGTGGATGTTGGATGTTCTCAAGAGCCAAAGCTCCCAGAAATAACTGCTAGTGATAATATGCAAAAAGAATGTGTTTTCAGATATTCTGGTTTTAAAAAATTTTATTGAAGTATAGTTGATTTACAATGTGTTAAATAACTTCTGCTGTCCAGCAAAGTGATTCAGTTATTCAGTTTTTTATATATATATATATATATACACATTCTTTTTCAAGTTGTTTTCCATTATGGTTTATCACACGATACTGAATATAGTTCCCTGTGCTATACAGTAGGACCTTGGTGTTTATCCATCCTGTATATAATAGTTTGCATCTGCTAATCCCAGACTCCCAATCCATCCCTCCCCTTGGCAACCACAAGTCTCTGTTCTCTATGTCTGTGAGTCTGTTTCTGTTTCGTAGTTAAGTTCATTTGTGTCATAGTTTAGATTCCACCTATAAGTGATATCACATGGTATTTGTCTTTGTCTGACTTACTTCACTTAGTATGATAATCCCTAGGTTCATCCATGTTGCTGCAAATGGCATTATTTTGCTCTTTTTGTGGCTGAGTAATATTCCATCGTGTGTGTGTGTGTGTGTGTGTGTGTGTGTGTGTGTGTGTGTGGCACATCTTCTTTATCCATTCATCTGTCGGTGGACATTTAGGTTGTTTCCATGTCTTGGCTATTGTGAATACTGTTGCTGTGAACATTGGGGTGCATGTATCTTTTTGGACTATAGTTTTGTCAGGCTATATGCCCAGTAGTGGGATTGCTGGGTCGTATGGTAGTTCTATTCTTAGTTTTCTGAGGACCCTCCATACTGTTCTCCATAGTGGCTGCACCAGTTTACATTCCCACCAACAGTGCAAGAGGGTTCCCTCTTCTCCACACCCTCTCCAGCGTTTATTGTTTGCAGACTTTTTGATGATGGCCATTCTGACCGGTGTGAGGTGGTACCTCACTGTAGTTCTGATTTGCGTTTCTCTCATGATTAGTGATGTTGAGCATCTTTTCACGTGCCTGTTGTAGCCCCTGCGGACGGTCAGCTGCTGGGAGTGACTGAGGATGGTGGTGCACGGCCTGTGACCAGAGAGGGAGCGGCTATGCCCCCGCCTCCCCTTCTCCTCTGCCTGGCTCTGTCCCAGTTCATCCTGTCGTTGGCACTGGGCTCTGACAGTAGACTGGATGCAGGGCAGTGGGGGGAGCTCAGGCCCCCCGAGTTCAGCCTAGCCGGTGGTTCTGTCAAGTTGGGTTTCATCCCCAGAGGCGTGCAAATTTATTTGACTTTTTGTCAGAGGGCATTGCTGTATAATTTATCATTGAGCTGTAGTAAATTTAAATAACTCAATAAAGATATACTTTGGGAATGACACTGCTTTTTCTAGTGCTCAAAGGACTTGAAGCTAAATGCAGGGTCTAATCACATGTTCCTGCACGTGGTAGGTACTCAGTGGCAAGCCGTGAAGGGTGAGGTTCATTAGTTCACTGTGTTTGTGTGAGGGTCCCGGGCCCCCAGGAGAATGTGTGTGATGTGGTGTAGATAAACCTTCGGATGAACAGCTGGCAGTGGTGATGGAGCGGTGGAGAGCATTTGTTGACTTTGGGAGTTAGAAAACTTGTTTTCTGATGCCTGTGGCTTACAACTGAGTTTCTATCTCGCATTGTAGTCATCTGTGAGGGAGTTTATGGGTCCTATCAGACGGAGTGTCATTCTTCTTTTTCCTTCTTGTTTCTTTGTTGATTATCTTTAAAAAAAATTTTTTTTTCGGAGTATAGTTGATTTACAATGTTGTGTTACCTTCAGGTATACAGCAAAGTGAATCAGTTATGCAGATACATGTATCTATTCTTCTTCATATTCTTTTCCGTTATGGTCTACCACAGAATATTGATATACCACAGTATATAGATACTGGTTTATCGCAGTAGAGTTCCCTGTGCTATACGCTAGGTCCTGATTAGTTATCTGTTTACATATCGTAGTGTGTCTTTGAGGACCAGCATTTGGTTGAACTGTCTCCAGGACGGCGCCCGGCGCGGGGCTGTGTGCGCAGCGAGTCTTCCGTGCCTGGGCTTTGCCTGTGAGCCAGGGGAAGGGTAACGTCTAAACAAACAGATTTAGGATTCTTTATTTTCGAGTCCAGCTCTTTGCTACTTCTTGCAGCTGTGCTGTACTTTAAAACCGGAAATCGCTGAAGAAGACACAAAGGAAAAACTACAGTGCTATTCCGAGTATGTCGCCCGGACGTCTCTGCCGCGTGGCCGGAGAATTCCTGATGCGTCCTTCGCCCTGTGGCACCCGACTGCCTGAGATTGCCATCGTTGTTGTTAAAAGCGGAGTGATAAAGATGGTAGCTGGTGCGCAGAAGGTGCCTGCTCTTTGCCAAGGCTCTGTCCTCGGCACTTTGTGAATCTTCCTTTAGATACCATCATCCTCTCCAGTCTGCAGGTGAGCAAACAGGCACAGAGAGGCTGAGTGGCTGCCGGGAGAGCAGAGCCAGGACTGGGGAGCAGAGGGTCCGAGGAGAGTTGCCCGCAGGGTGCACCCCCATCGCCTGCCCTGCCCAGAGCATCTTGCTACATTTTCTGCAAATTTTCCATTCTATTCCAAGGCCCGGCATTCCACCAGAAGATTATAATGTTTAGAGATTTCTTTAATAAAAATTATTGAAAAATCTCTTTTTGGGGGGAGGGTCAAAATACCCAGTGTGCTTTTCTCCGGAAAGTTTTGAGAATGAGAGCTGGAAGTAAGAGGTGAATAGTTTGGGGAGTTTGCGGTCACCCCTCAGACCCGTGTTAGCGGCAGGCTCACCTAAGTGGGTGCCCCAGGTTCTTAGGTTTCATTGAGTGAGACCCTTGACCCTCCTGACCACCACTCAGAAATTGAGGTGCCAACATAATGTGGGCAATTACAACAGATTTCTTCTACTAATGATATTCGAATAATGAATTACTGTCACCTAGCATCAGTATGGTTTCAAAGGATGACATTATAGAAGCAAAAAGAAGCATGTGAAAGTGGCGATGATCCCCAAAGGTGAGCTCTTTAAGTTGAGCCCCTCTGGCTCGTCAAGAACCTCATATAGCACCCTTGGTTTTTCACTTTGCCGCATGCTAGAGAAGGCCTTCTTGTGGACCTACATTTGGAACCCCTTCTTGAGGCTTCTTTGAAATTTGTCCTTTACCAGGAAAAGGAAATTTCACAGCTTCCTTTTCCTTCTTCCTGTGTGGATCCTCTGGTTCTGGGATGAAGTAGCTGATCAGCAAATCCACCTCCCCTTTATCGCACTGGCCCTGAAGTGCCAGGCGTTCTGAGTTCTGAGTAGTTTAGGAAACATGGGGCTGGGGGCTGCCTTCCCACCTTCCTTCTCATTCCCCTTCCGGCTGTGATGGCTCCCCCACCGTAACCAACTTCACCGAGGGCTCTTTGTCTCCTCCTGATTTCTGGAGGGTCTTGGTAATGATGCTCGAGGTCTCCAGGGATGTGTGTGTGAGCATTGCTGTTTTGATGGCCAAAGGGTTCTTTTTTTTTTTTGCGGTACGGGGGCCTCTCACTGTTGTGGCCTCTCCCGTTGCGGAGCACAGGCTCCAGACGCGCAGGCTCAGCGGCCATGGCTCGTGGGCCCAGCCGCTCCGCGGCATGTGGGATCTTCCCGGACCGAGGCACGAACACGTGTCCCCTGCATCGGCAGGCGGACTCTCAACCACTGCGCCACTAGGGAAGCCCGGCCAAAGGGCTCTTGATTTATGATATTTATTTATGAATGTGATGGAGTCCAGTGTATAGATCAAATATACACATCCACAAATTTAAGCTGTCAGACGCACGTGGTACATCCTGTATAGTCGGGGGCAGTAGGACAGCTATAAAGTAATGATGTTAGATGTTAGCTTCCAAGGAGAGTTTGAAACATGATTGAAAGGTAGGATGCTTCAGAAACTACGACCTTCTGTGCTTTCCAGTGGAGCACTTGATTAGAATTATTTATGGACAGATCTGAAAGAGACCAGTTTTGAACAGTATCTAAAATGTCTTTAGCGTTTAGTTCATTTCTGCTGAACATAGTTGGAAGGCTTTCATTGTTTAGGTAGAATATTCGCATGTGCTCCTCCTGTCCGCTTGAGAAATAAAAAAAGTTTGAGAATCAGTAATACTCGTGGTGGTTGACTCCTCGGTAAAACATTCTAGATGGGAAAAACATATGTCAAATTATTTTTGTCTTTTGTCCTAGAAAAATAGCAGCAATGCCGTTTTCTATATTTAAACCTGTTTTCATATGGGAGTGCTTCCTTTCTGCCAAGAGGCTGTGGACAGCCCGTGTCCTCAGTGACCTGCTCTGCTTTGCTTCTGTTACGCCAGGACTGTGCGGACCCAGTCCTGTAGGGATGCTCAGGCTGGCACAGTGAATGGTTCCGAATGCACACCTCTCAAGGAGCCTCTGCAGTTAGGTGGTCTTTGGAACTGGAGGCGTCCTGAGGGTAGTTCTGCAGCCCTGGGCCCTTGTTGCCCAAGGTTTTCGGTGCACTCTGCCCCCTCCACCCATCCGCACCAGCTCGGTTCCTGCAGGGCTTAACCCAAGCCAGACCATCCCTGGGGAACGAGTGCCACACTGGGCCCAAGGTTGTAACTGTGTCCTTAGAGGAGAACTGGGTGGAGGGGACATGATTGGCTTTTTTTTTTTTTTTTTTTAATTGAAAGGGAAGATGGTCCAGAAATCATTTTATCCTAGTCGGCGTTGGGGGGGGGGGTGGCGGCGAAGTTGTGTGTGTGTGTGTGTGCGTGCACGTGTGTGCGCGTGTGTATGTATACAGCTGATTGACCTTTCCGGTTGTACTTAATCAGATGTTTAAATGTTAACTTAAAATGTGCTCATTCAACTGCCTGCTCACTTATTCACGGAGAACAAAAACCAGACTGGCATTCAGTTCACGGCAAATCATTTTCTAGTGCGTTCATCTGTGTCCGTGCAATTAAAATTTGACTACACATTTTGCAGTCTGAGGGATTAAAATAAAGTAGATACTTCACAGTGAAGATCTGTTGTGATGTTTGTTCCTGCTGCCAGAGAGATGTGGATTCGGGGGAGGTGTCAGCTTGGTCGTGGGCATTGTTCTGAAGTGGAAATACACATACTGACCCTTGAAAACAGGAATTGTGGACTGATTTAGACACTTGATATTTTTCTTATTTGTCCACCTGATGAGCTTTTAGTTACAATGAAATTGTTGATATTTTTCTAATGAGAAATTTTAACCTTCACAGACCAAACTTACTTGCTCTTTTCCCCTCGGACACGGCGGTGAGCGCAGGGGCGTAACGTGTATCTCAGTTGCTAAACAGAACGCTGCCCATTTAGGAGCATAAGAGCTGCCACCGGACGGCTGCTGCTGCTGAATCATTTAGCTCTAACGTTTTCTTCAGTGAGGGTGAGGATTCCGTGCCATATGTCCTCTGCTCCTAAGAATGTAGGAAGTACTCCTCTGCCTCTGCAGCCCATCCCCCCTGCACTTGAGGCTCCTGGGCTCCCTGCTGCCAGCTAGAAACAGAGGAGGCGTGGCAGCCTGTGCTCTGCTTAAGCCTGAGGTCTGTTTTGTCATTTTCATGGCTAATTCAGGAGGTACTTACCTTATAATTATCCCTGTCTCAAGTTTAGGAACTGTTCCAACACTCTCTTTTTTAAAGATGTAGGAACATCTGAGGAAATTTTGGGCAAACAGAATAGCTTGAACCTGTATGTTTTACTCCTGGGATTCCTCATCCACGTGTCTTGTAAAGATGCAGCGCTCAAGAGCCTGGGGCTGAAGGAAGCTATCCAGGCCGAGTCTAGATGACCAGTAATATAATCATCAGGTTTTCCTGCGGTTTTTGTTTTTTTAACATTTTTATTTTTCTGCATTTTGATATGTGCATTTGAATGAAATCAAAGCTCTGGGGGACTGTCTTCCTTTCGGGTATAAATTAGTAAGCTCAGAAACAGCCTTCCTATGATCTAGGGTTGAAATTGCTGTTTAAGAACAAACTCCAGAGTTTTACTGAATCACTTTGCTGTACAGCAGAAACTAAAACACAGCATTGTAAATCAACTATACAGCAATAAAAGCTTAAGAAAAAAACTTTATTTTTAGGACAGTTTTAGATTTACAGAAAGACTGAGAGGATAGTACACAGAGTTCTCGTATGTCCTCCACACAGTTTTTCCTATTATTAATATTTTACAAGGATGGTACACTTGTCACATTTAATAAACTGATACACGTCAAAAAAAAAAAAAGTTTTCCTGAAAGTCATGCACTCCGCCATGGATTTTTCCTTACGTTTCCCTGAACTGTGTGATGATGTAATTTCCTGGGGTGTGAGGCAGGAGGGCCCAGACAGCTCAGCAGTGGTTGGACATCTTTGTTTTAAACGCTCTGGTTCTTTCCCAGGGTGTGTAGGGTTGAGGGCGGTGCCCGGTTTAAAATAAGATTTCTCCCTGCTCGGGATGGTAGAAATGAAGTGACTTTAATGGGAGTGTTGGTGGGCCCGTTTCCTGTCCCCCGTCCCCTGTCATTAGGAGCGGAGGAGAAAGGACGGTCGTGGTCTCTGAGCCACCCTCAGGCATGCTGTAAAGGTCCAGTCTCCTACTTACATGTGCACGAGCAGTGGGCGTGCCTTGTGAGACCCAGGCCTAGGGGGACCGCCGGTCCGCTCTGCCGCCTGGTGGCCGTGTGCACGCTTGCCTCGGTCTGTCCGGGTACCGGGGCTGAGAACACCTTTCCCTGCCTTCCCTTCGTCCCGTTACTCCCAGGGCTAGCGTTCGCTCTAGGGTCTTGCATACCACCAACCCAGCTGGTAGCTAGATGCAGAGATGAGAAAGAGGTGTGAAAGAAAGCAGTGACTTTGGGGTGTCCTCTGACCGAGGAGATAACAGGTGCCCCCCGGAAGGTAAAACGGCTGCACAGAGCGCACGTGGGGTGCCCGTGCGGGTATGCAGCCCGGGAGGCTGTGACGGCTCAGGAGGGGGTTCCCTGCAGGCAGGGGGTTTGAGGGGCTTTGTGTTGGGCTGAACCACGCACTGCTGGCCGCGTGCATGGAAGGGGTGCGAGGGTCGGTGACGGGGGGCTCTGGGAAGCCAGCCAGGGGAGCCCTGGAGGCAGGCGGCGACAAGCTTGGGAAGTGCGAGCAGGTCTGCGCCCTGCGGGCGGCTGGCACCCCCTGTCCGGTCCCACCGGATGTAAAAGCTGGATTGATACAGCAGGCCATCCAGGGGCCCTTGACATGTGTCATGAATAATTCACTTGACTTTTTTTTTTTTTTGGATAGAGATACATATGAAAAGGATGCAGTGATTGATACAAAATCTGATGTATATAAATTTCAGGGATGTTTAAAATTTTGTAATTCTTGGCGTTCCTGTGTGCCTGTCTGCAGATCTCATAGGTAAGGAAATCAGCTACCCCACTTTTCAAGGGTCTGTATGTGCCGTGTGTCGTTATGAAACTGTATGTCATTTTGGTGACACAGCCCAGCCAAGTAGGTGGAGTCATGCTGGTGTGCGGACAGAGTCTCGGTAGCACGTGCAGGGTCTCACATCGGGCAGCAGTGGGGAGGACGGCCTGGGCTCTGCTCCATTTGACACCAGCGCTCATGTTCTTCCCACTATCTGTCCGAGGATGGCTTTTACGTGTTTCAGCGTAAAGAAGTGTGGCCTCTCCCAGGTGAAACTTTTCAGCTTACCCCCGTGTCGGTAGACATAACAAGGTGTGCAGACCTCTCCCCCTTCTGACCCTCCCCCGTGCGCTGTGGCCTTGAGCACGAGCCTTGGATAGTCTAGCTTTTAACCTCCTTGTTAATATCGTTCAGAACTACCTCTCTTGCCTTGCTAGTGGTCCCTGGCTGCTAAGGCTGCGGTACCTTCTTGTCTTGACGAGGGATAGCAGTAGCACGCTTCCTGGTCCCGGCAGGGCCGGCAGGACGCCCAGGTCACTCACAGCGTGGGCCTCCATAGGCCGCAAGCTCTAGCGCGGTCTTGGCCTTAGCTTCTTTGATGTGATTGAGATACAGTCTTTTTTTTTTTTTTTTTTTTTTTTTTTGCGGTACGCGGGCCTCTCACTGCTGTGGCCTCTCCCGCCGCGGAACACAGGCTCCGGACGCGCAGGCTCAGCGGCCATGGCTCACGGGCCCAGCCGCTCCGCGGCATGTGGGATCCTCCCGGACCGGGGCACGAACCCGTGTCCCCTGCATCGGCAGGCGGACTCCCAACCATTGCGCCACCAGGGAAGCCTGAGATACAGTCTTTTTAAAGGAATCAACCTTACTTGTTTTTTGTTTTAAAAACTTGGTAACCTTTGTTGTACCTTTGTTGTACCTTTGACCACCTCGCTTCTGGTTATAGTTCAAATATGTAGCTTCATAATGTGAAACAAAACTCACTTTAAAGGAAAAGGATATATTCTTTCTCACAGTACAGCGCAAAATATGCGTCTGTGGAGGGTGGGGGGAAGGTGGAGGGTGCGTCTCCTCTTTCAGCGCTTCAAAGATCGTGTTAAAATAGACCGTAAGTTGTTAGCCAGTCCCCATGCTGCTGAGCAAGGAAATTAAAACCTGGTTTTCGGTGAATTGTAAGTCTGCCCTGAAGCCGATTATACCCTGAGTGAGCCTCTAAGGAGGTGCTAGAGAATGTGACCAAGATGTAGGAGCTCTGCCTGACTTCTTTCGGTTGAGCCTGGGTTGTGTTTACACACTCTGGGCAAGATGATCCTTTAGGTTGTGAACAGTCATTCTCCCAAATGACTTAGAGGATGCTTTTGGGTTTCGATACATTGTTTACATTTGAGACTAAAAAAAAAAAAAAAAGTATTTTTCATGGAAAACTGCATTGCAGTTGGCTGGTCAGTGTTCTTGTCTGCTGGGCTACAGTGGTTTTATGACTTTGCCTTCAAATAACATCTATTTTTAAAAAAGGATGTCCTTTCTAGAAAAGGCCTATTGTTCTGAAAAATGCTGCTTCCTGGTTAAAGCAATCTGTTCCTGTTTGTATCCAGGACTAGAGAATTGCGGAGGGTGGGGGGAATAGCTTATATTTTTTGAGGGCCCTTTAAAATAGTAATAGTCGAATGGGTTTTATTTGTCCTGGGCGGTGCGGTGGGGAGGTTTGCAGGTTGTTTGCACATCATGGTTTCTAGACAGAAATGACACAGTTGGATGCTTTAGGTGAGGTACTGCTGCAGCATTTTTTTTCCTCTAGTCAAGTTTGTTGAAACATAACTTCACTCTGAATGTCTCATTTGTGTAGAGAGGAAAAAAAAAAAAAAAGAACCCAAGAATGTAAGTCCCTGAAGGGCACGCATTTCCCTGTTCCCCTTACGAGGAAGCTTGCTCTGAGATGCTGCCCATGTGGCAGATACCGGCTTGGTTTGAGCAGCAGGACTCCTCAGCACCCACCCTTGTGCCTTTTTGTTCCCTTGCTGGGTGAAGGCCGTTCCTTACCAACTCCTAGGTTATTTTAACAAAGGCCGACCACGAAGGGGAGATGAGGGTTGAAACCTCCACGTGGAAAGTGGAGGAAGCGTGAGGGGCGAGCTCGGAGGGGTCAGGCAGCTCCTGGCAGAGCCTCTGTCCCCGGGTCTCCTTCCTCGCGCCCCCGGTGTATTTCATTTCTGAAATCTCCTACCACCTAGAGATTTGTTTGGACTGTGGAAATGCAGATGCCGACCGACAGGTCCCCGGGGAAGGTGCGGCAAAGCCCTATGGATCACTCACGTTTGTGTTCACATCATCTCCCTTTAGCTTCTAGACCAAGGCAGGGCGTCCAGAGTTGACGGCGTGATGCAAGGTCGCTGGACACCTGGGGAGAGGGTAGCAAAAAATTGATAAGATGATTCAAAAGGCCATATTTGCCTATTTCAAAATACCGCCCAATCCACCTTGCCCCTAGGAAAGAAGAAAACGTGTGTTCCTTTTTGCCTTTCAGTGTCGTTCACGTCACCTGCAGTCCCTCATCACTGGTAAACCTGCTATTTGGCCACCAGGCTCTGTGTTGCAGGGAAGTGTGGCTACAGGGCCGGCCTTCCTTTAGTTTGCAATCTCCCCGGCTCATCTCTGCTCAGTTGTCTTTCATCCCTTGGAGTCCGAGAACAGAGATTTTCCCATGCCTTTTTCCTAAGCTTTCCTACTTACCCAAACCTGTGCTGGTCCCAAGTGAAACATTGCATGGACTTGTTTGTTGCCTGCTGTCTAGATGTCAGTTTTCTTACTGTTCCTTCTGTTAGTTACAAAGACGAGATCTCAGGTTGAGGTGGAATATATTTGTAAAGTCGTCTAATTCCAGCTAGATGAACCAGCCTTCAGCGTGAAGGCTTCGTGTTAGAATAATGACGTCCGCGCCTCGAGTTTCCAGGCTCCTCGTGGCATAGACCAGGTAAAAGTTTCCTTTGAGATGACTTCTTCTAAGAGTAATAGAGAAACTCTGGACGTAATTGTTGAGTTCACTGAAGAAGCTCATGGTCTGGCCACACGTCTAAGATACGCGACACAGTTGCACCAGATTCTTTGGTTCTGTGTTGCTTGACAGACACATGTTTAAACTTACTCTGCCCCCAAACATCAGGATTCTGTGCGGTGCAGGTGTTCTATGCAGCTACACACAGACAGAAGGACAAACTGCATTTTAAATTCGCTCCTGCAGTAATGGTGTAACGCACATGCTCAGTGCACGTTACAGGCCCTGAAACAGCTTCCTGACCTGTCACTTATGTCAGCGCCTTACTGGTAAGGGCACACAGTGGTCCTGCACGTTTTTATGAACTGATAAACAGTCGTATCGAATCTGCAGGTTTTAGTTACGCATATTGTCTTAAGATGAAGGAATAATGGTAGTAGTTATTGTTCATGGATAGATTCTGTGTAATCACGCAGGTTATGCATTCATACTCAAAGTTGCTAAGTTTATGGATGCAATGCTGACACTCGTAATGGGCGTGACATCATAACTTATCCAGGAAGGTGCCCTCGTCCAACTAGGAAACCCCATAGTGTTAAAGAGCGACAGGTGAATGAAGTGCCACAGCATCAAGGAACGTGCTTTTTTACTTGGCTTCTGCTTTGCTGGTTTGAAGGAGGAGACATTCGGTTACGTCCAGGCCTGTTGTCTTTGAAGGGTTAGGGCTGTTCTTTTCCTCCACGCTGACTCGAATCTTCCAAATTCTTGTTCCTTTCAGGTTTCTTTCAGACTTCTCCCTTCCCCTATTTCTTTCTACTCCTTTCCTAAGTAGACATTTTTGGTCAGTGTAAATATTATATTTGCCCGATGAAGGTTAGTGAACATAAGAGTCTTGTGTGTTTGCTTAGATGGAAGTACTGTGGGCCTTGGGCAGCTTGTAAGGGGCTGATTGATATTTCAGTGAAAAAAGTGTAAGACTTTCGTGTTAGATTCAGATTATAAGCTCTTCAGAAATGGGAGGGTGGCCTTCTGTACTATGTAAGGACTGCAAGTAGCACATATTTGTAATACCTAAAAGAGAATGTGGACCTTAGCGTTATTCAGAAGGACTTTCTGTTATAAGTATTAAAGAAAACTCATTGATTAGGACATTTTTGTTGGCTTTCCCTACCTGCAAATAGAATATTAAGACTGGGATACGACTGCGTCTAAAGAAGGGATTTTTTTTAGCTTTAGGAATGCACTCTGGTAACTGGATGGCGGGGAAGGTTTCGTTTTAGCTTTCTTATTTGTATTGCATTTTTAGGTCTAGACTTAGATTTCAATCTATAAATAGCTTTTAAAAGACTTATGGGAAATAACAAAACTACAGATGAATAAAATTAAAGTCCATCAGTTTATTTGAAAGTTGACCGTTAGAGGGCGACACTTTAAACTTCTAGTATTAATAAATTTTAAATTGGGACAATTGAGAATTATAAATGAGGTATTTTTTTCCTCTTAACACATCATAATATTGTTTTAAGGTGTACAATATTATATTTTAGGCTGAAAACCTTCTTGGAATCCTCTTAGAAAGGTTTTGAATTCCTTACCTAGTTATTCTGTGAGCCACTGTCCCTTCCCTGTGCCCTTGATACATGAAATCTAAGTGCACAGATAGTTTGAATTGTTCTCAAAGGTATCCCTAAGGTTGCAGAAATTTTTTCTTAACCAAAGGAGAAGATTAAATTTAACCAAAGTAGTGCAAGATTTGTACACTGAGAAGTAGAGAACATAGTTGAAAGGAATTAAGGACCACCTAATTCAATGGAAAAACATCCCATGTCCTAGATTGGGAGACTTGATACTGTTATGGCTGTACCACCTGAACTGATCATCAGATTCAGTGCAATCCTTATTAAAACCCCAGCTGGCTTTTCTGCAGAGATGTACAAGCTGATTCTAAAATTCAAGTGTGAACGCAGGGCACCCAGAAAAGTAGAATAAGGTTGGAACACTCACAGTTTCTGATTTCACACTTGCTCCAAAGCTGCATAAGTGAGACAGTGGTCGTGGAACGAGGATGGACATACAGACCAGTGGAATAGATCTGAGTCCAGAAATGAACATTGGCATTTATGGTCAGTTGATTTCCAGCAAGGGCACCAGTACAGTTCACTGGGGAAACAATAGTATTTTTAACAAAGGGTGATGGGATAACTGGATATCTGCACGCAAAAGAGTGAACTTGGACCCTTACCTTACTGAATATGAAAGTAACTAAAAATGGATTGTAGACTTAAACGTAAGAGCTAAAGCTGTGCAAGAAGAAGCTCTTAGAAGCAAATATATTAATGAATTGTGACCTTGGATTAGATCATGGTTTCTTAAATGTGACACTAAAAGCATACGCAGAAAAGAAAAAATAGGTAAACTGGACTTCATCAAAATTAAAAACTTTGCGCTTCAAAGGGCACCATCCAAGTGAAATGACTGACCACAGAAAGGGAGAAAATATTTACTGATAATGTACCTGATAAGGGTCTTCAATCCAGAGTACGTAAAGAATTCTTAAAATGCAATAATAAAGACACATAACCCAATTAAAAAATGAACAGCAACTGACAAAGGATTAATCTCCAAAATATACAAGCATCTCATGCAGCTCAATATCAGAAAAACAAACAACCCAATCCAAAAACGGGCAGAAGACCTAAACATACGTTTCTCCAAAGAAGATATACAGATGGCCAACAGACACGTGAAAAAATGCTCAACATCACTAACCATTAGAGAAATGCAAATCAAAACTACAGTGAGGTATCACCTCACACCGGTCAGAATGGCCATCATTCAAAAGTCTACAAACAGTAAATGCTGGAGAGGGTGTGGAGAAAAGGGAACCCTCTTGCACTTTTGGTGGGAATGTAAATTGGTGCAGCCACTGTGGAGAACAGTATGGAGGTTCCTTAAAAAACTAAAACTAGGACTACCACATGACCCAGCAATCCCACTACTGGGCATATACCCGGAGAAAACCATAATTCAAAAAGGGACATGTACCATAGCGTTCATTGCAGCCCTATTTACAATAGCCAGGACATGGAAGCAACATAAGTGTCCATCGATGGATGAATGGATAAATAAGATGTGGCACATGTATACAATGGAATATTACTCAGCCATAAAAAGAAATGAAATTGAGTTATTTGTGGTGAGGTGGATGGACCTAGAGTCTGTTATACAGAGTGCAGTAAGTCAGAAGGAGAAAAACAAATACCGTATGCTAACACATATATATGGAATCTAAAAAAAAAAAAAGATTCTGAAGAACCTAGGGGCAGGACAGGAATAAAGACACAGACCTACTAGAGAATGGACTTGAGGACACGGGGAGGGGGAAGGGTAAGCTGGGACGAAGTGAGAGAGTGGCATGGACATATATACAGTACCAAATGTAAAATAGCTAGCTAGTGGGAAGCAGCTGCATAGCACAGGGAGATCAGCTCAGTGCTTTGTGACCACCTAGAGGGGTGGGATAGGGAGGGTGTAGGGAGACGCAAGAGGGACGGGATGTGGGGATATATGTATACATACAGCTGATTCACTTTGTTATACAGCAGAAACTAACACAACATTGTAAAGCAATTATACTCCAATAAAGATGTTAAGAAAAGAAAGAATAAATAACCCCTGGGGGAAAAGAAAAGTGAACAAAGAATTGAATAGGTATTTACCCAAAGATGTACGAATGGCCAATAAGCACATGAAAAATGGTCAGCACCCTTGGTCATTAGTGAAATGCAAATCAACACCTTCAGACACACCTGGGAAGGCTAAAATAAAAAAGACAGACGTTAGTGTTGACAAGGATGTATGTGGAGAAATTAGAGTCCTTAGACCTTGCCGATAGGATTATAAATGATGTAGCCACTTAGGTAAACAATTCGGCAGTTCCTTGAAAAGCTAAACACAGAGTTACCATATGAATGAGCAGTTCTACTCGCAGGTATACACATACCCATGAGGACTGAAGACGGGTGTGCAAACAAAAACGTATGCATGAGAATTCACAAGAGCATTATTCGTACCGGCTGTAAAGTAGGAAGAACCCAAATGTCCATCAGTGGATGAGCGGATAGACAAACTGTGGCATCTCTCTATAACGGAGTACTATTGGGTGATACAAAGGAACGTATCGTTACCTGCTGCAGCCTAGATGAACCCTGAAGCTATTAGGCCAAGGGAAAGAAGGCAGTCACAGAAGGTCGTGTGTTTCCCTTGTGAGATTCCATTTGCACGAAATGTCCAGAATAGGCAAATCCATAGACACAGAGCAGATTAACAGTTGCCAGGAGCTGGGGGAAGGGAGGATGGGGAGTGAATGCTAAAGGGTGCGGGGTTGTCTTTTGGGTGGTAAAAATGTTCAGGAATTATGGTGGTGATCGACAAACACAAACCACGGAATTATTCACCACTGATAAATCAGTTCTGGCAAGTCCGGCAGCCCTGGGCCCACTCACAGCGGCTCATCTCTAGGAGGAGGGGGCAGCCCGGGTGGAGCCAGGGGCCAGGGAGGGTCCTGCCCACTTCCTGGATTTGGGTCCTGTGCACAGTGCGGCTGTGGCCCCCTGCAAGAAAAAAAGAAGAGAAAATGATGTGTGAATTATATCTGAGTAGAGCTATTATTTTAAAAGGGTAATTTTACAAAGTTCTTAAAATACATTTGTTTTACATTTTGGCTAAGATTTGGGGGAGGAGTAAATGTAGATTTGTATTCTTGAGATCAGAAACTGCTAGATATTCACTGGAGTCTTTCTTTTTAAGTTTGTTTTTTTTAATATTTGGCTGCATTGGGTCTTTGTTCCAGCTCGTGGACTTTCTCCAGTCGTGGCGGGCGGGGACTACTCTTCCTTGCGGTGCGCGGGCTTCTCATTGCGGTGGCTTCTCTTGTTTCGGAGCACAGGCTCTAGGCGCGTGGGCTTCAGTAGTTGTGGCACTCGGGCTTGGTAGTTGTGGCTCGTGGGTTCTAGAGCGCCGGCTCAGTAGTTGTGGCGCACGGGCTTCGTTGCTCCGCGGCATGTGGGACCTTCCCAGACCAGGGCTTGAACCCATGTCCTCTGCATTGGCAGGCAGATTCTTAACCACTGCGCCACCAGGGATGCCCCCTCATTGGAGTCTTAAAATACTAACTTTTGTACATCCAAAACTTATATAATATTGTACATCAACTATTCCTTAATTAAAAAAAATACTAATTCCCTGCTGGCTTGCATATAAATGAATATAAACAGGATTTTGAATTTTTACCTGTTCTAAACGTTCATGAGTAACTCTGAATCTTTTTTCTATGTATTGTAATATGATCTGGAAAAGCAAGGCATGTCTCTTTTTCTAAAAGAGAATATTTAAATTTAAATATTTCTGCATATGAGAAATGTCATTTGGTAAGAGTAGAAAACAATTGAATTCGTGCTCATTTGTAAGTGTAGGCATGAAATAACATGCATTAATTTTATATTGACTAAGAAAATCATTTAATGATGGAATTGGTAAATATTTATACTTGAAAATTAAAACTTTACATTTGATATTTTGATGTAAAAGCTGGGAAATAGGTGATAATTTATGAGGAATTTATTTTTGTAAATTTGAGCCGATTTCGTTTGTATTTTAATGGCCTTTCTGTGGATCCCAAAGGCAGTTGTGGTGCATGACATTTTCTGCAGCCCAGCATTTCTCTGAATAATGTGATTTTTGATGTCTAAGAAACTTGTATTTAAAAAGAAGCTATTTTGAATTTGGTCTGTTAATATAATGCCTTATTTTAGAAGCCTCCTTTCCCGACAAGTTTAATAATTTCTGTCCTTCTTTTCAAACAGGATCTGGAAATAGTGTATTCCTATTTACATGGTATGGAAGCCTTATCCAACCTGAGGGAGCATCAGCTTAGGTAAGTCATTTTAATATGAATAACAGTAGCACGCTTGGATTTTATGTGATTATTTATTATTGTTGAGAAGTAGGATTAAAGATGACTTACTTGTGAAAACTCTGCCTCATCTGGCCTTGTAAGTTTTACATCCATATAATGATTTCCGACGTTTCTGCCGGAGTGATCACCTCTCTGCTTCCCGTCCCTCTCCCTGCCCTCCCCACCTGAAGTAATAAACACCACTTGGTGAATACACCGAAGGAGCATTATTTGCCATCCTGGCAAATAAAAACCTACTTCCTAGCACTCAGCTACATAAGAAGCCAGAATGTGTTTAACTGTTCCAAGAATGATTCAGTTCACTGTTTTAGTGTGTTCTAGGTCTTTATATATAACATATTTATTGCATTAAGTTGACTGCCCTTTTCTGGGAAATTCAGTTTATACCATAGTTGTTTTTTATATAGTCCATTCATATAAAAATCTTACCACTTCTCTTGTACAGTGATACAGCAACCTTATTTATGGTTATCTGGGCTTACATTAAAAGATCAGAAACATCTTGTATAATCCAGTGATTAACTGGAATAGAAAATAAAGGACCTTAGGAAGATGCATTACAGATAAACGCCAACTAGGACGTTATGGGAAAGTTTTGTTGTCTCCAGCTACTTTTGATACCAGCAGTTTTTAATTATGAAAGGAATACGTTTTCTGTGTATTTCCCCTTTACTCTTTAAACACTAGTTAATTTGTGAGCATGTCAATTTCATATTTAGTTGTTAATTGAAAAAAGTGTCAAGAGGATTGAATACTTCTAAAATTGAATTTGTAATGAAAATGATTTAAATTAAAGTTTTATTAGAAAGGGCAAAACCATTGGGAATTTGGAAGATGGCTCAAATTAAAGCAAGGATAATTTCTAAAGTATGTAACTTTCATTTTATGTTTTTTGATGACAGCTATCCTAGGAAAAAATTATAGTGCCAATCGCCTGTTTAATTGAATGCAGTTAACCTGCAAATGCAAATGAATTAATTAATATGAAAATACAAATGTCACATTGCCATATGCATATGACTACACATAGATAATATTTCAATAATATTCAGATATATTGATTATATGATGTGTGTCTATAGTATATGTAGTTATAAAATTACTTAGGTAATAGTAATTTGGTATAATAGAAAAAGGAAAATTTTAATACATCTTATGAAAATTTTTAAGATTACGAAAGTAGAGGTAATACAATAAAGCCCCATACACCCACTAACCATCTTCTGCTATTTCAAAAGTAAATTTTGGTTAGAAACAACTGATAACTTCAACAGTATAGCTTAGCAGACTTAGACTTAAAGAAGTCTATTTTGGAGACTATTCAGCTTTGTTGGCATGAACTTACAAGGAGTCACCTTTAAGATGTGTCTCTTGTTCTGCTTGTGTCAAAAAGTCGTTTGTTTCTCATATTTATGCAAGACATCAACTAACTTGAGTCCTTTTTTAGAAGAAGATCAGGATAGCAGAATGAATAATAGCAAGAAAAGAAGCACAGATAAACTCGAGGACTTGGATAAAGTGCTTTGTTATAACTACCCTTTCTGGGAAAAGTACGTCTTAATTTAGAGAAGTTATTTCCTTTGAATTTTATAAATAAAATTTTACCCCTGGGATTAATAGAGAAGAGTTACGACTTCCACATAATACAGTTTTCCAATTTTAGCAAAAAAAAAAAAAAGCTCTTACTCAAGGTTTTCCAGGTCTGTTTATTGAGTGCTGGGCAGTGGAACACTGGTCTCCTAGGAAGGAGGGGAGGCTTTCCTCTTTGGGAACCTCACTTTGTGCACCGTGGGGCTGTCCGTATGCAAGCAGTGCGTTGATCCTGGGCAGTTGGTGACGTGCAGTTAATTGGCTGTGTTGCTGTAAGGTCACACACTCTATACAGTGGGAAGGTTTCCAGGTCCTCACTGACATACTGTATGTCTTTTCCAAAACAGCATTATTTTTTTAAGGTTTACTCCCTTCATACAGGTGGGTCAGAAGCAGCATATTTGCCAGAGGGGAGGAGGGAGCTCCAGTGGGAGTGGAGGCCAAGAATCTGCAAAGAGCAGAGTGACTGGGGCCACTCAGTGCGGGAAGCAAGAGCCTGCCGAGTTATGTGTGTGTGTGTGTGTGTGTGTGTGTGTGTGTACGTGTATACATACTACATATACATAGTATGACATGTATGGTTATGTGTGTGTACACATATATATACACTACATATATATAGTATAACATGGTTATATGTGTGTATACATATATACACACTATACATATATAGTATATATATGGTTGTGTGTATATATACACACTACATATACAGTATAACATATATGGTTATATGTGTATATGTATACACATATACATATATATATATAGTATACCATATATGATTATGTGTGTACATATATATACACACTACATATATAACATATGGTTATATGTGTGTATACATATATATAGTATAACTTATATATGGTTATGTGTGTGTACATATACATACACACTACATATATATAGTATAACATATGGTTATGTGTGTGTACATATATATACACACTACACATTTATAGTATAACATATATGGTTATATGTGTGTACGTATATATACATACTACATATGTATATATAGTATGCCATATATGATTGTGTACATATATATACACTACATATATAATATAACATGGTTATATGTGTGTATACATATATATACTACATATGTATATATAGTATAACATATGGTTATGCGTGTGTACATATATATACACACTACACATTTATAGTATAACATATATGGTTATATGTGTGTACGTATATATACATACTACATATGTATATATAGTATGCCATATATGATTGTGTACATATATATACACTACATATATAATATAACATGGTTATATGTGTGTATACATATATATACTACATATGTATATATAGTATAACATATGGTTATGTGTATGTACATATATATACACACTACATATTTATAGTATAACATATATGGTTATATGTGTGCATACATATATACATATATAGTATAACATGGTTATATGTATGTGTGTATATATGTACACTGCCTATATATAGTATAAAGTATATATGGTTATATGCATGTGAGTTTGTATACATGTATATATATGTACACTGCCTATATATAGTATAAAGTATATATGGTTATATGCATGTGAGTTTGTATACATGTATATATATGTACACTGCCTATATGTAGTATAAAGTATATATGGTTATATGTATGTGTGTATACATGTATATATATATGTACACTGCCTATATATAGTATAAAGTATATATGGTTATATGCATGTGAGTTTGTATACATGTATATATATGTACACTACCTATATATAGTATAAAGTATATATGGTTATATGCATGTGAGTTTGTATACATGTATATATATGTACACTGCCTATATATAGTATAAAGTATCTACGGTTATATGCATGTGAGTTTGTATACATGTATATATATGTACACTACCTATATATAGTATAAAGTATATATGGTTATATGCATGTGAGTTTGTATACATGTATATATATGTACACTGCCTATATATAGTATAAAGTATATATGGTTATATGCATGTGAGTTTGTATACATGTATATATATGTACACTGCCTATATATAGTATAAAGTATATATGGTTATTTGCATGTGAGTTTGTATACATGTATATTCTTTAGCATTATGGGTGAGCGTAATTATTATTAAACAGGCAGTTTTAGACATTAAGGAACAACTAAAATCTGGCTAGTATATTCTTTATGAATTCAGGGAAGATCAGTATGCTTTTGATGAAACATTCCTTAACAATGTTTAAAGGAAAAAAAAGCATTTTGATACTGTTTCCATTTATTTAGAACATTGTCCTATAGACGATTTTATCATGATTTTCTCGTGGCGCTAGGTTAGTTGTTTTATGCAGTCAGCAGTTATCCACTGCAGTCCTACTACCTGCTAGACATCCAGGCAGGCCATGAAGAAACAGCAGTGAACTAGACCAAGCCCCTGCCGTTCCTAGTGGGGCAGACAGGATTTAGATGTTAGCATGTCGGGCATGGTAAGAATGGACGCTCGGCTGCTTTGACTTTGTGGCTGAAAGGAGGGAACACTTGGGTTGGCTCAGCTGTGCGGAGAGCCCTGCAGTGCTGATGGGCCCCCGATGCTCCACGGTGGGAACAGGCAGGGGCCGTGGGAGAGTAACTATAGGATGCTAAGTGTAGTCAGCAGTGCAGGGCTGCGTATTCAAGAATAGGAGTTTGGATTTTCATGTAACGGCAGTGGAGATTAAGAGCAGGTGTGAGGTAGGAGCCTGCACACCGCAAGGAAGAAAGATCCCGCGTGCTGTGACTAAGACCCTATTCAGCCAACATAAATAGATAGATAAATAGATAAATTTTAAAAAGAGCAGGTGCGAGGTGATGTGACGTCATGTCTGGAGAATGGACAACAGGTGTGCAGAACAGACTAAGAATCTACCTGTGTGGTCCTGGTAGGAGATGACAGTGGGATGGTGGCTGAGACTGGGTTTTCACCGGCAGGTGGTGAACGTGGTCTGCCTGGGAGGGTGGATTTTGGAAACAGGACGTGGCGGAAAGATGGGATTTGAAGGAGAGGGAGGAGAGTCAAGGATGGCGACTCCAAGGTTTTGGCCTAGACGATTGGGTTCTGACTGTGGGAGAGCAGATTTTGGGGGAAGGAATTTAAGATCTGTTGGACGTTTTGAACATGGAGCGGCTATTCCACCGAGTAGGCATTTGGATGCGTGGTGTCACGGTGAGAGGTTAGGTGTGGGGTATGGCTTTGGAGCATCAGCTTACGAATTACATTAAAAATCACAAACTGGGGCTTCCCTGGTGGCGCAGTGGTTGAGAGTCCGCCTGCCGATGCAGGGGACACGGGTTCGTGCCCCGGTCTGGGAAGATCCCACATGCCGCGGAGCGGCTGGGCCCATGAGCCGTGGCCGCTGAGCCTGCGCATCCGGAGCCTGTGCTCCGCAACGGGAGAGGCCACAACAGTGAGAGGCCCGTGTACCGCAAAAAAAAAAAAAAATCACAGACTGGATGAGGTTACATGGTGCAGAGGAGAAGAGGGCGGACAGCCCCTGGAGACGATGCATTTCGAGTCAGGTAGGGGAGTGAGAGGGGCAGGGAGTCTAAAGGAGACTGAAAAAATGACGAATAAGAGGAAAACCAGGAGACTTAGAGCAGAAAATGCTGTAAGGAAAAGGGAGTCATCACGTGTTGCTGAGAAGTGGCATTAATACAAGGTCAGAAAAGATTTAGATAACACAGAGGAAGCTGACAACTCTCAGAGTTGTTTTTGTTTTTTGGCCGCACGGCTTGTGGGAGCTCAGTTCCCCAACCAGCGATTGAACCCGGGCCCTGTCCGTGGAAGCGTGGAGTCCTACCCACTAGGCCGCCAGCAGCTCCCCCTGACCCCCCTTTTTGTTGAGTTTCAGGGACCCAGTGATGGAGGAGAGGGAGGAGGGCGAGAGAATGGAGACAGTGTATTCCCGTAGACAGCTCTAAAAGGAGAATTTCTGTTGTGGGAAAAGCGGATGAGTAGCTGGAGGGGGATATGGGACCAAGCCTGTCTCCTTCCCCACACAGTGGGCGGTGCCCATAAGGTGTGTTTGTGTATTAAGGAAGCAATTTAGGAAAGAGGGGAAACGGATGATGATGTGGGAGGGGTGAGCCTGCAGGAGTACAGGGTCAACCGTACGTAGAAGGACCAGGATCCAGTGAAAAGGGTGTAACAGGAAACAGGGCAGAGCCTGTTACATAATTTAAACACGTGGTATTTTTAGACCCATTACTTGTGTCTCTCATCCTTTCCTAGGAAGAATTGGTACGATGCAGTCTATTAACACTTTGTTTAATGATGTGTATTCAAGGTCCGATGCTACCTTCTGGAGTTAAGTGAAAGTTTCGGGTAAGGGATTGAGAGGCTGAGGGGGCCTTTGGAGCAGGGTGCTGCTTCAAGGCAAAAGAGAACCCAGGAGGCTCGTGTTCAAGTGAAAAATCAAGAGCGTGCAAACAGCGGAAAGATGGGTGTGTGTTGATCCCAGTGTTTTCACAGATGGGGACTGGTAGCCCCGCTGACCAAAATGGCACTGCTGTTGAAACACTTTTTTTTTTTTTTTTTTTTGCGGTACGCAGGCCTCTCACTGTTGTGGCCTCTCCCGTCGCGGAGCACAGGCTCCGGACGCGCAGGCTCAGCGGCCATGGCTCACGGGCCCAGCCGCTCCGCGGCGTGTGGGATCTTCCCGGACCGGGGCACGAACCCGTGTCCCCTGCATCGGCAGGCGGACTCTCAACCACTGCGCCACCAGGGAAGCCCGAAACAGTCACTTTTACAGCCAGCCTTTTCTATTTCCTAGTTCCTTCTTAAGAAGAAATAATCCTTTTCTCTTGCATTTCTGTAACTTTGGGGAAATTTTACATGGGCTTAATATAATAAGATGCTTTTTGAAGATGCTGCTCTTGAGGTAATTTTGAATATTTAAACATTTATTCATGTTTTCTATAATTTTCATAGTTTATTTTCCTCAGGGATGAATCATTTGAAGTAAATAAATCTTTAAGTTGTAAAGCATTCATTTAGTCCTTAGTCATAAAAATACGCACTTTAATAAAAGCCTACTTTTGTCTGAAATTCCATACTCTTAAGTAACATTAATGTTAAACTGTGAATTATGTTATCACTTTTTAAGTTAATAGGTTTTCCTTTCTCATTTTCTGTTTACCTTGGAGAACATTAATTTGTCCGCATGTCATTTACAAAGTATAAAACACATACAGTTTTGTTCCCTATGAAATAAACTAGGTGAAGCTGACATCTAACAAAATGTTTCTTTTCTAGCATCTCTTTACCAGATTTCATTTTATTTTGTTAACCTAGGCACCACAAATATTTATCTTGAGGCCAATGAATGATTGTGACAATTCATAAAAGTAATGTTAATTTTCTACATAATGTCTCATTTATGTTTGTAAACTATTAGTGTGTTTTTTCATGACAAACGATGAACTCGTGTCTTTATTTTTTGTTTTACAGGTTAATGTGTGAAACTGTGAGATACGAAAGACATGAAGCCAATGAAGTTTTATACTAGTAGGTGTTTCCTCTGTCTTTGCACAATGTGTAATGCAGTGGCGAGATGATGTCCTTAAAGTATCAAAGAAGTACTAGGGGCACCTTGTCAAGTCAGCACTGCCTTAATTTTGTATTAACTTTTATTGCATAATTTAGAAATGTGAAGCATTTCAACTATTTCAGTCCTTTGCTGATAAGTTCACATCAGCATCTATATGTTACTCAAATGTGGTTGGAGGTAGTATTTCACATTATGGAGTATTTTGACTTTTATGAAATGAGAAATAGTGTAGAGTCTTTCCAAAGGAAAGTTTCTTCTTTAAATCGTATTGATGTTCCTTTTAAGATCTGTAACGTACTCCTTGAAAAAATGGCAACTAATTTTTTAAGCAATGTGATAAACATTCAGTAGATAAATATTGGTGTGTTACGGATACTTAAGCTCTGATTTACTAGACATATTGTTTTGTTAATGTTTGCTGTGAATGACGGTTGTTCTGTTGACTTTCCTTCCTGTTTTTCAAGGCACTCACTCAGTAATTACTACTTTCCATGCATATTATAGGGAATCTTTAATGAAATAAATAAAATACAGCTTCTGCCCTTAGGGTGGCTATAATCTTTTGAGGGAGGTAGAAATAGAAAAAAGGAAAGCAACAACAATGAAAACTAACCCACCAGAATAGCTGAGACTATAGGTTTGTACAGGAGGGGTGCAGGGGAGGGTCTCAGAGAAGGGGCCCTTTGCCCTGGATCTCCTAGCGTGTCTGGTGGTCTCGCGGGACTTTCTTGGCAGGAGGCACTGTGTGTACAGGGACAGAGCGGGAGGGGCCTGGCGTCACGTGTTGAACAGTGCGGCCAGTTTAGAGCGCATGGCCTGGGGTGTGTGGAGTCAGGAGAAGGGGCAGGCCACAGTCACACTTGCGTGTGAATGTGTTGTTGAAAAAGTCATCCTCGATTCTTTAGACGACTGGAAGTAAGTGCTTTTCCTCCTCAATTACATTTTATTCTGGAAAATTACAGATGTTCACAGTATTAGCGACAGTAGTAAAACGGGCCCCTGTGGACTCACCTTGCCACATTGTCGACTGACAAGCAATGATGTTTCATCTCTTCCTCCACCTCTGGTGGATTATTTTGAAGTAAATCCACACATATCAGTTCAGCCATCAGTGTTCTGATATGTGTTTTTATCTTTAAAAGATAGACTTAAAAAGAAAACACTTAACCACAATATTATCATCAAACCTTAAGAAATAATTTTCATATCATGAAAATAATCAAATTTCTTTGTCTCAAATTTTTTTTGGTACAGGTTGTTTATTGGTTGTTTATCTTTCTTAAGTCTCTTTTAGTCTGTAGGTAGGCGGCCAGTTTTCAAGCAGCAAAATGATGTGACCAGATGCCTCCCAGCCCCACACATCCCCTCAAAGGGTGGATTAGGTTGAGTGGACGGGCAGGGAAATCTGTTAGGAGAGAATTGCAGTCATCTGAGGTGACAGGGCTTGAACTTGGGCAGATGGAGGAACGGGGCCGTCACGGATGGAATTTAGAAGATATGGGTGGACCTGATGCAGGATGGTTCTTGGCTGTCAGTATCCATCTAGGGCTTCAGAGAATATACATGCGACAGAGAAGAGCAGTAAATAACCCAGACGTACGTGGTAATGAGAAAACTCACACCAGGGGCCAGTGCCCTTAACATATTTATCCTTGGAGGAGTCATGATGTCAATAACTTAAGACTATTTGTCCTCTTTCAGGAGCAATTAAAAGCTATCCGTTTAACGGGTGTACACCTGTCAGGGTTGGCAATCTCTGATGAATGTTACTGACGTGTATTTTAGCAGTGCAGTGGCAGTCAGCGTCAGCTTTCTCTTACTTTGTCCTTTCCCTCTGAAACATGGTTTGGGCCGTGTCGAAGACGAGGCAATAGCAAACGTGTAACAAGCCCTTCGTCCGTCCCACACGCTCGAATCCGTGCTCTGTGTGCATTGATTTAATTCCTCCTTGCAGCCGTCTTGCAGGTAGATCTGTCATCACCCCCGTTTTAGATACGAGGTGCTGAGGCTTGTGTCACTGCTCAACTCGGGATCTGGACTTGTGCCCAGACCTGGTGACTCTGCAGCCCTAGCTGCCCCCCACACAGCAGCATTTCCCAGCCTTCTTCATGCCTCTAGAAAATGATGCTGTGTGCGTGCAGGCACGAGGACTGCATCTCTCCCTGGGGTGGCCTCACCAAGGGGTGGTGGCGGCCCCTGAAACCCACCAGCACTTCGGCCCACATTGCGCCGGCTTCCTGACAATTATTATTTATTATTCGTTTAAATGGAAGGTAGATTGCAGTGTTTTGAACATATTTGCTTTCTCTTTTTAAAGTCAGTTAAGGCAGTGAACATGAGCCCTGCGAATCATGCAAAGCCATGACTTGGATAACCCTAAATTGAATGCATTTAGGAGTTTGCAGCGAGTTGATTGTAGTAATTGTTTGTTTCGGACTAATTACAGTGAGGTGGCAGTGTTCCTAAGCAATGAGGAATCTCTGGGTATTTGGTAGATCACGATTTCCTATGACCAAAAATTCAGAGGCTAAGTGCAGATACCCTCAGTCAGATTCCTAGTATTTGGTCAAGCTTGTGTTGAAGGGTAGTGGGAGGATTTTCCTTGTGATCCTTGAACAGACTTGTCTCTGCTCTGAGCAGTTGGTGTAAGCACGGTTTTGAAAATTAAAGAACACTTGTATTTGGGGTGTATATAAATCTGCAATAACTTAGTAATACCACCCCTCTTTTTTGGGGACCTGTTGTCATTACCTCTTAAGGGGAATGAGTCTGTGCTTGAGCCTGGAGAACAACAGTGCAGTTGGAATATCAGAGACTTTCAGAATTTTGTTTTATGACCAAGAGATGAGTATTCATTTTCCTTACTATGTTTGCGTGCTGGTGACTTCCGAGTCTATGATTCCAGTAATTTCACCAGGTAAATATAGTACTCTTCTGATCCACCTCTGTGCCTCCTTTTTATTACCTGTAAAGTGGGGACACAGTGATCACAGGGTGCAGTGTTTCCGGCTGGCGTGAGGCTGAGATGCAGGGCTCGGTGTGAAGGAGGTAGAGCAGGGCGCATGGGGTCGGCGCACAGAAATGTCAGCCGCGGGCAGCGTTCTCACTCCATTCACTGTTTTGGTAATTTACGTTTTGTTCTCCCAATGTTTTAGCTGCTTTAAACTTTCTTTAGGAAGGAATGATGACAGCACTGTTCTAATTCCCCTGGTGTTACTGTTTTAACAGGAACAGTATGACAAACAGTATGCCCTTTAAAATTATATTGTGATTCAGGAGAGAGCTGTGGTTCTGATAAAACGGAAATTTTAAAGTGTAGACTTGCCCATTTAATTAGGTACGATTAGTTGAGCTTTACACGGTGGACAGGAACATCAGGTAATTTCTGCCTTTCTTTCATTTGCTATCTATTAGATGCTGGGTATTTTGCTAGCTTGGAAATACTAAGTGAGATAATACTCATTTCACCTGAGGCACTTATTTTAGAGAATTTAAGAAAGGAGATAAACAAGTGCGTTCGTTCTCCTTACTTTCTCTTTAATGGCCAGCCATCCTCACCATTTCAGTTTAATATATAGTTACATGTAAAGTGCTAAAAACCTTTAGGTCAGAAATCCGACCGTTCAGATATATCTTTTTTACGCCTGCACACACAGCCGCTCTCTAAACACGGGTATCGCTGAACCATGGGCGCGATTTCCACGCATGGGTCGGACTGAATGCTTCGGTTTCCAGAAGAGTTTTCAGAGCACTTCGTTACGGGGTTTATCTCCCCTTATTGCAGGAGAGGAAATCGTTCCTTTTTCAGAGGAAGCTGCGTGGAGGCTCGTGGAGTCTTTTCAGGCATTTTCACTGAAATCTGTAACCTCCGAACCTCCGGCCCAGCTGCCCCTCTGCCTGCGCTTATCGGTCTCTTCACTCCACGGCTGGGTTTCCTGTTTCCACCGCAGCGCGCCCTGTCCGCTCCGCGTGCCCCTCCTCCTCCAGTGGCCCATCTGGGCTCAGAGCTGCCTGTGCTCCTGTCCCTTCCCCTCCTGGAGGGAGAGCTGCCCTCCCTGCAGTGTTGCTCTTCCTACCCCCTGGGTCCCGCCCTGTTTCCCACACAGAGTGAGGTGCCATGTCTCCGTCCTTAGGAAGCTCTCCTGGGCTCTGGCCCATACCCAGTTATTGTACTGCTTTCTCCTTTCGGATGTGGCCAAGCTTTTATTTATTTTTACGTCGTAGTCTTTTTATTTTAATTTTTTTTAATTTTTAAAATTTTTATTACTTTTAATTAATTTATTTAATTTATTTATTTTGGGCTGAGTTGGGTCTTTGTTGCCGCGTGCGGGCTTTCTCCGGTTGCAGCAAGTGAGGGCTACTCTTGGTTGCGGTGCGCGGGCTTCTCATTGCGGTGGCTTCTCTTGTTGCGGAGCACAGGCTCTAGGCGCCTGGGCTCAGTAGTTGTGGCATGCGGGCTCAGAAGCTGTGGCTCGCGGGCTCAGTAGTTGTGGCGCATGGGCTTAGTTGCTCCACGGCATGTGGGATCTTCCCGGACCAGGGCTTGAACCCGTGTCCCCTGCATTGGCAGGCGGATTCTTAACCACTGCGCCACCAGGGATGCCATCTACATCGTAGTCTTTTAAGAAAATTTTTACAAAAGCACTATCTACTACCTAGGTTGCTTTGCTTTTTTTGTTTATTTTCCCTCAGGAGACAAAATACTTCAAATCTGCCTTCCTTTCTTCCCCAGCAATATGTAACCACTATTTGGAGTGTCCATGTTTCCATAAGTTTCCTGTGCTTGTGTGTGTGTATAAGGAAAAGGTGAAACCTGAGGTTTTCGTTGACTTGAAGGCATGACACCTCTAAAGACTTAGCCTTTGCACAGACTTGTAGGATAAAGATGCTCAGCCCTGAGCTTGGTGTGTTGTGATGTACACGTGTGCTCTAAGTATGACAGTTCAAATAGGCGCGCATGGATACGCGCATACCCGCACATAGACTTAAGATTGTTTTACGTACATATGGCAATACTTGAAGCTTTCTTGCCAATAATGATATTTTTATATTTACTGTTAGTCTTTGAATGAAAATGTTTTATTTTTGTGGTGAGTGAAAGAGTAGTAAAATAAAAACAGTAACAAATGTATTTAGTCTGTAAACTCCATCAGGGCAGGGACTGTGTTTAGTTCAGATTTACATGTGCCGTGCCCAGCATAGACATTTGCATCTTGTCTGTTCTCTGTTGTTATTTTTTGCATTTATTTCAAGGGATATATTCCTTTGCTAGATCAGCAGGAAGAGACCTTCTTTACGGCCTGACTTCTGGGTAAAACAGCCAACTGCAGGTTAGGTGTTCGGTTCTTCCGGTCAATTCTCTGTGAAACTACTTAGTGAATAAAAACCTCTGAACTCCTCTTAACTATAGGTGTTTATAGTAACATGTAGCTCTCTCCCTATGCTTTCTGGTCATTGCGGGTCACGGTGCTTGTGAGCTGGTACTGTCGTTCCCATCACCCGGGACCTTGGCAGTGAGTGGGAGGATTTGGTCTCTGGATGTCTGAGTTCTCTTTAGCAATTCGGGTGCCAGTTTTCTGTAGAAGAGGGACAGGTTTGTCGTGCAAATGAAACTGCAGTGTGTAACTGAAAGATGCAGATTTGTGAATTAATTTCGTGACCCATTGGTAGTTTTCAGAAGAGTTCATTTTGGCTGCTCTCTTAAATTTGAGAAATTGTCGAGCCCTTGGGTGTAGCCCTCTGCCCTCAGTCTAGCTGAATCATTGATTGATGGATTGCCATATGTATGTACTCTGTAGTGAGTTTTTTTCTTTCATTCAAAAATAAGTTTATTGAGTAACTTCATAACTCCCAAGACATCACTCCCTCATTTCATTTTTAAAATGGATTTTATAAATGTAAGAAAGACTGCACAGTGAGTCTATAGAATCTTTGGCTTTACTAATTCTTTAGTATTGTTCTTTATATTGTTCCCTCTGCTTGTTAAGTGAATTATCACAGTTAAAAAAATTATGTCCACTTATCCCCTATATTTTCAAAATATTAATTTTTTCAAAACCAAAAGATTCTCAAAATACTTATAAAATATTTTCAAAATAAAGGTGAAATAGCCTCAGTATTTCCATCAGTTTTCAAAGTTTTTATTGATGTTACTGATTTATCCTGTTTGTTGGTCTAGCCCCTATAATTTATTCAGAGGAGGCTAAGAACTTTCTGAAAAACCTAATGTTAAAATGATGCTCTTTTCCTTCAGAGTTTTAAGTGATAAAAGTGAAGTAACTTCCTTACAATTTAGAACTTTCAGGAAATGGAACAAAAAGTTACCCTCCACTTGTAAAATGTGTTGTTTTCATAAGTGTGAGAATTTGGATTAAATATTATGACGTGCATACTTTTATAGTACACTATTGCTATTCTGTACGTCAGAAATGTACATTTTAACTCTCCATAGAGCTCTTTCTATCGTACGGTCTACACTTTATGCCTGAGTACATCCTGCTGGCACTTCACCTTTCTTTTGACCGTGACCTGGTGTTGTCAGGGCCCACACTTGCCACGTTGCATTAACTTTTCTCGTGAGCTTACTTTGTGCCGTTGGCCGTACAGAAATACATAAGGGGCTTCCCTGGTGGCGCAGTGGTTGAGAGTCCGCCTGCCGACGCAGGGGACACAGGTTTGTGCCCCGGTCCGGGAGGATCCCACATGCCGCGGAGAGGCGGGGCCCGTGAGCCGTGGCCGCTGAGCCTGCGCTTCTGGAGCCTGTGCTCCCCAACGGGAGAGGCCACAGCAGTGAGAGGCCCGCGTACCGCAAAAAATAAAAAAAAATAAAAAAAAAAAAAAGAAATACATAAGACATGTTCTGTCTTTGAGCTTAAAGCTTAGAACCCCATCAGAGGAGCAAGAAAAACAATTATTAAACTTTTTGATAAACCCAGTAGCAGAAGTGATGTAATGTATTTGGGGAAAAGCGTACAGTTACTGTGTATCTGAAAGGCCATCTGCATCTTGGAAGGTGGCCATTTGTTAGGACTTCTGTTTTAAGCCCTGGAACACTTCGTTCATAGGAAATCCGGCTCGGATCCATTGCAGTAGCCGTTAGGGTGGGAAGAGGGCTGGACAGGCTTCTGTCCCAAGGGGCTCGCCACGTCCTACTGAATCAACTGCTGGATTCCCAGGAAAGGGGTAGAGGGTAAATTATTGTCAACAGGTAAAATTCTCCCTGCTTTGGTTATCGGCATAACTGTACATTTGAGAGTAGAAGCCTGTGCGCACGGTCAGAGGAGTCTAGGTAACAGTGTAGGCGGCCAAGAGCGAGGCCGTGAACTTCAGCAGAGGCTTCTGAGCGGAGCCCACAGAGTGGGGTGGGGGGTTGTGCGGAGGGAGAAATTTAGGAGGACTTTCTGTTTTCTGGTTTTATCCTTCCGTTGGATGACGCTGCTGGGACAGCAGGTACAGGGAAAGAGACGGGTGCTCTCCTAGCCGTGGTCACGGGTGGCTGTCCCTGTGGGTTCCTTGCTAGCGGGCTCCACTTAACTTCGTGGAACTTTGTATGGCTCTCGTTTTATTGCCCATCTGGCTTCTTACCTCGAGATGTGGAGCCAGTAGGCCCGGGTGGTAAGAATCCCGTTCCCATCTCTCCCAGGTGCCGCCGGCTTTGTCGTTTGGACGTGGCGTGGCATCTGGGTCGTATATATAATAGAATGCAGCCTCTCTTTCTAAACCGCCCCGAGTCCTGATGCATGTTGGCCCACGCGGCTGCGTGCTCCCACCTCTCCCTGAGTGGGCGTCCTCTCCACCGTTTCTCCACCAATACGTTTCCGCCCGTATTAACCGCCCTTGTTCCCGCGCGGTGGCCGCCTCGTGCGTCTCCGGGCCCTGCTGCCGCCGTAGCTGTCGCCCGCATGCAGCGCCGCAGGGTGCCCTCTACCCCAGGCCCTTGTGCCGTGCCAGTGCCGTGCTGCCCCTCATCTGCTCACCGGGAGGAGCCCCTTCCCGTACCCGCGACGCCCTCCTTGGGCACTGATTTCTGGTCCCAGACTGTTTGGGGTTTTTTGCATGGGGACCGTTCCTTAAGTTTCTGTTGGCTGACTCACCCGCCCCCTGCAAACACACACGCAGAGACGTGGGTTAGGTGTCGGTTTGTGGCCGGCAGGAGGTGGGTGTCAGCTCCGCGTCCACTAGGACATGTGTGCCCTTGCCCAGAGCCCCTCCCTCGCCTCTCCCCGCCCGGGCCCCGCAGCCTTTTGGCCAACTGGGCTCCACTTAAGTTTTCTCGTATTAACAACTGAATAAAGTAGCTTTTTCCCAAGTTGCTTTTTTGCCCTCGCATAATCGCCTTAATTTGTTTTCTTGTGATGTATTAGCTTATTATCCTTTCAGCCCCCTTGTCAACTTGGACTTGGTCCCTCGTATTCTCCCCCGGCTTCGTTAACGGGGACCGCGCAGCTGCACGCGCAGCCCTTTCGTGGGGAGACACTGCCACCCTGTGCACCTCTAGGGTATTGCTGAGGACGTTCTTTAAGCCTCGCTTCATTTCTCCAGTCCCCGGTAAATTGAAACTCACGTCTTTGACTTTCAGTCGTTTTAACACCATATCTGAGTTGGTGTCTATTCAACTGTTAATGCATTGGTTAATAAAATGTCTGAGTGCCAGTCGAGCCATATCTAGTGTGTCTGCTGGGGGTACTGGGGCGCTAGAGGAGTTTAAGAGCTAATGGGAGAAGGCTTCCGAGGTAAACGATGATGTCACTCTGCTTCGTGTGAGCAAATCCAGAGTGTCTGGGAATCCAGGACAGAGGGACTCGCTTTATTTGGAAGATACTGAAACGTTGCTCAGAGGAAGTGGTCGTTAACCTGGAATTCAAAGGGCGAGTGATGAGTTTCCTAGGCAGAAGGTGCCCTTTAGGAGTGGGAACATCAGGTTTGTTCAAAGGCCTTGAGGCCTAGGTGGAGGAAAAGGTGGAGGACGGCTGAGCAGGGCACAGTCTGAAGCCCAGGATCTGCTGGGGTTCGGAGCAGAGAGTAAAGGTGTAGGCTGACCCTTTCAGGGTGGGTCTCCCACCCTTGATCAGGTACTGGGGTGTTGGCGGGATGGGTAGAGCCTGGGAACATGCATTTTTACTTCGCATTCCAGGGGACTCATGTGTACGTTAAAGCTTGAGGACCGGCCAGACAGAATCGAGTCTCAGTATTAGTCCTAGATAATATGAATAATAATAATTATTATACTAATCAGTCTTCTGTTAGCCAGCTTCATTGCCAGTGTGTCTGCAAGCAAGGTCTCGGATTCATTTTGCGTCCCCTCTAAGTGTAGACAAGTTTGATGCTGTTACTGCTAGGTAATTTCATTTTCATCTTTTCTTTTAAAAAGCAAACAGTCGTCGCTTGGCACCTGTAGAGCCCCGCAGGTGACAGGTGCCCCGTGAGAAGGGGCGTATTTGCAGACCTTGAAGGGAAGGGTCGTGCCTCATGCTGAAACACTTGCCTGCCTGACGCGTAATTATACGTGGGAGGGGAAAGCACAGAACAGGCTAAGTGAGATAGCACAGTGATTTCAGATGAGGTCAGGAGACTTTTCTGGCCGATTAAGACTGAGTAAAACAGATTTTATGGTGGCATCTCACAAGGAGGAACTTTCAGAACAGAAACCAAACCTGAGTCCTGTGGGGTGTGGGTGTGAAAGGTGAGGGGGTGTGTTTCTCTAGCTTACAGCTGTTTCCAGAGCATCTTTAAAATGAGACTCATTGTTTTTGTATTCTTAGTTCTGATTAGTTTGCTTTTGTAAGACATGAATCTTTAAAAGAGACAACTCACTAATAAAGACATCGTGACTGTCTTATTTGGCACGGCAGGTAGTAAACGCTCACCAGATCCAGTCAGCGTTCGAATGGTCATTCTCTGCAGATGCCTCCACCAGCAGACACAGCTCTTGGGAGTTAAGATTTGAATTTTTTGGAAAAGGGAGAGAAACAGGCAAATGAAATTATAGTAAGTGACAGAGATTGGGGACCAGTTTCTTCTCTTCACTTCCTTAAATCTTTGCCAAGGCTCTCCTGATACGAAGAGTCAGCCCTAATTGTAGGGTAATCGGTGGGTATTCAGGGGGCCAGACTGTTTGCTGTCACAAGTGTTTTATCCATTTTGGACGTGGGTTGCCTTTGACTTCACGCGTGTTTTCTGATCAGCTCCAGGAAAGCTGAGTTTACAAACATTGTGTTAATTTTGTCCATAGTAATTTTACTTTCTAAAAGGACAGATGTGGAATAACTAAAAAGCCAGGGAATGTTTGTTATGTTCTCTGCGTCACAGTTCATCTGGACCATGGTGACATTTATTGTGCCTCTTACCGTGATAAAAACTACGGGATGGTCATTATTTGTGTTTACTGAGCCTCTGTACAGCTCTGCTCACATGCCTAGTTAGTGGTGATCAACCTTGATTTCCTACTAGATTTCATTTCTCTTGACCAATCTTTTGGTGATAAAGGGAACATGGTAAGTGCAAGAGCAGATTAAAAGTTTACAAGATAATTCCTTTTTTCTTCTTTTTATTTCAGTGTTTTATTACTTGTTAAAAATTTTTAACTATTTTTGCATCTGACAACACATTTTTACTTGACAGAAATCAGAATGAATAATAATGCTGTCACCTTATGTTAAGGAAGACAAGTACATTTTTCCCCCTAAGCTAGGTGAATGATTGTTTTAAACTTATTTATTTATAATTTATTTATTTATTTTTGGCTGCGTTGGGTCTTTGTTTCTGCGCACGGGCTTCCTCTAGTTGCGGTGAGCAGGGGCTCCTCTTTGTTGCGGTGCGCGGGCTTCTCATTGCTGTGGCTTCTCTTGTTGCGGAGCACAGGCTCTAGGCACGCGGGCTTCAGTAGTTGTGGCATGCGGGCTCAGTAGTTGTGGCGCACGGGCTTCGTTGCTCCGCTGCATGTGGGATCTTCCCGGATCAGGGCTCGAACCCGTGTCCCCTGCATTGGCAGGTGGATTCTTAACCACTGCACCACCAGGGAAGTCCTAGGTGAATGATTGTTGATTGCAAAAGCTCATGACTAAACACTAGAGAGAAAGGGGTATAAATTATTTTTTGAAGTACTTTGCATTTTCATTTGGGAAATCATTTTACTTTGATGGTTTCATTGGAACTAAAGTCTATTTGACAATATGTTCCTTCATGTTTTCTTGAGGCTTTGCTGTTGAGGACTAAGCAGTTGTGAAATTGGTAAAGAACGGGCTTGGGAGGAAGCAGTGACTTGCTGCTGATTTGCTCTGGAAGCAGATAGCAATGAAAGTGATTAGGTGATATTGATTAGTGTGTTAAATAGCTTAATTATTCAGAATTTTAAATACAACTTGGTGGTCTTTGGCAACTTCTGGAATCCATGTGCCAAAAGGAAAAAAGAGAGTAAAAAGGTTCGGCAGAGGTTGCGGAAGACTGCCTTGCAACGCACATGTGGTTTGCTGGGCTGCGGCTTCCAGGCTGTCCTCGTAGAAGAGATAGGGTAGGCTGTGTGCCTCCTGCTAGTGGTTAGAATGCGGACAGGTGTGGGTTAGGAGCTGCCCCTTAGAGTCTGAGATGGAGGCCACGGGCCGGGGTGAGCGAGCCACACAGGGAGAGAGCCTGGGTTCCCGACACCAGGCTGTCACTACATGTGAGAGAGAAATGGGCTCCTCCATTGTTCGGCCACTGCTGTATCGGGCTTTCTGCTTTGTTTTCATAGTAGCTGAGCCTGTATCCTGACTAATAAACTTGATAAACTTGCCTCTATAAAAGAAAACAACTTAAGACATGGCAAAATCAGGATAAAGTTCAAACAGAAGCAGCGAACTGGGGAAAAGGTTGTCACAGCTCATGGCTTCAGAATGCTAATTTGTATAAAGTGCTTCTAGATAAGAAAAAGTCTCATGATTTATAGAAAATTGGTTAAAAGTTACGAACTGATTTCACAGAAAAAGAAACAGGTAGGCCTCATGAGCATAAGAAAAAAGATGCTTTTACAATAAAGAAGAAAAATAAAAGTACACTAAGAGGGCTTCCCTGGTGGCACAGTGGTTAAGAATCCACCTGCCAATGCAGGGGACCACGGGTTCAAGCCCTGGTCCGGGGAGATCCCACATGCCGCGGAGCAACTAGGCCTGTGAGCCACAACTACTGAGCCTGCGTGCCACAACTACTGAGCCCACGAGCCACAACTACTGAAGCCCATGTGCCACAACTACTGAAGCCCGCACGCCTAGACCCCGTGCTCCGTGATAAGAGGAGCTACCACGATGAGAAGCCTGCGCACCGCAACTAGTGAAAGCCCAGGCGCATCAAAGAAGACCCAACGCAGCCAAAAAAAAGTACACTAAAATACAGTTTTCATCGAGCAGATTGGCAAAAACCCCAAAGTGTGATAGACAGGTTCAGGGAAGGAACACCCCTCAGCCCTCGCTTCAGCTGCACCCCTGGCCACCCTGCCCAGCTGCCTGCTGGCCTGTGGCCTCTGCACGCATCCCCCTTCCCTTGGCCGAGAATCCTCGTCCCTCGGGAGCCATTGTCTACTCACTTCCTTTGTTCAGATCTGCTCTTCTCAACGAGACTTGTCCACCATATGTTTAAAATTATAACACCCCACCCCTATTTTTCTTACCCTACGGTAACTTATTCCCAGAGCATAGACTTACAATTTACTAATCTATTATATTTATTACTATGGGTACTGTCCCACCAGAATACAAGTTCCGTGAGGGTGGGGATCTTTGTTGTTGTTTCCTGAAGTGTCCTAAGCACCTAGAACGGACTTCGTCCTGAAATGGTTAAACTTTTGTTAAATAAATGGACAGACTCTACTTGTAAGGCCGTGGGAAGGTGGTAGGCACGTAAGTTACTAACTAACCACCGCGACACTATTTATCAGAGTCACAGTGTCTGTGCCCTTTTACTCAGCTGCAGGTCTAGTTTTCTAGTCAAGGTTACTCCTGTAGATACAAGATTACTCATCACAGTTTTCATGTTCTTGTAAAATAACTGCATACACCAGAAACCACTGAAATGACCAGCAGTAGGGGCTTGCTTAAGTCAAATAAGGCACATCTAACAAGACAGCTGTCTCCTGTTGGAAAGATCTCTGCGTTAGCACGGAGGGAAGAGCTCTGTAGTGTGTGCCATCTTCTCTGTAAAAAGGAGAGGGTGGAGGGGTAAGAATGTATGTCCGTCCCTGTGTGTGCATGAGGAAGTTCTGAAAGATGCCAGCGAGTGTGGTGGAGAAATGTTGGGGCTTGGGAGACGGGGGAAAGGGTGGGAAAGCTCAGGTCCGCTGTTTACCTCATTGTATTTTTGTTTTGTGAAGCAAGGGAAAGTATTTTCAGCTCAAAAAAAATGAAACTAAAACCCAAAACTTGGAATGGTAGGTGCTATAGGTCTAATGAACGTTTAAAACATTTAAGTTTGCTGATAAATATCTTTAGCTTATTTAGGTGTGAAAAATAATGTTTAATTCCAGTAGTTGAAGAATGGTATTTTAGGTGTGTGTTTTGTAACATGTCATTGTTCTTCAGGATTGTACGAGTAACATGGATACTGTGTGCTTTGTATGTTATTATTTTTATTTTTTTTGTCAGAGATAATCATCTGATTTTATTATCTTTTCTTTTCAGTCCTGATGATATTGGGACCTGCTGGTACATCCTCCTCTCTGGTTCCGTGTTCATCAAGGAATCCATGTTTCTACCACGAAGCAGGTATTGCATAGACATTCTGGAGTAGAGTTTCCGTGGAGCTTGAAACCCTTTTGCAGAATGAGTTCTTTTCCCGGATTCCTCTCTCGTCGGATTTCCTGTTCTGCTGACACAAAGCAAGGCAGCACCTTGGGGTGTTGGTATATAAATCTTAAGAAAGGACTCTTCTATGTTGTAAACACTGATTCAACCTCTTTAACAAAGGGCAAGGACAAAGGACGTGCTGGTGACGTGTTAACGTGGACGTACCCGGCTAGTTGAGGACTCGTGTGTTCAGAGGGAATGAAAACTGCCTCTCATACACGTCTAAAGAGAGGCCGAGAGGGTTCCCTGGGCTCACGTGGGACTAGAAACAGAAACCAGGGACGAGGTCAGCCCTGGGGACGTTCTCCCTGGGACTTTGGCTCCTGGGTGCTGACTGTTGGTTTATGGCCTGTGTCCCTAAAGCTTGCACCATTTGACGGCCGTGCCCATGTCTTTTCTTCGGATCTTCAGGCCACGGTCTGGTGGGGCCGGGGCAGCGGTTACCTAGTTCCAAGCAGCTGTGGCCAGAGAGGGTCAGGGCTCCCCTGCCACCAACGTACTGCCCCTGTGCGGGTTCCTGAGGGTCCCTGGAACCACTGAGTTTCCGGAGTGATTTTTTTCCCCCTCGTTGTGTGTGTTTCACAATTAAGTATGTTTATTTTGACATTTAAAGATTTTAACTGATTAAGTATCTTTACTTAAAATTACTGAGTAAATAAATTGACTAACTTTATCACAGCAAAGCAATCTACGCCCCTCCACTCCCCACCTTCTATAACCTAACTCATAAAAATATGAAGATACATTCTTGATAAATCATTCAGAATGGGTCAGGGACATGTGAAGAATGTGTTTTAGAAATTTTTTCTAAAAAGAGTAAGCGAGACGGGGAGAGGGCATTTGTATCGGTCTGCCGAGGTGCAGGAGGTGCTGGGATGGGCCCGGGTGGCAGGAAGGAGGCCCGAGGTGGTGTCTCCGATGGGAGAAGCCTCCGGCGTGGTTCCCAGGCCTCCCCACTCTCGTGCTCCTCCCAGATCAGCTCGGCAGGCGCTATTCTGCTTGGAGAATGGCCCCCTGAGGGAGGGAAGAGCCATTGCCTGTTTGTTTGTTGCTCTTACAGTAGCACTACTTACAGGATGGAAGTAGCCCCGGGGTCATAGTCGTAAACAGAAGTGTAGTTGTAGTGGTACTAAAATGATGAGAGAACAGTAGCTAAGGCTTTGGTAGGTAGTGCTTTCTGTCTGCCAGGCATCATTTGAAAAGCTTTATTTATATATAAATCATTTAATTTCATGACTGTCGTTTGAGGTAGGTATGGTCGTTACCTGCATTTCTTTTTTAAACTTTTAATTTTGAACTAATTTTAGACCTACAGAAAAATTGCAAAAAAATAGTAGAGTTCCCATATACCCCCTCATTCAGCTTCTCCTAAAATTATAACGTCTTGTGTGACCACAATACAATGAATAAGACCAGGAAGTTCACTTTGGTGCAGTACTGTGAACTAACCTACAGATCTTTGAATTTCACCGACTTTGTTCCAAGCTCCTCTGTAGGATCCCGCCTTGCATTTATTTTTTATTGCTCCGTAGTCCCCTCCAGTCTCTGGCAGTTCTTCAGTTTTTCCTTATCTTTCAGGACTTTGAGATTTTCGAAGAGCCAGGTGTTTTTTATGATGTTCCTCAGTTTGGTTTTGTGTGACGTACTCACATGATTAGAATGAGGTTTTGCATTTTTGGCAAGATGTTACCTGCATTTTGTAACGGAGGAGACTCTGGCAGTGTAGGCTGGTGGGTGGTTTTCCATCCTCGAACTCTGCCCGGGAGGCTTGGTGTGACCCCGTGAATGAGTCCGGTCATTCAGGGATTCTGTTTCCCAGAGGAGTTGAACAGAACACTCTTCCTTCAAACACAGGACCTACTATTTGCTCTCTTTCTGGGGGCTCTGACTCTATTTCCAAACTTGGAGGTGGGTAGAGGCAGCTAGTATGTAAGCATAGGCATGTTTTTAAAGTTATACATAATTTTAATGTGAAAAGTAATGATAATTGCTGTATAAATGCTCAAAGGGAAAGGTAAGGAACGATACCCTCTGAAGTCCGTCATCCAAGGTAGTCATCCTTTAATAGTCCAGTCTTTTCCTATCTAGCCTTACATGTATGTGTTCTACATACTTAAGAGCATACTTTATAAACAACTGAATGTCTTGCTAATTTCAGTGAAAGAGTATGTATTCGCTTGACTCATTAATGTAAAAACCCTTTGTAAAGCCTTACTCGTCATGCGTTAGGATGTCTGTTTAATGTTCAGTTATTTGAACGTTCCACAGTTTGGTTACTCATTGTAAAGAGTAAGTTTTTGATACTTTTTATTATAAATAATGGTATAAGGAATGCGATTTGAAGTTTATGCATCTTAGAGAGAACGAGGTTAGTGACGTCGTGATACGAGGTCTGTTGTACAAATGAAATCTATAGACCAGGTCCCCAGCACGGTACAGGAGCCTGTGGCCATCTTTCCTGACTACCAGCCGTCGTCAGCTTCAAGTGACAGCTTGTCCTAACTCGTGGAACGGGAACCCCGTGTTCAGAAAACTGCTGCTCTACAAGAAGGAGGACTTGCAGTTCAGGCCTGTTTGATGAATACGTTGGCTGTCCACGTCTAATTATTTTCAAAGATGACATGCGTTACTCTTTCTCTGGCTGTCTGTCAAATGCCGGCGAGTCGGGGCTGTAATGGGGTGAAGAAGGGATGGTGTTTCTGACTGAATGACAAGCCAGCGCTATTTATAGGTTATTTCTTCACGTTGCGCCTGGTGACCTTTGCTGCGTCCATCCGAGTTATTTGTTTCCTTTGGAGATGTTGCCTTAGGGACAGTCCTGAGATTGTTTTCGTAAGAAGGGCCCTCTGCTGGTCCTACCTTAAAGGTTAACATCAGTGACCTAACATCAGTATTTTCCTCCAGGAAACACTGAGATTTGATTAAAGCGTCGTGTGGACGAGGTGTTAGTAGCAGTCTGGTTTTATAAAACAGCTAGTTCACAGATGACTCTCTCCATTTACCATGTTAGCCTGGAAATTGGTTATCCTTGTGTATAATAAGTAACCTGACCATTCTCTTGAAAGTTTCAACTTGTTTTGACGGGTAATTCACCCCGAACAGTTAGTTTTGGATCAAAGCACCTTGGACAACATTTTCACATTTTTGACTGATTCTCATGAAATTGCCTTGGCATGTGATATCATCCGGTAGGAAGCCAATCCTGCAGGTTGGCTTCCAGATTTCATGAGCTTCATTGAATTCCTCAGTTGACATTTAGGCCAGCATTTTATGGTTTCGTTTTTATTTTTAGACAGGTAAAGGTTGTTCTGTATTTTGGCTATTCAAGCATGAATATCATTCCTTGATGAGATTTTTAACATTTGTGGAGCTCATGAATCCCTTTGTGACTGTCAGTGACAACCTACTCACTCTGCCTCAGTCCACGCCATGTCAGTGAGAAGATGACGTTTTATGGGTTTTACTGTAAACCTATTAGAAATGTACCGAGTTGTGAAACATGGATACTTGCACAGGCGGCTGTCCTGTCACTTACAGCGTTGTGTGTAATGCCGTTGTTACAATTCAGTGTCTTTGTATGAGCAAAGAAGGCGGGTGAGCAGAGGTGAGGTAGCAGTGCGGCAGAGGCTATCCCCATTCTCACTGAGGAAAAGGCCGGAGTGGACACTTGCCACAGATGAACATAGAAATGGTAGAAACGGCATGTGTCTTTCCAAGCCTGTAAGCAGAGCAGTTAGCAGTTGTGGTCCAGGCTGTGCGCCGCTGTTCATGTCCACAGTCGTGGTATGTAGATTGGTGTCTTAAGACGGAGACGGGCAGAGGGTAGCGAAGTGTCTTGAAGAAGGTGTTTTCCCCCCAGAGTTTTTCAGAGCCATCATTTGCAGCAGCCTTGGGGCTGGGAACTGAGAGAGGAAAATTATCTTAGCTGAAGGTGCAGGTTTAGAAATCGTTTTTAAAAGAACATTTGGTTTTCTGTACACAATAGGCAGGAAAATATTAATAGTGTTTATTGCCCTAATGTGCTCTAAATCAGTGTATTTAAGGAACTGTAATAGACATTATTATATTCTTAAATCTTCTCACTTTCAAAAGTGCCCCACTCTACAGTGCTGAAGCGTATTTATAGCAAAGTCACAGAATAGTAACTTGGATTAATGTTATTTTTTGACTGCTGACTTCTTTGAAAGGCTGATAATTCTATGCAGTAATTTAGGTAGTAAAGATAGGCCCAGACTGTGTTTCTAAACTTTCAACTTGCTGTTTGGGTTGTTTATTAGAGAAGGAAATAGCTTCCCTAAGTGTGTTGGTTTTTTTTGTTTTTTTTTTTGGCTGTACCACACAGCTTGCGGGCTCTTAGCTCCCTGACCAGGGATTGAACCCAGGCCCTCGGCAGTGAAAGCGCAGGGTCTTAACCACTGGACGGCCAGGGAATTCCCTTCCCTAGGTTGCATATTAACTCATAGAATTGGAATCTTTTTCTACCAATATAGCAATCATTTTTATACTTATTTGCAAAAAAAAACCGATACACTAGATGTTTTAGATGTGAAGCATTATTGTTAGACTTTTCTTGAATTTTTGTTAGTCACAATCCTGAAAAAAAAACCCAAAGCACTCCTACTAAAACATTGAATCTGATTTTCTCAGTAGAATCAATTTTATCATAGAGGCCTCCAAGGAAGGCCTCTTAATAGAAATGATGGTGCACACCATATTTAATCATAAATAGATAATATTTTTATTGCTCTGACAGTCAGAAACTGTCTCTGTTTTTCACATTCAGGGCAATCAGTACGCAGTCTCTTCCCCTTCATATCAGTGCAGTACCAGGGTAGGGCCTGTGAGGCTGAAGGGATAGATAAGCCCAGAGTAGCCGTAAGCCTCGGAACTTGGAAGATGCCAAGAGAAGGTTCATAATTAAAGCCAGGAGCCAGAGGGAATGGGGACAAAGGCCTGTACAGAGGGCGAAGCTTCCAACGCATGGGCCTTAGGGTCTAGGTACCAGGTTTTGTCAGGCGGCAGACCTAGGAGGCAAAGCAGTCTGTACGCTACACGTGGCGTGAGAGATCAGTCCTGTAACTGGAAAAGTGCTGTCCGTGGGAATGGCTGGACACTGAAATGCCATCAAAATTTAGGGTTGTTTCACGGCCCTTTTCGTGTTTATGGGTTATTCTATCTCATTCTGAAGTAGGTTCGGTAGAGTTCCAATTTTGAGGCACATTTCCGTGTTATTTCCAACTTTGGTTGAAACTCGCAGGAAGCCCTGCTCTTTGGTCTCTGAGTTCTGGTGTCTGCACGGAAGCAAGGTGGTCTCCTCCCTGCGGGCAGGTAATTTAGTACCTACCTGGCTGGGGAGACGAGGCTGTCGTATGTGCAACATGAAAAAATTGCCCAGGGGTCATTAAACGGTACGGTGTGAATGGGTGTAGCAAAGGCCACAGCGAAGGCAAAATCCCCTCAAAGACAGAGGTGTTTTAATGCATGTGGATGGTAGTCGAGGGTGGCTGTTGAGGAAGTGAATTTTGGGTTGCGTTGATGGTTTAGACTGTGGGGCAGTGGTCGGAAAGGAAATCTGAACATAGTAAAGAGCATGAGTGACGGCACGGAAATAGGAGTCAAGGACGCCAGTACAAAGATGTGTAGGAGCTCAAGTAGGGCCACGAGAGGAGGACTACTTGTCTGGAATAGACGTGCACTCCAGGCGTGGAGTAGCTGCCAAGCATCAGTGACGGTGCCGTTCACAAGAGCCCAGTGTACAAAGCTGCATCGCGTAGCTGAAAAGCCCAGGGCCGCTGGTCCCTTAGGTCTCCGATAACACTGGCACACGTCGGAGAAGGGCATGCGGCGTTGGTTTGCACCGCGGTAGCTGTGTCTCCCCCTACGGTCAGTGTTTCTCTGCCGCCAATACCAAATACACCCACAATTTAAAAATTAAAATTTTGTCACGGTACTCTCGATCATCACATTTTAAATTAGAGCTGGCAGCTATGATGAGGATAAGTGGGGAGACAAGACATTTAACTAATCAGTGCTGAGAGGCTGAAATGCTGTCCTCATTTTGACTCACATGACAAACAATGAGCTACTCGAGATGAAAAATCGCAGGCCTCCTTTCTGCTTGCCCGCGCTACGTGCTAGGTTAATTGATTGCTCAGAGAACTTGCTAGTTGTTTGCAGTAGTGAAAGAAGGTGAAACGGTGGGAGAATGATTCTGTGTCCCTGTGGTAGGGACTGAAGGCACAATTAAATATTCCTTATTCCACGTAAAGGGCTGTATAGGATTAGAATATCGTATTCTTGGAGGGGGCACAAATTCGTTTCGTCATGTGATGCCCTATGGGAGATGGACGATGGCATCTTAAAAACAACTCGCGTGTCATGGAAGGGCGCCCTCATTGGGCATGTGTCCGAAAGGTGTGAAGAGAAGCGGGGATCAGTTCTGGAAGTTGTCCATTACAGGTGAGGTTTACCTCCAGGTGTTGGCAAAATCCCAACAGTGACGGCACAGATTCAGCTCAGAGGGAAAGCGTGGTTATGGAAGACGGGATGGGAAAACAGAAAGACAAAGGAAAACTGAATCATCTGAAAACTGCCTCATTGCGTTTTAATGAGGAGATAAAAAAGATAAAAGATACCTTCTCACATGGGGAGACATCAGTAACTTACAACAGGATTTAATGAGGTGATAATAAGCTTTTCTAGTTTTCTTTATATTTCTTTGCTGTTAGAAGTTTCTCGTATTTCTTGAAAACATCCTCCCTCCCTCCTTCCCTCCCTTACTTCCAAGAGAAACCGTAAGACTCTGTTTACTGGTTATTTGGAGTGACCTAAAGTGAGTGGATTAACAGCAGAGTAAGGGCTAATAGGAGCTACTTATCTCGGCCATTATTTTGTATAGTCCGTTATCACATTGTTTTGTGGAAGCAGGTGACTGGACCTGTCATTGACCAGTTAATAAATAGTTAATGAAATAGTTGGTTAGGCATGGAGTCCCAGAAATGTACTTCTATTTTAACTTCTAACTTAAAAATGTTCGGTTTGATCTGCACATGGAAACATGTATAGCTGAATGTATAATTGGATTAAAATATACACCTGCATGCATAAAGGGTTTTGTGTGTGTGTGTGTGTGTGTGTGTGTGTGTGTGTGTGTGTGTGTATGTGTGAGAGAGAGAGAGAGAATGTGAGAGCTGGTCCTCTGGGACTTGACTGTTTTCTCTCAAGCTTCTACAGTTATTTCCTCCACATCCAGCCCAGCGGCAGTTAAGCTGACATACCTGTATCAGATCACCAAAGCATTCTACTTCACAGGTTAAGTAATTATTAAGTTAAACAGAGAGTTATCAAGAGTAAATGGGGACTGTATTGTTCTTTTAAATCCCTAGGAGGGATAGTGTCCTAACGCCTTCATATCTTAGGAGAATGTTTGCCACAAGGGTGATCAATAGTGAAGAGCAAAATGACTGGAACTGATTTCCAGAATCAAACCTCACCCTCGGCTGCTAGTCGTGTCTCTTTGAGGGAGCTTGATGCTTAGTTAGTACGAGTGAGCCTTTCTGTCCTGCCCTCTGTCCTGAGTGGCTCCGCTGCTGGTGTTTATATGCGTCTCCTTCTGTGTTACTCAGCCACCCTACAAACTGTGATGGAGCCTCCACGTGCCTGCCTGGACCGTGGCGCTGACACGGGGACGCTGCTGTGGGTCCCCAGAGCCAAGGGATAATGGTGTTGTGAGCAGAGAGGCGGGGGCGGTCTGCTCGTCTGCTGCTTCCTGGGGCATCAGTAGGGTGGGACTGGAGATGAGACTTTGGGTTTAACAACCTGCAGGTCACAGGTGGCCTGAGTGAGCCCGTCTCAGTCAAGTGGTAGAGCTCGTTGTGCCCCTGAGCACTGGAGAAAGAGAAGTTGCATTATTTCCAGAAGTTTCACTGTAAAGAGGAGCAGGGAAGCAGGGTGGTGGCTGGAGGTCCATGGGGACTCGTCTCTTCAGAAGAAGCCAGAGCGTGTTTGTGGGTGGATGGGAGTGGCCCAGCAGAGAGGGCTTCGTACAGGAAGGAGGGGGCTTGCTGCAGAAGTGGCTGAAGCCTGCAACGGGGCAGGTGTTGGCTCTGGAAAGAGTGCGAGCGCTGCATCCTTTCATGTGCTCTCGATCAGAGCCACAGATCCGTGGGTGGGTGTGGGAGCCCAGTGGAGGGCGCTGAGGGGTTTTGACAGAGAGGGAGGTGGTGAAACAAAGGGAGTGTTGAGTGCCCACTTAATACCAGTGGTCATTGAGATGTGGTCATTTATGTTCCGCCCACCGCCCGGCAGGTGTTTGGGGGCAGGTGTGGAGCAGGTGGGTGTGGGCACTGCTGGCTTTGTGCTTTGCCAGGGACGCGGTAACGGGGCCAGGGGAGCAGGGTTTACGGGTGCTCCCAGGCACTGGGACTGAGGATACATGTCTGGAATTCCGTCTCTGATGGCTTCATAAACAGCTTGTCACCTACTCTAGAAATTTCTTTGAGTCTCAGTTCTGACCTCTCTTTTCTCTCCTGACAGTTGCTTTTTGTTTTCTTTTAGCGAGTAACCCTTCAGAGTTAGGAATGACCGCACCTGTCAAGTCACCTGCCTCGGTCACCACCGCCAGGGCCTTTGTTAAGTTGTCACCTGCTCTATCAGAGCACCTCCCCACCTGCCCTCAGGACCGCTTCCGTATGAAGCCATATCATCGTTTAAAAGCTCAGACTTTGCTTGTTGATCCCTTGCCTAAGGAGCTTAAGTGACATTCAGCCGCCAAACAGATAAAACCTAGCCTCCGCAGCCAGGTGTGTAGGGCAGCTCAGGACGTCTTCAGGCCCACCTTGCCGGGCTGCTCCCTCTGCTGGGACGGACACTTCACCCCTCCTCACCTGTGAAAGCCACATGCTTTCTCAACTGTGAGAGTCTTTAAAGGCCTGGGCTGTACTGTCCATCTTTGCTTCCCCGGTGCCTAGCACAGAGCAGGCATTCAGTAAATATTCGTTGAATCGTACTGGTTCAGGATTATATATTTAACGTGCCCTTTAAAAAATCACTTTAAAAAGGAGCTTAGCAATACTATGCTAAGCTAATTGATGCCTGTTAGAAATCACTTGTAATAAGCTATGATTTATTGGAAGTCAGGTTAGTATAGAGGAGAAGAGTTGGGAGGGAACGGGGCTGCAGTGTGTCGGAAGGACGGGTCCAGGGAGCCCGGGGTGGAGGCACCGCGTCATCCGTGCAGGGCGTGGGGAGAGGGGAAAGGGCAGACGGCATCTTACTGGGTATCGTTCGTTCGCCGTCTGTATTAATTACAGTGAAATTATTAATACTGGTTGCATAAAACAGTTGTACGAGCATAGCAGGAGCTACTTTTTCTCTCCCGTAAGAGAACCCTGAAGGTCCACGGCCAGGACAGCCCTAGGTCCCCATCCTTCTTCTCGGCTCATAGCTTCCACTCAGGGCACAGGCTGGCTGCCAAGCTCCAGCCATCACGTCTGCAGTGGGAGCTAGAAGCAGGGGAAAGGCAGACGAGCAAAAATGTTAACTTCCATCTTTGAAACAGCATTTCTCTTCACATCACCTTGTCCAGGTGTGGTCATATGGCCGCTTCTGGCCGCCCAGGAGCCTGAGGCATGTAGTCTTTTATTCTGAGATGAATTATGCCCCCGAAAATAATAACATAAAAATATCCTTCTAAGGAGAAAGAGGAGAATGGATATTGGAACAGACAGCCAGCAGCCTCTTTAGTCTCCCTCACACTCTCTTAGTTTGTCGGTTACCTTACTTTACGAGACGCGTCTGTTGCTCAGCCCTGTACCTTTCTCCTTCGGCTGTTACATCATCTATAACTTCCACTTGTCCTACCTGAGGTTGACTCAAGTCCAAGTATTCCCAGGACACACACACACACACACACACGCACACACACACACACACACATATAAGGTAAACATATATATTAAAGATTTTAAGGAAGCGTTGGGAAGGAGCTCCAAATAAGGCAAATACATCTTGAAATAAATGTGAGCTTGGTTGGACTAGAGTTGATGCTGTCAAAGGGAGAGTTTAGTTGCACTTGATGTAAATATGTGCTGTGTTAAATTTGCAATAAGGTAGACGTATAAATTAAAGGAATAGGGTAAAATACGTTAAAAGATACAGTGGGATATACCAAAACATTCCCCCTTTGGGTATCAGCTATACTTTCTGCCCCAGTACACAGCATCTTCATCTTGGACAGCTAACATGATTTTAGCATCATTTAGACCGTACTCCGATGTGATACCCGATCCTCAGAGCAGTACTGTTCTCTAGAGAGGGAGCTCGGTGGCTGGGTCCAGTTGGGAATTTGGTTGCTATAACTACAGCTTCGCAGGTGAGCGGTACATGTAAGTCAGGCTTCCATGGTCCTTGGACTTCTGGCGTTGGTGGTGTCCTAACAAAGTAAGTAGCCTTCAAAGGAAGATCTCTGATGTGTTTGTGTGTAGAGATCATGTGGTATCACAGGTCACCTGATGCTTGAAGTCTTCAGTCGGGGAGTTTAGTCATCTATGGTCCTCGTATAACTGAGTGTGTGATTTCATCCTAGAAGTCCGTATTTGCAGTGATGTTTGGATTTCTCTTGCAAAAGTAGATATTATATTTCATAAAGGTTTTCAAGTCTGACATGCATGCGCCAATGAAATACAGTATTGTTTTTCTCTGTAAAATGTTGGAATTATTTGTCTGCTGCTAAGCGTAAAGGAACTCCCAACCCTTGTGTGTGCACACTTCTTTGGGGAAGGGTTGGTTTGGAGGGGTGTGTGAATTACTGTTTCACCTGTATGAATTCAGAGTGTCTTAAAATACATAGCAACTAAATTGGGTTTTGTTTAAAGAAATATACTTTCAGTATTGGGGACACTGACAGAAAATGGCGAGAGTAAGGCTGTCGCTAAGAGAGAGATTCATAGAAGAAGCAGATTATACTTGGTAAAGCTGGAATGTCTATTACAAGAAAATTTCCAGTTAACCGTAGTTCAGGGACCTTCTCTTTTATTTTACATTGACTCTAAAATTACATATACAATATATAGGTACATGTTATATATAATAGACAACACCAGTCATATATTTGAATGTTAAAGAAAATGCATTTATTCTGTACTGTGAACCCCACTTTATTTTTTAGATATACTAAAATATTTTTTTAAGTACTTCAAGAATTAAGAAATATTTGTGAAATAATAGCTTAGACATGTATATCACTGCCTTTTTTATGTCAGAATCTAATTACATATAATGTGGGTTTAAAAGCTGCCAGCTTAATATTTATTACTGATTAGAATATTGAACTGTAAGTTCAAAATATTAAAAAAATGTATTTCCTTAGATATTTTTGCCACACATTTATGGCTTTATAGGTGTTGGATATTTTTGCTGTTAAATATAATTTCTGGTGTTGAATGTTCATGTGTTATATAGATCTACATAAACATCTGATAACTGGATTTTTTTAGTTCTGCTTTTCAAAGGTTTTTTTTGAGTCAGACATTTAAGGATAATTTTTACATTATCTTTTACTGGTGACTCACTCTGCGTCTTACAGCTGTAAACTGCTTGGTGTGTCGGCTTCATTAAGATAACTTTGTTATTTCTTAAACATTTTCAGATAATTTTAAAAATTAGGGCCATGGCCAAAATCTGTCCAACACTTTCTGTATTTTTTTTTTTATTATTATATTTTGGTTCATTAGGGTGCAGTTAGAAAACCACCATTAGTATTCATACTTAATTCAGTTTTACAAATAGGAAAACTATTTTCTTTCATCAGTCTAAATCACATCCAGAATGTATATAAGTATGTATGTATGTATATCAGAGGTTTTCTGCTGCCATGGTAGTTTTTATAGTCTATAATAATAATAATTAATTCTTATTCAGAATTTTGAGACCATTTCAATTTACCACTTTGTCACCTCATCTTGGATTTTAACTAATATATAATTTTGGAAACAGAGAATGCATAGGGTCTTCAAGGTTTTATAATCATTATCCTATTTAAGTGAACTTTAAAAAGAATTGAGGTAATATTGACATATATTAAGTAAACTTTTCGTATGTTAATTTTGTATATAGTTAATTTATATAGTTATATGTAGTTTATATTTTATATATATATATATAGTTAATTTTGTGTATGGAAGCATCATTGTGGCTAAAAGCAGAGATTTTTTTTTGGTTATTTATGTCGGAGTACAGAGTAATTATTGTCCTTCAAATAAATGGAGAAGAGCTACCTGATAACCTCTCAAGCCTGAGAAGTATGTTTTAATTTTGCTAAGAATGTGCTTGTGGAACAAAACGTAGAAAAAACCTTGTTTAGAGTCCTTGTATTTGGCAATAAAGATGGTTAGGAGATAACCTGAAAGGTTTGACTGAACTGGGCCTGTTACTGGATTCTCCTGGCTTAGAATGGGTACAGCACCGAGGTCCAGGCTCTGGAGGTTTTCAGTCACTACAATCTGGGCTGGACTTTATACTCCTGTTTTCAAAGCTTACAAGCATTTGGTCAGTCAGATCTGAACTGAGCAGCTGGGCTAATGACCATGGAACCAATGTGTAAGCACTGGAGTTTTAAGATGAGTGAATGAGGGGACCCTGGAAGATGCCATAAAGCTGGGACTGGAGATAGGAACCCCATCTCTGTGGCCTTGGTTAGCCAAGGTCAAGGGCCTGACCAGTGTTTTCATGGAAATAGAATTCGATGTGAGAGTAGTTTAGGAGGACTGATGATGGAATTTAGTGACTGAAATTATAGATAAGGGAGAGGATGGACTAAAAGATGCTTTGAACTTGCGTGTCTGGCGGTGTGATGCATTTGACAGCTACAGCCTAATCCAGAGGGCTGAGGTGGGTGGATATTAGAGGTGAAATGAGTATTTTTGATTTTAGGGCAGGTTATGGTTCGTGCTTTGACAGACAGGGGAGCTGCAGGGAATATGAAGACATGATCTGGGCATTGAGTCACCTGAAAAGCTTTGGGGGAAGGTGGGGGGGCAAGGGAGGGGAGGGTGGAGGGGCAGGTAAATAGGGGGAATACAGAGGCAAAAAAAGAGATGCGTATCATGTCAGAAGGCTATAGGGACAGACTCTGACAACTAAACTTTTGCTTTACTGCCCATTCCAGTCCTATTTTGAAGCAAGTCATGCAATATATTGCCAATTCTTATATAAAGGGGATGCCAGATATTATAAATCCTATTGAATTTTGTAAGTGAGGTAGTATTAATTTTTACACAACATAGTTTGAAACTGATGGTTTGGGTTGCTTCCAGTTTTTGGCTTCTGTTTGTGTGGACGTATGTTTTCATGACTTCTTGAATACATACCTAGGAGTGGAATTGCTGGGTTATGTGGTAAATGGATGTTTAACTTTATAAGAAGCTGTCACACTGTGTTCCATAGTGGCTGTAACATTTTGCCCTTCCCACTAGCAGTTTTTGAGAGTTCTGGTTGCTCCACGTCTTCTCCAACACTTGGTATTGTCTGTCTTTTTAATTTTAGCCACTCTAGCATATATGTGACGGTCGTCTCACTGTGGTTTTATTATGTGTTTCTCTGAAGGCTAGCATTGTTGAGAATTTTTTAATGTGTTTATTGGCCATTCACATATCTTCTTTGAAGCGTTAGTTTACCCGTTTCAAACACTTTTTTTAAAAAATTGGATTTTGCCCATTAAAAAAATATTGAATTGACTGTCTTATTTTTGAGTGTGTTCTTTATGTATTCTGGGTACAATTCCTTTTTTAGATATATTTAGCAAAAATTTTCTTCCAATCTGTGGCTTGCCTTTTTCTTAACTGTGTCTTTTAAAAGCAAAAACTTTCCACCTTAATGAAGTCCATTTATGTCAGTGTTTTCTTTTATAGTTTGTACTTTTGGTATCCTGTTTAAGAAATTTCTTCACTTGATGTCAGAAAGGTTTTCTCATGTTTTTCTTCTAGAAATTTAATAATTTTAGCTCTTCCATTTAGGCCTGAGATCCATTTTGATTTAATTTTTGTGTATGGTGTAAGTAAGGGTTGAGGTTTGGCTTATGTTTCTTGATAACAGATAGTCATCTGTTCCAGAACTATTTATTGAAAAGAACATTTTTAATGCATTAAGTTGCCTTGGCACATTTATTAAAAATCAGTAGACCAAATTTGTTTCAGGTCTGTTTCTGGACTCTTTCTTTTCTTCTGTTGATCTATTGATACATGTCAATTCTTATACCAATACCACATTATCTTTATTTGAGTAGCTTTATAGTAAAAATCCTGTAGTATAAATCCCTCACTTTTGTTCTTTATCAAAATTATTTAGCTCTTGTATGTCTTTGCTTTTCCATATAAATTCTGAAATCTGCTGGTCAGTGTTAGGGTTTGACTGGAATTGTATTGAATCTGTAGATCAGTTTGGGAAGGTTTACTACCTTAATATTGAGCCTTCCAAACCATGAACATGGTATAGCTCATAATTTATTTAGATCTTCTATTATTTTCCTTTGTAGGATTGCATCCCCTTTTGTAGTTTTTAGTGTACAGGTCATACACAGCCTTCATTAACTATATTCCTAAATATTTTTTGATGATACATACTAGGTTTTTAACTACCTCAGTCTATAAGAACAGATCTGAAAAAGGTTAAACAATATTGCCAGGGTTACTGTTGGTAGAATTAGAAGGAACGGTTATTTACAAAACAAGGGGAAACAAGATAAGTATGGTTTGTGAAAAATGTCCACATTCCATGCAGTTGAATTCAATAAATTGACATTTTATTACTTGATATCTTTGTAAGAAATCACACATATGTGTGAATTTATGCTTTTCCTTTCTTGGAAATGTGTTCTTTTAACTTCCAAGAATTTTGTGAATGCAGTATTATTCAAGTGACCTGAATTATTGTTTAGGTCCTATTTTATAAAGACGTGTGCTATTTCAACATCTTTTATGATATATACCAGATTTGGGGGAGGCTGGTGGCTGGGTTTGGGTGCCATTCGTATAAGCCTTTAAAGAATATCAGATGTTTCTGTTGGCATTATTTGAATGTTTGATTCTTGAGATCAATTCAGGCTTTTACTGGTTAGGACTAATCTGAACTATTCATTTGACTTCATCTACCATTTTTCTCACTAACAAAAGTTACATAGGTCTGTTCAGTTTTTTCTTCATGTGATTGTTTATTTTACCTCTAATGAATTTTACAAAACTCAAGTTATTTTCTTTTTTGGTGTTATTTTTTATATAAATTTGTTTATTTTATTTTTGGTTGCGTTGAGTCTTTGTTGCTGTGCACGGGCTTTCTCTAGCTGCGGCGAGCGGGGGCTGCTCTTCATTGCGGTGCATGGGCTTCTCACTGCAGTGGCTTCTCTTGTTGTGGAGCACGGGCTCAGTAGTTGTGGCATGCAGGCTCAGTAGTTGTGTCCTGTGGGCTCTAGAGCACAGGCTCAGTAGTTGTGGCGCACGGGCTTAGTTGCTCCGCGGCATGTGGGATCTTCCCGGACCAGGGCTCGAACCCGTGTCCCCTACATTGGCAGGTGGATTCTTAACCACTGCGCCACCAGGGAAGTCCAAAAATCAGGTTATTTTAAAATAAGACCTCAGAGCTGAGCTTCCTCGCCTCTTCAGCTCATCCACAGTGTGCTTTGCACAATGAAACAGGGAAGATTTAACAAAGGCATTTTGGATAAGGCATGTGTCCAGAAGCTGATGGGAAAGCTGTTATGGACCATAACTTTTCTGCAAACTGATCAGCTGCCATCTGTGTACAAAGCTCTGTCATCAGCAGAGGGGCCTGTTTGTGCCACTGAGTAGACTGATAGCAGCACATCAGTTTAGCTGAGCTGTTCCCCAGCAGTTGGTCACGAGGACACAGACACCACCAAAGTGTGGTCATCATCACACTACTGGCCTTTGCTGCTTAGATTGTGGCAAGAGACAAAAACTGCTTGCTCCCTTCACCCCCGTACAGCTGAGGTAAGAGCCACCTCTTTTCTCTAGAAGGGAAAAATAAGAGCAAAAGCGGCCTCTTTCAACTTTTCCCATGTTGTTTTGATATAAATTTATGCTCGTCTTTTCCACGGTAATCATTCCAGCCAGGTGCACAATTCAGCATCCCTCTGGTGGTGGAGAGCAGTGTGTGTAGTAGAGCTCGGGTGAATTTTAATAACAAAATTGCATGGCCGAGCCCACCTAGGCGTTTGACCTTGAAGGCTCAGAGGAGAGCAGGCATGGCAGATTTCCCTTGGCTTAGGAGAGTGGGTAATGAATAGAAATTGATAAAGAGTGTCTGTCAGGCTGCCGCTGAGGTCATGAGGCTGGTATGCGGAAACAGTGCCCGCAAGACAGACACGCGTAACTCAGAACTGCAGCCCGGAGGGTGGGTGGGTCACCGAAGCAGGAAATTGGCCATCAGGCGGAATGCGGGCTCCGAGCACAGGCTGCAGCCGCGTGGACTCAGCGGGAGAAAACACAGGGGCCATGGGGCGGGCTCGAGGCTGCAGACACCCAACTCCTCTACAGCGAGGCAGCACTGTTGCCGCTGCTTCAAAGATATGGAAGCCAGTGCAGGTTAGATTTGTTTTAAGGGATTGAAATGTTAACAGCATAAGTATCAGATGGCTAGTACTTCTGTAGTTACTTAGATCACAGGCTACTGAGGAATGAACAGAGGGGGGGAAAACATAGCTCTGAGGCTTCGCTTGTCATTTTTTTTTCCTGTGCTCTGTTTTTAAAAGCGACGGTTAAAATGTGGAGGTTCGCTGTGTCGAGGAGCCAATCTCTGTTCATCTGTGCAGCGTGATGACTGTTAGAATACTTCTAAATGAGCCTTGAAAGAAACTGTCTGTTCAGTTCTCCCAAATAGTTCTGAAATAGCCTGTTCACACACACAGCTTCTATGTGTACTCGGTGTGTGTATGTTTTTGTTTTAAATAGCTGTTACTTTTTTTTTTTTTTGCTTGTTAAACTAACGGGTGAGGACAAAATATTTTTAAAAGATTAAATGCATTTTTGTGATGTCTTTAAAGCCACTGTCTTCTGTTAAATGTATTCCCGTAGAGTCCACTGATTTTTGAGAATGGAGTTGATTGCATCAGCAGTTACTTGTTAGATTTTTTTTTCTTAATGTGTATTGCTGTTCTGCTATCTGAAGACAGGGGCGTGTGAGTATTTTTTGTAAGTCCTAAATAAACGAATTGGTTTTGGTTTAGGAGCATCAGGCCAGACATTTTTTAGGTTTTAGTAATTGCTTATCATTTCCTAGAAATGAAGATACGAAAAATGGATATCTCGGAGAATCACGTTTTCAATCATTTTGTAAATTAGGTTTGCCTACCAGTGTAGTCACGGCTTGATTGTTGTGTATTCCCTCTCTGGATGTAGCCTGACATGAAAAAGTTTACATTCCAATACTGAGGGGTTGCATTCCACTGGGCAGTTCTGACGTACCACAGGAATGCAGAGGCCCATACAAAGGGCAAGCTTAGGGCCACCGACGGAAGAGGCTTCCGTGCTCAGCGACTGCCTTTCGTGGAAACTCACACTCACAGCAAGTGCTCATGACTCAACTTGGATGGGGAAAATGTGGTCACAGGAACGCAGGACAGGATGGCCTTCCCTCAGAAGGAGCCTGCAAAACCCTGTCCGGTGAATCACAGCCTGTGGGTATTTGTGAAAACTAGGTAAGATTTTATATTTGCAGGCATTGGTGCTGTCTTCCTGTGAGCCTTGAACTTGAAAGTTTATCAGGCTGCTAACGTTTTTCTCTGTTTTACATTATGTAGAAGACTAATTACTTCCAGTAAATTTTTTGTCTGCATATTGTGGGCACTATCAAGTCATTCCATTTTGCACCTGTAAAAATATTAAACTTAGTTTATTTCACTTTTAGGAACAATTTGTAATTTTTCATTTGTTCCGTTAAAATAACTTAATGGGAGTGAACATCTGGATTGTTAAACTGTCTTTGGAGCAGCCATTCCTCAGTTAGTTTTACTGGGGGAATATGAGCATTGAGTAATACTCTGTTGTGCTGCAGGTGGTCTTTTCATTAATCATTTGCTGGGAGTTTAACTTTTTTTTTTTTTTTTTAAATAGCGCAGAGAACCAATAGGTCGATGCAAAGTGAGTCTGCGTCACTTTTAGTTGTCACCTTTGGTTGTTTAGTGTAAGATTATCAGGACATTCCGAAATTGCATTGAGGTTAATAGTTGAAAGCCAAGCTATACACCATACTTTTACGAAACAATTTAGAAGGATTTAAAGACTATAGTCATTAAATGTTCACACCTTGTAGAATCAGAAGCCTGTCAGCGTTCTTAAAACACACATACCGTACTTCTCCATTTCTCCGCATCTCTTTCTAACTTTCTGGCCTTTTGTGAAAGGCTGGCATCAAGTAGAGGAAGGGCTAACAGGTTTTTAAGTATTCAGACCGTCTCATTGATAACTGTTACCTACATCTTTTTTTGAAAGACAGTTATTATATATGTATTTTAATAGTTGTATCTTTTATGTAAATGCCCATGTACACAGAAAGACTGAAATTACCAGAAGACAGGGATAATTTCTTTTTAAGTTTAAATTCAAAGTTAAAAAAAAGCTGTGTCACTTTAAACATTGAGTTTAAATTTTAAAAATATCCTTGTTTATCTTGGTACGTCGTATTATGAGAGCCATTTCAAAGGAGCAGATGTGCTAGGAGTTGAATTTCTGGCAGCAGCTGCCTGAAGAGGCTTGGTTTTTATAGATTTGACATTTACATCTTTGAGTCTCCCAGGGTAACCCTCAGGCTCTCGATGGTCATTTGTAATTTTGCTGAATTCGAGTTGCCTTCTGAATTACAACAGCTGACTTGTCTTTTTCACTCAGCTAGCCAATGAGTGAGCAACCTTCTGAGGATCCACCTTCCCACAAAGCTCTGTTCCCCACTTGTCACTGGGTTTATGCTTGACTGGTATAAGAGATGCACTATAGCGATATTCCTGAGGAGGTCTGGGAATTATTCCTTGTACATGGCAAGCTTACCAAAGACCAGAGTTCTTATATTATTGAGTGTGGAAAAGGGCTATAGCGGAAAAGGGCTATAGCAGAAAGTCAGAGGAAGGGTCAGGTCGGTGTGGGATCCCAGAACCCTGGGTGATGGAGTCTGATGGTAATTTGGGGCATCTCTTTTAACCTACTGTTAGGTAGGTTGGCTTAGTTTCTCCACTTATGCAATGAAAATTGAACTGGAGGGATGGTTCTCATGGGAAGAGGAGGATGGTGGGTCATACATATTATAAGCACTTGGGGGCCTTTTCCTAAATAGAAATATTTGAGGGCTTTTGATGTAGCACATTGGACTCTGACATACTTTCAGGTGTGAAGCTGGAGAAAAAAATGCCAAGAGACCCTATACTATATGATTTTCAAATTTTTTCTCAGCGCTGACATTCAAGAAATACATTTTGTTTTTTGAGGCGCACGGGCCTCTCACTGTTGTGGCCTCTCCCGTTGCGGAGCACAGGCTCCGGACGCACAGGCTCAGCGGCCACGGCTCACGGGCCCAGCCGCTCCGCGGCACGTGGGATCTTCCCAGACCGGGGCACAAACCCGCGTCCCCTGCATCGGCAGGCAGACTCTCAACCACTGCGCCGCCAGGGAAGCCTGCATTTTGTTTTTGAGATGCATTGTAGGCAGCAAATATGACATTCTTTTTTATTAAACTCATGGCGCTCGCTTTTCTGCCTGTTATCACAACTCTCTGTGTGGTCATCTTCCATGGAATACAAACTATTTAAGAATAGGGGCTATATTTAGTGAGCTTCTTGTAAGCTCTGTATTGATTACATAGTTCATGTTGATTCTGTAGTACGTGTCCAGTGAGTATTTGGAAGAGGGATAAGAAACAAAATTGTATGTGTGTGTGCATCTCTCTCTCTTTCTCCCTCTCTCTCCATATATATGTGGACGCGGGGCAGGGAGACGCCCTAATTTATGACCAGGGATAAAATTAAAAATGGGATAATGCTGGATGAGAGGAAAATGTAGGTATAATTGACTCTTCAAAACTGATTTCAGGTTACCAGGGGGGAAGGGTGGGTGGGAGGGATAGACTGGGAGTTTGGGATTGACACATTCACACTGCTATATATAAAATAGTAACCAACAAGGACCTACTGTATAGCACAGGGAACTCTGGTCAATATTCTGTAATAACCTAAATGGGAAAAGAATTTGAAAAAGAATAGATACATGTATATTTATGACTGAATCATTTGGCTGTACACCTGAAACTAACACAACATTGTAAATCAACTATACTCCAATATAAAATAAAAATTAAAAAAACTGATTTCAGATATTTCAGTAACATTTGTTTACCATCTCTTTGTATCTTCCTAGTTCTTTCACCCATGACCTCTATCACTTCATTGCTAAATTAGTGTAGAAAAAGATTGGTTCCAAGTTAATCAGTGGTATAGCTCAGTCATCAAACTTAACTCTTCCTTTGCCCCTAAGGTTGGTTCTTGTTTGGTCAAAGTGGAATTACTCCTTTTTCTTACTCAAGTCCTGAATTTTGCCAAAATGCTCAAAACCACTAAAACAAACACACAAATCTTCTTGATAAGTTTCTCTTATATACTTTAAAAAAAAAAATGTGGATATGCGCATGTGTGTGCATAACGTAAAATATGCCACTTTAACCATTTAAAGTGTAGGATTCAGTGGCATTATTGCAGTCACACTGTGGTGTAACCATCATCACTACCTGTTTCCACAACTTACGTTGCATAGCTCCAAACAGAAACTTTGTAACTTCGCATTTCCCTAACCCCTGGAAACCTCAGGTCTACTCTCTGTCTTTATGAATCTACCTATTCTAGATAGTTCACACAAGTGGTATCTTACAATATTTGTCATTTTGTGACTGGCTCTTGCACTTAGCATAATGCTTTCAAGGCTTGTCCATGTTATAACATATATGAGAACTTCCGTCCTTTTTATTGCTGGATAATATTCCATTGTATATATCACATTTTGTTTATCCACTCATCAGTTGACACTTGTGTTGTTTTCACCTTTTGGCTATTGCAAATAATGCTGCAGTGAAATATCTGTTTGGGTCCATGTTTTTGATACTTTTGGGTATTTATCTAGGAGTAGAATTGCTGGGTCTTATATTAATTCTGTGTTTAACTTTCTGAGGACGTGCCAAACTGTTTTCCACAGTGACGGCACCATCTTACATCCTGAACAGCAAAATTCAAGGGTTCCAGCTTCTCTAGATCCGCTTCAACATTTTTTGCATTCTTTGCATTTTTTTTTTTTTTTTTAATTATAGCCATCCTGATATCTCATCCACGTCTAGTATCAGTTGTGATATGGTATCTGGTTGTGTTTTTTGTTGTCTTTTTGTTTGTTTTGTTTTTATTTTGAGAAAGCACAGCAAGGATTTATTAAGCACTCTTGGGGGGAGAGTGGGCAACTTGGGTGAGTAGCTTCGTTGTGGTTTTGATTTACTTTTCCCTAATAAGTAAGGATGTTGATACATATATCTTCTTTGGAGAAAGGTCTATTCAAGTCCTTTGCCTGTTTTTTAATTGGGTTGTCTTTTTGTTGTTGAGCTATAGGAGTTCTTCATGTATTCTGGATATTAAACCCTTCTCAGATATATGATTTGCAAATATTTTCTCCTGTTCTGTAGATTATCTTTAAAGTTTCTTGATAATGTCCTTCAATGCACCAAAGTTTTCAGTTTTGATGAAGTTCAGTTTATTTATTTTTCCTTTTGCTGCTGGTGCTTTAGGTGTCGTCTCTGAGTCCATTGTCAAATCCAAGGTAATGGTGATTTATCCCTTTTTTTCTCCCCCAAGAGTTTTATGGTTTTTGGCTCTTTTATTTAGTCAGTGATCTGTTTTCAGTTAATTTTTGTATGTCATGAGAGGTAGGGGTCCAACTTCATTCTTTTTCATGTGGAAATACAGTTGTCTCAGCACATTTGTTAAAGAGACTCTTCTTCCCCCATTGAATGAACTTGACCTTTGTCAAAATTAGCCATAGATATGGGTTTATTTCTGGGTTCTCAGTTTTATTTCGTTGGTCCATATGTGTCTATCCTTATGCCAGTACCACACTGGTTTGATTACTGCAGCTTTGTAGTAAGTTTTGAAATTAAAAGTGTGAGTTCACTAACTTTGTTGTTTTTCAAGATGGTTTTGGCTAATTAGGGCCCCTTGCAATTTCATATGAATGTGAAGATTGGTTTTTCCTTTTCTGCAAAAAATATTTTTGGGGGGATTTTTATGGGAATTGCATAAAATTTGTAAGATCACTTTTTGTAGTCTCTTATAAGACTTAATAATAAAAAAGAATGCATCTGATAGGACTAACTTCATTTCTGACAGTGGCACCAAGGAACATTTGGAGGAGAATTTAGGCAAATGGCTTTGGAACAATCTTTTATCTATTTCTGACTTTTCTTAAAACCCTCAAGGATTGTAGGTGTACTTTTTAAGTTAACCAAGTTCTTATTTAATCTGTATCATTTCTACAATTCCTTAAGTCATGATTTTAGAAATTTAAATGATACCAACTTTCAGCTGCTATTAATAAGATTGAATGAAGTGTTCTTTTAATTTGTGCCTCTGGTTTTACAGAAAGCCTTTTGGCTACCCTTAATTTTTTTGGTGGAAACTTTTTAACTTTGTGTTTTTCCCCTTAGAAACTCTTCTGGGGCAGTGCTCTATTGTAGATTTATGTGGTTTTCTATAAGGGTATGTATAGTAATTTTCATTTTTAATTTCTCCTAGTGTGTCCATCCTTTTGAGGTGTATCTCTGTTTATTATTTGTTATTTATTATGTTAGCAGTTTACTGTGCTAATGCCTTGAAAGACTTCTAGTTTTCATTTGACTTTTAATTGAAACATGAGAACTCTTTGCTGTTTAATCTTATCTTACACACTTTGTGCATTTGATCACTTTTCACATAGAGTATTTCCTTGTGCAGGTTGGGTCCTTCCTGCCTTTTTATACGCACATAAAACTTTATAAAAATGGCTTGTACTTTATTCTTACTGGCTTTGTTTTGTGCTTTACTCTTTAAATGTCTCTGTGTCATTTGTAAACCTGAGGATTTCTCTCCATTTCTTCCTACTAAATCATCTAAGATATTTTAGAAATTTGGTCTTAATCTCCTGTGGGAGATCTTACCTGCTATATGTCTCTATCCAGTTACCTTTTTTATCTCTAAAGTTTTCCAGGACTGTATTTTTAAAATTATTTTATGTGTTTATTTATTTTTCTTGGAGTATAGTTGCTGTACAGTGTTGTGTTAGTTTCTGCTGTACAGCAAAGTGAATCAGCTATACGTATACATACAGCCCCTCTTTTTTGGATTTCCTTCCCATTTAGGTCACCGCAGAGCCTTGAGTCCAGGACTGTATTTTTAAAACAGTTTATTTATATAGAACTTGGTCAGAGATTTTTTAAAACTTAGTAAATAATGGTGTTTACTTACTTTTGTTTCTATATCTATTGTTTCAAACAATCAGAGAGTAGAAGCAGAAGTATTTTGTGGGCTGAATGGGTTTCTAGGTGACGTTTTTCATTCCTCCCTGACCATTCCTACCTTACAGCTTCTGGTTTGTAAGCTAAGAGCCAAGGGACCTTGTCATTAGGCCCCAGCGAGTGCGTTCATGACTTGCGCTTTAGCTCTTTTGAGGCCACTCTTTCCTTCTGGGTTCTTGGCTGTGTTCGAAACAATGGATTTTTGGATAAATGAAATAATTTATTCTCCCTTGCTGGAGTGGGTTCTCTGTGCATTTGCCTTTTCCCCCTCAATGTAGTCAAAGAATTAACCTGACAAGAGTCTATTTTTTCTCCTATGGTTCACATCTTTGTGATGGTCAGTAGAACCTGAGTCTTCTGGGGCTTCAGAGAGAGTTTTGTTAGGTTTTAGTGCAGCTCACTTTGCAAAAGGCATAGAGATATTTTTTGTAGCTCATCTTAGGGGATGCACACTTTTCATCCCTAAAGTAATAGTGTTAGTGCAACTAAATACATGAATATCTTCTCAGCCATAAAGTTCTGTTGAACTAATGGCTGATTGGTAAGGGGTCTTACAGCCTTAATTCTGGAGTAGGGAGTGGTTGGTACTAGAATTAGGCATAAAATAAATAAATGCCACATAGTTTATTCATATTGATGTCACTACTTCTGTTGCTGAAATTTGTGAGCAACTCAGTTCTAGCAGTTTTTATTTTTTAAGTTGTCATCTGAACATCGTATGCATTATAGACGTTTGATTTTTTTTTTTTTTTTTTTTTTTACTACATGAAATTTTAAAAAAGGAAAACCACTCGATCATGATGATTATGAAGCTTGTCTGGTTCTGTAATTTAATAAAATACGAAAAAACTTAGAGTCACATGGTTTTCTTTAGATTTTAATGCTATTTTATTTAGTGATAAAACTTAAACATACAATATATGTTTTTACCTAGTCCTATAACAGGGTTCAATGGGCAATGATGGCATGAAACCTGCTACATATTTTACTAACAGTTTGTAGTGCATCATTAAATTATAAGCTTCATTGTAAAAACTTAAATTGCAAGTAGGTAGTTTCAAAAACCAGAAGCAAATTTTTGTGTGTGTTGAGAATTTTCCGCAACTTTAGTGGTTTTTAACTGTAAACTAAGAGGAGAATATGTAAAAATTTAGGTCATTTTAATTGCATGTGAAATAACGTGACAAAGAAGATAAGATTATTTTATTTTTCTTGGTAGATTTTTTTCCACTTAAAAAAAGCACTTCAGTATGTATGGTTGTGAGAATATGTATGTATGAATATTTTTTGAAGGATTTTTCAGATATGCTAAGTATGGTTCTTTTTGATTTTCATAGAAACAATTTTGGAGCAAGAAATGACTTCACTGATGGCCTGGGCTCACCCGATAACCTTAAAAATGAGTATAGTTTAGACTATGAGGATGGTCAAGTTGGTTTGCTAGAGGTCACAGGCTGATAGAGTGAGAACGTTGCCTTTCTTGTTCTTTTCATCTTACATGACTTTTTTTTTTTCCTAATCCAAGTTGGGTTCTAATATGTGAAACATTGTGTACTACCATGACATAGAGAGAGTTATAAAAGGGATGAGAATGTCCATTGGAGCCGCTCAAATGTCTAATTGATTTGGGGAAAAAGTGCTCGGTAAAATAGCTCTTTGGAAGCGTTTCTTCCTCATATTTTTCTCAAAAGTAGGTTATTAAAAATGATTACTGGGACTTCCCTGGCAGCCCAGTGGTTAAGACTCCGTACCTCCGCGTTTCCACTTCAGGGGCCGCGGGTTCGATCCCTGGTTGGGAAATTAAGATCCCCCATGCTGCACGGTGTGGCCACAAAAGAAAAGGGTACTAAGATGTTGACTGGAGGGAAGGGAGGCCTTTTGGAGTAGTGAATGAGCAGACGTAGGTGGTACGTTAGCAGAACAAGTCATGACTACTTAGAACTCTTCGTGGCTCTACTTGGCATATAGCTATGCCAGAGAGAACAAATCTGCTCTAGTGTTAGGTGGGTATTTCCACAGATGGGGCAGAGGTGCCGTGTCTGAAGTCAGCAGTGCAGTGGAAACGCGGAAAGGGGCTTTGGGAATGCATGTCCACTTAAGTCGCTGTGTAGCTGAAAGCCCTGAGTTGAACACCTTTTCCTTAAACTGATTTTGAATAAGTTGATTTGAAAATTTAGAAAAATAACTACATTTTTAAGTGAAAGAAATGTTTAACCTAAGCAAATTAAGTTAAGGAAGAGGATTATATGCATTTTATACTTTGGATATTTTTATAGTTTGCCACTGATCCAATTCCCACCCCTGTTAGAATATTCTAAATCTTCACCTGACTGGGAGTGGTTTCAAAGAGCCTAACCCAAAACACATTCATAATGATTCTTCATTACTTACATTATGAATTCAAAAACGTTATATTGGAATTTTCCAGAAAAATATATCTGAGATTTAAAAATTTGAATGGTTCCTTGTCATTCTGTGTAAATAATGGTTTGAGATAGCTCTCTTTCTTCAGTATATATTTTTTATAGTTGTTTTCTTCCTTGTTTTTATTCATCTGAAGGGTTAGCTTAAATTCATAATTTGTATTACTTAAATCTTTTTTTTCTTTCTAGTTTTGGCAAGCGTTCTGCAGGAAGCTTTAGGCGTGGCTGTGAATGCATTGTGTTAGAGCCTTCTGAAATGATTGTGGTAAGAATACTTCTGTGAAGACTTTTTTCCCTTAAAAAAAGTTATGAAATAAAAGTATTTTCACAAACTACTTATAATAGTGTATTATATATTTCATAACTTTAGGTATATTTATTTCGTAACTTTTTGAGTTTTAATTCATAATCATTATAATTATTTACGGGATTCAAATAATGAAAAAGAAAGTTTGAAAGGGTCACGTACCTAAATGTTTGGTGTTTGAACTTTATAAATCAGTCTATGAAAATGCCATTTAATTTAAACTTGGGGAGAATCTTGGAATTGCAGGATTTTAGCTCTCCAAATATTGGTTGGAATGAGTGAGATACTTTAAATGAGACACAGTGATATGTATTCAGGCAACAATTGACATAAGGAAATCAGTTCACTTCCTTTATCTAATTGAAAGAAATTTGGAGGACTTTTATGCTGGTTAAATACTCTGTTGAGATTTTTATCTCTTTTTAATTGAATAGTGTGATTTAAAAAGTATATTGAGGTAAGACATATGCAAAAAAACATAACGTTAGAAGAGATATTAGCAACATAATTATTTTTACTGATGCTTTAAGAAAAGCCTGTCACATTCTTCCTTACTATATAAAAATGATTTTAAGATGGGACACTATGTACCCCTTAAAAAAATCAGCAACAAAAATAAGATTGGAGGGAGTGCCCAGTAGAGACATTCAGTTGGCTGATGTGCATAATATTTCCCATCCAGCATCTGTCTGGGCAAGGAAACTTTTTGAATAAATGATGGCCTAAAATAGATGATGGAGGCTTTTTTTCATATTTAATAAAATATTTGGTAAATGCCTATACATCTATTTTCAGAGGAGATGTAGGTTTTTTCCCTGTGATGGAGGAGAGGAATTTGTCAGAAATGGGAACTTCCTCATCAAAGCTAGTGAAAACTTTTGGTAAAATTTCCCAAAATTTACTGTTAAGTGAGAAAGTGGCATGGTGGTGAGTAAAGATTTAGGAGTGGAAAAATGTAGGCAGATACGTTGGGCTTTCCAGCCACAGGTCTTGAAAAGCATTTTAGATATTCCCTCAAGATTTTGGTCTCCGTTACTGCTATTTTGTGTTGATCTGAAGGATTTTTGACCTCCAAAATTCCTTGAGGATTTTGTCCTTGTCCATATGATGCTAACTACTAAGTTTGTCAGTGTGAGAACCATCTTAGAATCTAAATACGCTCTTGTGAGCAATACATTATGTAAGTGTGACGGGGATTAACCGAACGTAACTTTTCTTCTGTTAGTCCATTCATCACTTTCTAAATGTTTAAAATGAGGAAATTATGTTTTGAGAGCAATGCTATTTATAATAATAAAAAAAAAAAAAAACGAAACTGAATCCGTAGAGTGAAAGTAGGAAGAGAAGCCCTTAAGTAATCTACCAGAGTCATTCTGCCAGTAGTCGTGTCTGAGTCATTTGGGATTTGGGTGTTTTTTTTTTTTTTTTAAACAGATTTACTTCATGAGAGTTTTTGTGCTTTAGTTAAGACAATGGGGCAGTTGCTTTCATAATGCATGGTGATGTATCCTGTGAGATCTTTCATTAATAAATCAGAACAAAGACTACTGAAAATATCCTTCCCTTTGAGACTGCAGGAAATTCAGGAGTTACCCATATTGTCCTAAGTGGAACTGAAAATGCCTCTTTTCTTTTATAAAGAAAAGTTCCTCAGAACCAGTTAGTTCTAGGGAAGTTGAGAAACATTTGAAGTCCGTCGAGATAGTTTGTCTACAAATGTCTTTGCACTGTGAATGAATGTACACTATCCGTAAGTTTTATTCTGCGTCTAATCTTAATATGGAACATGGTGTTTGAAGAAATGAAATCTTGGGGGATTTTATTTCAGGTAGACTATATGGATGAAAATGAAGAATATTTTCAGCGTCAAGCTTCTCATCGACAGTCTCGAAGGAGATTTAGAAAAATCAACCAGAAAGGGGAAAGACAAACGATTATTGATACTGTGGATCCTTATCCTGTGGGCAAACCACCTTTGCCTAGAGGCTATCATACGGTAAGTTATACAAGTATAATAATTATCTTTATAGCTTTTTGTTGGGAGTTTTGTGAAAAGGCATACATTTTCCGTTCTTGATGAATAATTCCTTTCTGTGGTATACTTATTCAAAGTGCAGATTTTTCTGGAAACACATAATATGAATAGTTTAAGGAGCATTGAAATAAGATATCAAAAGGTTTAGCCTTTTTATTTCTTAACATGGTCTCTGAGGATCAGCTTTGTGGTCAGCATGTACAGTTGTAACTGGGAGATTTTTAGGTTCTTATCTTAATCTAAAATTTTGCCCTTTCCCTCACCGTCCCCAGTGACGGGTATCATACCTGTTTTTTATTCAAAAGTTAGCTACTTAAAAATTACCTATTATTTTCATACCATCGTGAGAATATTATCTGAGAATTTTTTGTTTTTAATATGATGAAGTGAGAGCATAATTTGAAATGATGCTTCTGTAAATCCCGGTGTAAAGATGGTCTGAAGCATTTCTCATAGGTTCAGAGGTCCTCTTTAATACTTTCACCACTTGATCGTCATTTGTTTCGTAAATACTAGGTGAAGAAACTACTTACGTTTGAGGAAACGGAGGCACAGATAATGAGTGATTTGTACAAGACCCCAGCGTAGTCAGTTTGGGAGCCTTATTTTTCTCACTCATTTCTCTCTGCTCAGCTGTGCTGTGTCCATGTCCCCTGGTGGCCCACCCAGAATAGTGGCAAATATATTTGAGGATTTCTGTTTTCAAGAAGAAAGTAACTTGAATTCTTCCATATGTCATAATAAGGTCAACTATGGTTCATCTATACTTACAATACCATTAAATGAGCACTCATTCATGAAGTTAATTTTAAAATAAACATATGAAAGAATAAAAATAGGTAAACGACAACTATTTTACATTTCTTGTTTGTTTGTCTTCCGTATCCTCTTCTTTCTTTTTGCAAATAAGTATAAATGCAAACCGCATGGGGAAATGTATATAGACTTGAAACTATGTACGTAATTTTCTGGGAACTTGGAGTGGTGCATCTTACACCCGCACTTGACGTGTTCCATTTCTGAGAGCCCTTTGTATCTGAATATTCAGGCAGTTTTGGCCACCAGCTCTCAGCCTGCTCCTCTCACTGCCATGCGCACAATTTTAATTTCCCATGAATTTCATAGTTGAATCATTTCATTGAGCTCATTTGCAAAGGGTTGCTTTTTGCTCATCATAAAGTCAGCTTTGTTTGCCTGCTGCAGAGCCTTGGTATTTTTTTGAAAAAAACCTATGAAAGGTTTTTTGTTACCATTGTCTATACAAGAAGGTAGTATTTTTAGTGTCGATGCAGCATCGTGGAAGAAGGAACTGTGGATTAAAAATAGCTGTACACATTACTAGTACAACCTACTAATATTGTTAATACTCTTTCTGCTTTGGAATTATTTGCCCAAATCAGATTCTATACCAAGATATTTAGCGGCAGTGTGGGTTACTAAAAATTTAGCGTTCAAGCTGACTGGTTTGATTTTATAGTTGTACTTGTCCCATTTAAGTTGGGGGGTGTCATTTTATAATTATTTCTCTCTCCTATCCCCATGTTTTCCCCCTTTATGGGGAAAACACCCACCTCCCCTACATGACTCCCCCTTTTTAATCTGATTTTTTTGTAACTGTGTAGTTTTTAAAAATTATTCAAGATTCCTTTTTTTTTTAGTGGTTTTAAAAAATGTCTTACCTGGTCAACAGGTACTTTTATGAGGGAAAATTCAGTACTAGGGTGAAAAATTTAACTTGCTCACTGATGGATCAGGTACCAGTTTGCTAATATGTGACATGGTGGTATTAATTTTTCTAAGTGAGTTCAGATGGGCAACAAGTGTCATAATTCTAAGTGTTGAATCCCGTCTTGTCATGCAAATTGTGTTTTAATTTCATTTATATAATTATTATTTTGCCTAAGTACATGATTTTAACATATGAAAACAACAAAATTAGCCCTAAGTCACATTTACTTATTCTGAGCAGAAATACTCCTTTTGAAAGAACCCTAGTAAGGTGGGAGCCAGGGTGAAAAGTTTGTTGACAAGGTGCATGGTCCTACTTCACAGGCGACCTAAATGGTTGCAGGTGCGTTTCAAGTGCATGGCTAAGGAACATAAAGGACATCATCCGTGTAGCCAGCGCTGTATGGTCATTCTTAACCTAATTTAACATGACCTTCATTTTGGCAGATGTACTGTATGTAGCATGTCTGATAATGTCATCTTTTCCTTTCCTCCTCTATGGCACTCATTTCATTTTGGCTCAAAGGAATGCACTAAATCTCAGGTATTGTAATTTGTGTGTGGTCTCCTAATACTAACCTCAGTTCATTTGTGAATTTGCATTGTAACTAATGAGTGTATAATATTGATGTGTTTTGCTTCGTCTTGTTCTTTTGTATTTTGCCCTGATTTAGTAAAATCCCTTACAACTTTGAAACTATCGGTGGTTTGGTTGATGTCACAGGCTGCTTTATTTGTGCAGACCTAGGGATAAATTGCTCACTTTCTTTGAAGAACGAATAAAAACGCAGACTACGTATTTTTAAGAATGAGTGGAGCACAGTTCTTAACTAACCTGCTTTGCGCATAAAGAAATGGAGAGAGAAAGACAGGCAGATAGGCATCGTGGGTGTTTAACTGCTTTTTGTGTGAAAGTTTTATGGGAAATCCATTAGACATTTACATTTTAAAGGCTGTAGGTGAAAGCTTTAAATTTCAGGAATCCCAGTGTGAAAGCATTTTGGGAGACCACTGGTAAAATTTTAGTCAGAATAAAGGCTTTGTCAAAAAGGAAATAAGAATTTACACTTCGCTTGCATTTTCTTATTTGCGCTTGATTTTTAACCAGATTTCATGCTTTTATTTCATTCTGTATTTTAATTGAGGCCTATAATAATATCTTTGCTCATTTGTTTCATGCCAATATATGACTAATTTACAGTTTCAGCATTACTCGTTTGAAATTTGGGGTCAAATTTGGGGTTATCAGGGAATTTGGAGTCAGGGAAGAAAAACTCATTTATCTCTGGAAACTAATTGGTTAAGTAACTAGTGAAATGTTATGGTTGTGTTTTCTTATTGCCCAGGAAAAAGATCATGAATAATTTAATTCACATCAGAGGAAGGCTACTGTCAATGTAATATCTTTGGCTATTACAGTAACCTCTCCTGAAAACACGAAATATTTGTATAACTTTTCAAATTAAGTCCATTACTTTATGTTCTATACAATATAATGCATATTAAAATGTCACAGGTGACATAATAGCTGTATTTTATTTTAGAAGCACTGCTAATTTTTCAGTGATGTGGTAAATCTAAAAAATGTTGATAGTTTTTAAATTCGATAAGATTCTTGTAAAATTGTATAAAATTTTGTTAAATTGCGCCAGTGTTTTGAGCTTTTATCTAGTACATGTATACTTAAAAGGTATATAACTTTAATATTTTAAAAGGTACGCCAGTATGTAATTAGTCCTCTTGTTCAGTATGAGAAATTACAGGTTAGTCTAATTCCCATGTAGAAGTAGGAATTGAATTTAAAATGTGCACTGGGTTATGACGTATACCTTATGTACGCTTTTAAAAATTAGACGTGTTGAGCAGTTTAAGACAGATGATAGTAATTTCTTCAGAAACACGAACACTCGCACAGTCCATGTAGAGTGCTTTCAGGTCACTTTTTCAAGGCAAGTGTGTGAGGTTTGCAGAGAATAAGCATTTTAAAATGCAGTGAGAAGGCAAGATTGGAGATGGCTTTCATTAGCATTTTCTTACATTTTGATGAGTTGGGTTGAAGCTGTGTTTAAGACTGCCAGAAAACAGGATGCGGCACGAATGTTCAGTCTTTGAGTGGGGAGAGGCAGGTGGCAGAGTCAGGTCATGGATAAGGTTCCCGGCGGAGGCTGGGGAATTCGGGGTCATTTCTAGACTGACTTGGGACTTTGGACAGGTTTACCTTGTCGACAGGCTCGGAATAGGGTGGGGCGGGGGGAAACCTGTTTATTTTACCCCTAATTACAGGCCCCGTCTGCATCGATGGGTAATTTATTCTAGAAGTTTGGGTGGGTAGGGAAATGTGAGTTCCATAATAAGAATGGAGAGGAGAGGGAGAGGACTTAAAAGGGAAGAAGGGCCTTCTTACTTTCACCTGGATGCCGGGATGGGGAAGCTGGCACATACCTGCACATACCTGTTCTGTCATCTTTTTATTCCTTTTTTTTTTTTTTTATGGGAAAAAGAAAAAAACAGCTCTGTTCTCTTCCTCGTTTAGAAAGTGTGAAAATTGTACAGAGGTATTAGACTGAAGACTGAGGAAAAGTTGTCCCGTCTAAACTGTGGAGGTGCTGTGTACTGACTGACGCTTCCTACCGTTGCAGCCTTCCAGGGCTGGTTGCGTAATTAAAATGCTCTCCACTCTTCGAGGTTCGGAATGACTTTCCACCTCCACTCCTACTTACCCCCCAAAGTGTGGCTTTACTTTATACAAATTTGAATTAGGAGGATTCAAACACAATATAACATAAAACTTATTTATAAAGTTTCCAATCAGTGCAAACTTTTGGAAGTGAGGAGAACCCATCAGTCATAGAAAAAGGTATTTCCCACACATTCTGTTAGTAATCCTGTTCTACAATGGGAATATACACTTCAGGGCACCGTTTAATAATTATGTATTGAATTTTTCTGTAGGTCAGGCTTAGTTTAAAGTTCTTGGTGCAGGTGTGCAAAAGAAATGAAAATACTGCATAAAAGTAAGTTAATATAATCCAAGTCGGATACAATGTAATATTACAAAAACATCATGGAATTAATTTTATTATTATTAATTAAATTATTATTAATTAAATTATTTTTATTAATTATTTTTATTATAGCGATAATACAGTATCTTTAACATAGCACCAATGTAGTAAGGTTGATTCTTATATGAGGCGTATGAAAATGAGTCCTATTTTTAATAAGCTTATTCTTCATAATATAAGACAAGTACTATTTCTTCTAATGGTAATCATTCCTAAGTTATATATATCTTATATATTTCTGAATATAATCTATCACTTTGTTTTAAGTGATGGATTTGATTTAAGTTGGTTTCATCTTTAGTTAAGGACTTCTTAGTAGGTTAATTTCAAAAAAATTTAAATATTGAAACATGAAAAAATTACAATGTTTGTGTGATTATGCACATTTATTTGACATTAGACTTTTTGACGTGAGCTGTTGTTCTCGCATTAGAAATAGGCAATATTTTCCCTCATGTTACGGCTCTGCTTTGTCACTAATTCTTTACTTTTTCACTGAGGTCTTCCTACTTTGATCCAGTACATGCTACTTAACAGTAAGAGCATGTGTTGTGTATCAGTGACTTGTGTGTCTGCTAAATTTCCTAGAATATTAAGGTCTTAAGATTTTTAACTTAAAACAGTCAGTTCATATCCCACTTGACTAATTTATTCAATGATGATACTTAAAGTCTGTTTATGTGCATATACAGAAATTATTCAAGTATGGGGAAATTTCTTAATCATTTGAATATTTTTATTCTTCATCTTTCATCAGGCGTTTGTTTGCTTAATTAAATCTAAAGCCGTTGTCTTCAGTATGGTCCTCAATCCCTCTCTGTGAATTATAATAGGATGGAGTTTCAGAAAATCTGTCTATTCTGTTTCTTGTATCATAGAGGAAAGCTCAGTATTTTCATTTATATGTTTTTATTATTTTAATGAATATTATTGAGCGCCCACCTTGTTTCAGGGCTGTGCCAGACTCCATGGCTGTAAAGGTCTACAGGACAGACAGAATCTGCCCTCATTGACTTTATGGCCTCGCACAAAATAAGATAAATCGACGGCAGTTAAGATAGAGGGAAATCCAGGTACCGTGGAGGCTCAAAAACCAGGCATCTTGAGGAATCAGGCGTGGCTTCCTGAATGGCCTTACTGTCTTTGCTCAAAGGAAAATCTTCTTTAATCCAAGAAAGCCCAATAGAAATGTGAAAAAGAAATGAATTGGGAAGTAAAGAAGGGAAAGAGGGGATGTGGATAGACTGTTGATAGGAGTGATAGATACAAACCTGCCCTCCCCACATTTTGGTAGATACTGTTGTATGCATGCCCCGAAGTCTTTATATTTGCATCAGAGAGTCTTTTAAAGAGAAGTGGCAAAAGTATCCTTTGCTTTTCTTGCTTATTCTCAGCAGGTTTACTAGCGCCTCCTCACCTAGACCATGTTGCATTTTAAAATCCTGCAGAAAGCTTCCTGCGGAAAGGTCTTTGAACAATAGGTGGACATAACAGCGTTGCATTCCTGGCAAAATGCAGCCTGTTAGAGCTGCTGCGGTGGTCTCTGCCTCCTTGCTTTGGGGGGAGCATTTCTCTTTCTTGCAGTTATAATCAGGTATTTATGTTGATTTAATTTATACAGATTGAGAAATTATACCATAGAGTCTGTTTAGAAATTGAAATGTAAATCAGGAAATAGTGTAAAATATGAAATGATTAATCTCGTGTTATTAACAGCATGCACTGCAAATTCACGCAAGGCAGTTGAGAAGAGTGTGCAGTGTGCTGTTTACACAAGTTTCAGCTTCTGTTAGAGGATGTCTATTTTTATATATGACATCATCGCTGCTGCAGAACTCCCGTGGCCACTGGGATTTACTGTTCTTTCATTCCATTCTGAAAGAAAGCTTGTATTGATGTCATAATTGGACCCATCTTTTGGTTGCACTTGGAAATTGAAAGTAATCGGGGTGTTGTGTAGCATGTCATGGCAATATTTCAAGCAATTTATTTGTCAGAAAGATCGCTGCCACTTTGTCCTGCCTCTAACTGTGAACATTGGTGGCTCTCTCGGTGCCTCTTCATGTTTTAAGTATATTTTGGCTAAAATTTAACTTTTAGTCCCAATAGCAACAATCCTTTCATCTTCAGCCATTTCATTTCTTATGTGATTTTTCCTTTCTTTCCTTTTCTTTTCTTTTCTTTTCTTTTTTGCCATGATATTTTGCAGTGCTACACACTGATTTGAAAGATGTCTCTTTTCTTTGGAAAAATCTACTTTGATATTCAGACCTATTTCCTACCAGTGCTCAACTGGCCTTTTTTACAATTAACTGATCCATTCTGAGTTGTCTGTTTTCACTATTTGAAACATTGGGTGGCTAGAAATGTTCTCTTTTGATTTTGAATCCTCTGTTAAAACATTATTAACTTTGAAATACCTTTCTATTAGCTAGAAGATATTGTTGACCAACCTCTGGAAGAAATTCTAGCATGTGATTCGATGTATGGGTGTTAGGTTGACATCACTCATGAAAGGAAAATTTTAATGATTCATATTAAAATAATTTTTAAATGTCTACTAGATTTTGTACATATTTTTGTGTATAAATTTTCCTCCTTATCCTCTCAAAAAATTAGTCATTATCCGTATCTCAGTAGGAAAGTTTTTTTCCCCTTCTTTTACAGAAACTAATTAAGAACAAACTACAGATTAAAAAAATAACAGGTTTATTAAGTTACAGCTCACATGCCATACAGTTCACCTATTTAAAGTGCATAATTCAACTCTTTTTCTTTTCTTTTATAAAAAACATATAACACTGAGACTTCCCTGGTGGCGCAGTGGTTAAGAATCCGCCTGCCAATGCAGGGGACACGGGTTCGAGCCCTGGTCAGGGAAGATCCCACGTGCCGCGGAGCAACTAAACCCGTGTGCCACAACTACTGAGCCTGTGCTCTAGAGCCCACGAGCCACAACTGCTGAGCCCGTGTGCCACAACTACTGAAACCTGCGCCTAGAGCCCATGCTCCGCAACAAGAGAAGCCACCACAGTGAGAAGCCCGCGCGCCGCAACGAAGAGTAGCCCCCTCTTGCCGCAACTAGAGAAAGCCATCGCGGAGCAACAAAGACCCAATGCAGCCAAAAATAATAATAATAATAAATAAATAAATTTATTTTTAAAAATATGTAACACTAAATGTACCATCTTAACCATTTTTAAGTATACAGTTCAGTAGTAGTAAAGAATATCAGTAGTAATGACTGACTTGAACATACCCAGTTCACAGGTGTACCTCACAGCCTTTGTGATAGTTTAAATTACACATAGGCTGAAAAATAACTTTAAGATATTTAGGAAAAAAATAATTATAGAATCTATTGAAAAAAAATAAAAGGCTTACTGAACAATTGTATTAGAGCAATTTCTTATGAACTTAGTATGGGGTCAGTAGCCTTTTATTTTTTCCTGTGTCTTCCTTTCTCACTTTCAAGTGGAATATTGGTGGTGGTTGGATGTGATGCAGAGTTCAGAACTGCTAGCCTAGAGGAGAAATGATGTGACCACACACAGAGTGGGCCAGATCTGAGAAATGAATCGCTAATTGGAATAAATGGCGGAGGAATTCCGAAGGGAAAGGTTTGAAGATGAAAAAGAAAGTATTCGGGCTGTCTTGACTTTTACTCAGATGTCTGTGAGGATAACAGTGATAACTGGTCACCTGTGGCTTTGGTACAATCCGGAAGGCATTTAGGAGTGTTAGAAAGTAAGGTTAAAATCTCAAAGTAAGTTGTAGCGTTTCCCTCGCACTAATTATTTGTGTACGTCCACTTTCCGTCCACTTCTTTATCCAAAATTTTAAACCGAACCTTCAAAAAGCTGTTTGAATCATCAGGAATTTCGGAATACTCAGGAACGTTTTCAAGAAGAAGATCATTTTGCCATTTGTTACTCTATGAAGTATGCACATCCCAACCAAGTGTGATGAAGAGAATACTTGGGCCTCGGCAATAGTCTTGATGCCCTCGACGGTAATGGGCATTCTTAACAAGCACTGCAGTCTTTTTATTCCTCCTTGGCACGAAAGTTTGCCTAACTTTTGGTACTAACTTTAGTTAGATGGGGAAGGTGTGAGCAGCTAGCCTTCCTACAAGTGGATGTGCTGTTAGAAGGTTCAGCTGAGGGTAGGACCTTACAGGGTTTTATCTTAAAGGAATCTAAGGACAGCCGACAACTGGGTTTTTACAAAGAGCCAAGAGGCTGATCATTTTCTGGTTCATCTCAGAGCAGCAGCTGTCAAACTTGTCCATCTCAGGACTTGTTTACACTCTTAAAACTTTTTGAGAGGGACTTCCCTAGTGGCTCAGTGGTTAAGAATCCACCTGCCAATGCAGGGGACACCAATTTGATCTCTGGTCCGGGAGGATCCCACATGACGCGGAGCAACTAAGCCTGTGTGCCACAACTACTGAAGCCCGCGTGCCTAGAGACCGTGCTCCACAACAAGAGAAGCCACCGCAATGAGAAGCCTGCGCACCGCAACGAAGAGTAGCCCCCGCTCGCCGCACCTAGAGAAAGCCCGTGCACACCAACAAAGACCCAATGCAGCCAAAGGTAAATAAATAAATACACTGGGCTTCCCTGGTGGCGAAGTGGCTGAGAGTCCGCCTGCCGATGCAGGGGACACGGGTTCGTGCCCCGGTCCGGGAAGATCCCACATGCCGTGGAACGGCTGGGCCCGTGAGCCATGGCCGCTGAGCCTGCGCGTCCGGAGCCTGTGCTCCGCAACGGGAGAGGCCACAACAGTGAGAGGCCCGCGTACCGCAAAATAAAAATTAAAAAATAAAAAATAAATACACTTATTAAGGAAAAAAACTTTTTGAGGGCTCCAACAGCTTTTGTTTATATGAATTATCTACATCATTACTTGGCATATTAAAAATTGAAACTGAGAAACTTAAAAATATGTACTCATTGGTTAATTAAACATAATAAACCCATTATACATTAACATAAAGATTTTTTTAGTGAGAGGTAGCTATATTTTCAAAACAGAAAAAATGAGAGGAAGGGTGGTGGTTTATAGTTCTACAAATATGTTTAATGTTTGGCCAAGTAGAAGGCAGCTGGATTCTCATATCTGCTTCTGTATTCAGTCTTTTGTGATGTCCTTTTCTGGCTGAAGTATATAAAGTATGGCCTCACACAGATAGGTAGTTGGAAAAGGGAGGAGAGTTTTAGCAGCTTCCTCAAATAATCTTCCTGATACACTACACCAAAGTTTGACAAACGGTAGTTCCTTAAACCTGCTGTTGCATTGAGGAACATAACACTCTTGTCAGTTCGCTTTTAAAAATTCTCTTTTATTAAAACCCATTCGTCTTACTTACACACCGAATGGGTCATTCTATTCATGTGTGATTTTATAACATCATGCATTCGTCATTGAATTTAGGTCATTGAATTTAGAATTTTGGCGTGTTACACAATATAAAATAAAAATCACATTTGTTAGCATCACTACCAGTCTCATGTCAAAAGGCCTTAATTATTGGGAAGCTGTCAAGCCTATGGGATTGGACATGTTTTCCTAATGTCTAATTTTTACTTGAAAGCTAAAATTTTATCCTTGGGAAAGTGCTACCAGCTGTTTTCCTTGAAGTGACAAGCTCAGTTTGTCCATTTTCAAGAAAATATCGGCCAAGTACCCTAGTCTTAGTAACCACAATTTGTCCATTTTTTGTTCCTTCCCACAGAAATAGCTTTCCATGAAAAAACCAAGTGCCGGACCCTTCTGAGAGCAGGGCCTGTGGACGGCTGAGCTTGCAGACCTGTGAGGCTGCCCCGCCCTTGTTTCCTGTGTGATTCTTCCCCTTACTTCCTTTTCCTGTTTGCTGCTTAATCTCCTCATAGATACAAGGAGAAAATGGAAAGCCCTCAAGCTAACTTGGGATGGAATCAGAAGAATTTAAAAATGCTTTGTATGAAATAATGGTTTTAAATATATTAATTAATTGGTTTGGATGGTCACCAGCAGTCCTTTTTGTAGTTACTGTAGTAATCTTTAAAGGTACATATTTTTACTTAATTTATTTAGCATTTCTCATTTAGAGAGTGTTTCTCTTTAGGAATTTTATCTTTGGAGCCCCTTTTCCCCCCAGAAAGTTCTCTGCCTCCTCTTCCCTATTAAGATAATTATGAGCCATTATGTGGAATTATAAAATATTTAAACTTTTCATGCGAACGTTTGTGTGATATGAAAGTATGACCTAATCATAACTGTAAAGAGTGTGTTAGACAACATTTTTTTTTTTTTTTTTTTTTTTTTTTTTTGTCGGTACGCGGGCCTCTCACTGCTGTGGCCTCTCCCGTTGCGGAGCACAGGCTCCGGACGCGCAGGCCCAGCGGCCATGGCTCACGGGCCCAGCCGCTCCGCAGCATGTGGGGTCTTCCCGGACCGGGGCACGAACCCGTGTCCCCTGCATCGGCAGGCGGACTCTCAACCACTGCGCCACCAGGGAAGCCCTAGACAACCTTTAAAACTGAGTGTTTGGTCTTATGCTAATACCGATAAGACTAGTTTTTGGTGTCCTCACCCACTACCATACCCTCAAAAAAAGATCCTCACCAGGAGTAATTTCAACAGCCTCCTGTGCGTGATTAATACTTTAGATTCAGGATAATGTAATGTATTACAAATTGTTTCAGTTTGATAGTGCGAAATAAACAAACAGTACCCCGCAATGTATTTAAAACTTCTCTAACCTTCTTACTGTTTTTCTCGAATTATATCTTTGTTATCCTCTAGTTTGAGTATCTTTTTTTCTTTTTTTCTTGGCTCCCTTTTTCCTTTTTGGTCTAAAGAAATATGCTGCCTTCACTCTTTCCACTTGTCCTGCTTATGTTAAGACACCAGTGGTTGGTGTCCTCTGTCATCACAGCGTGTGGTTTACTTCTCATAATGGTGCTCTGAGATTCGGTGTGCTTCAGTAATCAGCTACTGCAGTAGAATATCTGAAAGGGTAGCGCTGCCTTGGGGAAGGGACTGGAGGTTTTCCCGCTCCCACCTTTGAGATGATAAGTTTGCCCTGGTAAGAGCTGAAATGTCCACTTGTACATTCTATGAAGTCAGTGTTCACTATAGATTCCTGCATCCCTTCTCGCTTAGAGAAATTCCCCCTTTAGGTGATTGTCTCACTTTCTCCCCTACTGCATTTTTATCTTTATTGTAAATACCATGCTTTCTGGTAGTGTGTATGATATTTTTTTAATTCATTTTTTATTGAAGTATAGTTGAATTACAGTGTTGTATTAATTACTGCTATACAGCAGAGTGATTCAGTTATACGTATGTATATATCTTCTCTTTCATATTCTTTTCCGTCATGGTTTATCACAGGATACTGAATATAGTTCCCTGTGCTATGCAGTAGGACTTTGGCGTTACCTAGTCTATATATATTAGTTCGCATCTGCTAACTCCAAACTCCTAATCCATCCCTCCCCCACCCTCCTCCCCCTTGGCAACCACCAGTCTGTTCTCTGTGTCCCTGATTCTGTTTCTGTTTCGTAGATAGGTTCATTTGTGGCATATTTTAGATGCCACGTATAAGAGATATCATATGGTATTTGTCTTTCTCTTTCTGACTTAATTCACTTAGTATGATAATCTCTGGTTGCATCCATGTTGCTGCAAATGGCATTATTTCGTTCTTTTTTATGGCTGAGTGTATAATACTAATATCTTATTAGTTTTGGTTTTTGTTTTTAAAAAGTCCACTGAATTGAATGGTATGTTGTAAAATTTTGGCCCAACAGATTTTTTTTTTTTTTTTGGCTTCACCTCCCTGAAAAAGCATTACCTATAAAATACAAGCCATCAAGAAAAATAGGTTTTGTTATACATTTGCTCCAAGGCAGCCTTTTAGTAACCGTTTCATATGATGCACAGTACATTTTGCTTATGTCCACCACACTATTGAACTAACCGGGATGATTTCTGAAGGTCATACCTGATTTCTTGTATTCCTGTCCTGTCCCACTTTGTCTTGGGGGTTAAGTGTAGAATGAATGAGTGAATGCTACTTATTCTGGTTAGTGTTTCATTATAGATTTATGGTTGTGTGTTAACACAGTGAACTGCTACTTTATGGCACAATCAGGAGGTATAATCTTCCGTGATTGTGACTCATCTGGCCAGTTGTGAGCAATTCTAACAATTATAGTTGTCTGAGACATACAGTTAAATATTCTAGTCTTGTCCTTTAAAAACACCAGCATGGTAGTAATTGAACATTTCAAAGCGCAACTAAAATATGAATAGGGTGAAATACTCTGTTTGCCTTTTCAGAGCTTTTAAGGAGAGGGAGAAATTAGATGGGTGGTTTTGTTTGTTTATTCATTTATTTATGAGAAGGAAGATTGAATATTGTCATCTTAAACTCACGTGGTCATGGTGGGAGGCTGGCTTCTTTTATAAGGGAACATTTAAAAAATTTCTGTGGCATCTAGAATATTTTCTATATTGAGACAGGCTCTTCTATATTTAATTATTTTCCAGGCAAATTTACTTGGAAGCATTTCCTGTCTGGAGTGTATTTAATTACATCAGATGGGCAGTCACAATTCTATTCCTGGTCGTGAAGTCCACTGATGAATGCTGCTGCTTATAAATACTGTTATTTTCATTTAGAGTGAAGATTATTGAACCATTATGAAAATTTATACATATTTATTTGAAAACCTCAGATTTAAAAAATGAAAATATGTTTGTTAAAATTAAGTTCCTGAAGAGTCAGGAGAGTCTTTGGAAGCAGACAGTATTTCGTATGCCTTTGTATACCTTTTGCACAGTGTGTATGCTGTTACGGTAGGTCCTCAGCAGTGTCCTGGTTCCATGCTGGTGTCAGTCAAACTCCCAGAATTAGCATTAGTTAACATTTCTAGGAGAGGCATCATAGATCCACCTGCATTAACGCATCGATACAACATTAATTAATGGGTTGCCCAAACCTTGAATGCAGCTGAATTTTTAGAATATCTTGGAAGGAATAAAATCAACCCTTATTGGATCCTCATGACATATACCAGTCGTCAGGGTGCTTTTTCATGTATTTCGTCAGTCAGACTTTTCTGCAGCGTTGAATGTTTGGTGATGGCATCTCCACTGTTAGGAGATAAGCCTCCTAAGGTCAAAGGTGTCAGGCAATGTGTGCGATGTTCATGGTCACAGAATCAAATAAAGACATAGGTCTTCTCTGTCCCTGACACAGAACATTATTTATTTTTTAAAATGAATTTAACATACATTGCTTTTATGTTACTTAAACTTTAAATTTGATCTAAAAGAAATATAATATGTATCATATAATTCACCCACTTTAAATGCCTACAATTTAAATACCTTTAAAGGAAAGAGGCCAGAGCACAGAATGTCCACTCTGGTAGGCTTTGGTTGATTCACCAGTCTTTTTTGTTGCAACTGGGTGTTTTCCCCTCTCGAACCATGCATCCCTCATCAATAAAGCACAGCACCCCCCCCCCCCATTTAAATAACCTTTCTAGCTTCATTCCAATACAGAAATGGGTTTTCACTGGCAATCAGTACTATTTCATAACAGAGCATAACTATGTAATTAGTGTGTTTTAAAAGTTAGGTCCACTAATATTATAAGTAACAAGCCAAATCTTGCCAGAAGATCTTTTGTAAGTATGACTTTTTAACGAACTAAAACAACTTACAGTTGTCTAAAGGTAGTCATCATTTTTAGAGATAAAAACACGGGGGCTTCCCTGGTGGCACAGTGGTTGAGAATCTGCCTGCCAGTGCAGGGGACACGGGTTCGAGCCCTGGTCTGGGAAGATCCCACATGCCGCAGAGCAACTAAGCCTGTGCACCACAACTACTGAGCCTGCGCGTCTGGAGCCTGTGCTCCGCAACAAGAGAGGCCGCGACAGTGAGAGGCCCGTGCACTGCGATGAAGAGTGGCCCTTGCTCACCGCAACTAGAGAAAGCCCTTGCACAGAAACGAAGACCCAACACAGCCAAAAATAAATAAATAAATTTTTAAAAAAACAACAAAAAACACACCGCCACAAAATTACTAACTTCTGCACCAGAAAATATTGGAAGTGTTCTGGCAGTATTTAAGGATATTGAAAATGTCTATCAAATAATTTCAGGGGGTTTATAAACCTTCTGTAAAACTGATGATGTAGTTATGTACGACTTTTAATAATTGAAATTATTGCTACCATTAAGAAAAACACCTTTTACTTACCTTTTTCTAAGTTTGACAGCATTTAATTTGCAGAGTAAGCGATGTTAAAAAGAAAACCTCTAAACTATTGTCCAATTATCACTAATTTTTAAAAAGTAAGGGCATTTTAATATTTCCTCTCTGGCTGCTAAAGTAGGAAGATAAAGGTTTCAGAATAAAGGATAGTTACCACCAGGAAATCTTATCCCAAGATAGACCATCTGAATGGAAATATTACCCCTCTACCCCCATCTTGCTACTAGCTAACGTTTGGGACCAGCCATATAGTTAAGATAACTTTAAGAACGTAAAAGGACTTTAGGAATCTGCCAGTCAAACCACTTAATAAAATTTATTTTTTTCTATGTGATCACTGACGTTCATCCTCTGCTTTAAGATTTTTAGTTACACTTAGCACTGATATTTGTGAGACAGTCCATACGTAACGTGTGTCAAAATTGTACCCTACCGCCTGGTACAAAGAAAGGGTTTTGTAAATCATAGCAGTTATTGTTGCTTGTAGGAAAGGCCTAATTATTAAGCAGCTTCCCTTATGTTTAGTGAAATCTGCCTCTCTGTACCTTAGTCTGTGGTTCTAGGTATCTCTTACAGCAGCACAAATGAATGTTCGTGTTCCATTTCCATGTAACTGTGCTTCAGGTATTCAATGAGACCCTGCTCTGTTCAGCCTGTTCTCTAGGTTACACATTCCTAACTTCTTATAACTTTTCTGAACCCCTTACCGTCTTGACCTTCTGTTGTTTGAACGTTACAGTTACTCATTATCGGTCCTAAGTCATGATGTCTAGACTGGGTTGCTGTAAACCACATGCAGGCTACAGCAGAGCTTCCTGTCCCCCTCCCTCTGGGCCTTATGTGTCTGATAATGTAACCTGAGATTTTATTAGGGTTTTCAGTCACCTTGGAGCTTTTGGCCAGCTCCCTTTTACAGGTAGCCCCTCCAGCCTCCTTCCCCCCCTCCCACCTCCCCCCACCACCACCACGAATTGTTCCTCCAGCCTGATCTTCCCTCTCCTGTACTTGTAAGAGTGACACTTTGATGGTACACTGTTACATTTAGATTTGCTGGTTTTCATCTACTCTTTTCACCTGCCAAGTTATTTAAAACACCTGATTTTGTCAGCAAGCAAATCGGACATCTTTCGTGGTTGCACAGGTATCCTGTGACTGTTTCCTCAGCTTAAAGTAAAGCTGCTGTAATACTGCTTCACAGGTGACTTTTGAGACTGTGTAAGTGGAATTACTTATGCATTTATTCTTTGAGCAATTACTGTGTGTTAAGTACGAGAGAGAAAACATTTTATCATTGACAATATGAGATAAAATGTTGTATGGTCCCTGCTTTCAGCTAACTTACATTCCAGTTTGTGGTCAGTATTTCTCTTTTTGTTAAATAAAAATAAGAATGATAATTAACTACTGTGTTCGTGCAAACATATTAATCATAAGGGAGTAGGTTACATGCCAAATTAGTCATAAAGATAGTAATTGCTTTTATTTATTTATTTATTTATTTATTTTTGCGGTACGCGGGCCTCTCACCGCTGTGGTCTCTCCCGTTGCGGAGCACAGGCTCCGGACGCGCAGGCCCAGCGGCCATGGCTCACGGGCCCAGCCGCTCCGCGGCATGTGAGATCCTCCCGGACCGGGGCACGAACCCACGTCCCCTGCATCGGCAGGCGCACTCCCAACCACTGCGCCACCAGGGAAGCCCAGTAATTACTATTTATATTTGGAGTGGTGCTCTACGAAATACTGAAGTCAGGAGCCCACTTGCGAGCCTCGTCCTTAGGACAAAGCAGTGAAATGATTTGCAACCAGTGTACAAGGACTTCCCCTCTGAGGCTGAGCGTTTTGAGGTGAAGTCTGGTCTCGTTAAAACAGGTTCTTGGGAATGAGGTAAGCTTTGTGAAATCAGCTGTTAAAGTCTGTGCATTTTGAAAAGCCCCATTCTGTATGTTGGAATTTCTTACTCGCTTACAGCCTTCTTTATTTTTCTTAGTTTTTCTGCATGTCTCCATTTCATGCCATCTTTTTTTTTGGCCGGGGAGGTGGGGGCATGACCAAGGATTGAACCTGGGCCATGGCGGTGAAAGCGCTAAGTCCTAACCGCTGGGCTGCCAGGGAACTCCCCATTTCATGCCATCTTTTAATCGTTCTCTTCTAACGTGGCCCATGTAAATAGTGAGCATATTTTTTATAGACGGGTTACATTAGTTCTCCAGTTACGAGTCAGGTGCAACACAGGCAGTTTGTTGTCAGACAGTTTTTGTTTATTAAAGACATAGCCTAAAGATTTCTTTGAATATATCTTTAGAGTATATCTGGGTGATCTTTTTTGGACTCATAATTCAATCTAAGTGCTAATTCAAGTAATGGTTCCTAGTATTTCTAAAGCCTTCATTTAAATTAAACTCAGATGTGTATTCAACAGTTATTATGTATCAGGCATGGTGTTGGTGTCATTTTATTTCGTAATTAAATTATTTTAAATAAAGAACCTAAAGTACCTTTTTATTGGTCAGAGTAGAAAAAATAAAAATTCTAGCCCCGATTTCCTCTGTGAGGAGGGTGTGTGGGGGGACCTGTCTGAAGTTCACCCGAGGATGAAACAGATTATGTGAAAGGTAAGGATGAATTACGGTGTGAAGAATTTGTCAGATAATCAACTTTCTTTTGTTTTGTTTTTTGTTTTGTTTAGAAAGAAATCGTAATACTAATGGGATGTTTTGGGTTTAGGAAAAGAGAAGTGAAATTTCTGACCGTACCTTGCACGGTTTTGCATTGGCTTGGTGCTCAATGGGTTTGGTGAGGTTGTGTAGAAAATAGCACTTTAAAATGTCATTTCTTTGATGAACAATAAAACATTAGGGTTCAAATTTGTAAAATTTTATGTTTCCAGATACTGAAGAATAAATTCTTCCTGCCTCTCCAAGAGATTTTTCTCCAACCTCTGTAGTTTTTCCTCTGGGGAAGGGAGAAGAGGGAAAGCAATCAACATACGTATAGTGGATAAAGTAAATTATATTAGAAACCTGGAGTTCTATTTTGTGCTCTTCCAAGCTACTAACTCTATAATCGCATACACTTTATTTTTCTGGGAAAGTACGGATACATTATTTTACTGCTTCCTTGGGTGCTGACCAGGCTTAATTAAATGTTTGCAAAGCACTTGGAGATCTATGGATAAACACTATAGATGCTCTACATAAATAAACACATATTAATCCTAAATGTGGTTGATAATTACTGAGAAGAACAAACCATTTTTCTCAATTTCATAGTAATTAAAAAGGGCATACTTTAGGTGGAAAAAAGTATAAATGAATATGATGGGCTTAAGTTTAGCATGGAAAGGCTTAAGTAATTTCTTGAATTGTGTTACGATCTATCCTTTGGGTCATTGTTGCTGATAATTTAGAAGTCACTAGAAGTTCTTAGGCAGAAAGCTGTTACGTGGTCCTTTTTCTAGCTGGATCTATTTAATGCTATTTGCTGAATCTAGATGGTTAAGGAATAGGGTAAATAGAACCAAAATCAGCCTAAGGGTGATTTTTTTCTTATTTGTGTAAAATCTGTAATATGGGATTCTCTTAAATCTTCAGTTCGTATTTTATGTTTGGCATATTATAATCTGGTATAATTGTATTTCATTGTACAAGGTAGTAGGGATAGTAAAATTTCAGTACTGCAGTCATGAGTTTTGAAATGTGTAGGGTGTAGGCGTGGAGCCAGGTTGGGAGAGAAATCTCACCAGTCTCAGCACAGAAGAGCATGAGTGCCTGAGGATGTGGGACTCTGACCTCATCTCTCGGGGTCCCCGATGAGGTTAGTTTCCTCCTCCAGAGAGGTGACAGGTTTTTCTGCAAAGACAAGCAACGCGAAATCTTCCCCTAAAAGGTCAGCCGCCGTCAGCATGGAGGTGATTTGACTTCACCTTGGAGACGGGTTTCTGTCGCGTGGGCCTGTGGGGCACGGGCTGGATGGGTGAAACTTGTGCGGCTTGATCATTTAGTTCTTGAGTTGCCACTGGCTTTATTTGCATGTGTAGTAAAATACACATAACATTTAAATTTATCATTTTAACCGTTTTTAAGTGTCCAGTTCGGTGGCATTAAGTACATTCACCTCATTATGCAGCCGTCACCACCATCCATCTCCAGAACATTTTCATCTTCCCAGAAGAAACTCCATACCCATTAAACATGACTCCTCATTTCTCCCAGCCCCTGGCCACCACCTTTCTCCTTTCTGTCTTTGAAGTTGATACAAGTGTAGTCATACAGTGTTTGTCTTTCTGTGACTGAATCATTTCACTTTAGCAGTGTCTTCAAGGCGTGTCCTTGTTGTAGCTCCTTAGAGAATCTTGTTCCTTTTTAAGGCCAAATATCCCATTGTATTGATATGTATATACCACATTTTGTTTATGCATTCATTCATAGATGGACGCTTGAGTTGCTTCTAGCTTTTACCTTTTGTTTTTTTTTTCAAAGTTTTATTTTTTAGAGCAGTTTTAGGTTTACAGCAGAATTGAGAAAAAGGTACAGAGATTTCCCATATATCTCTGCCCCCACGGATGCATAACCTCACTCACAAGGATAGTACTTTTTTTTTTTTTTTTTAACCAAGGATGACCCTACATTGACACATCGTATTTGTGCAAACTCCATAGTTTACCTTAGGGTTCACTCTTGGTATAGTACAAATGGGTTTGGACAAATGTATAATGACGTGTATCCATCATTATACCATCATACAGAGTATTTTCTCCGCTCTAAAAATCCTCTGTGCTCTGCCTGTTCATTCCCAGTGCACCTCCCCTCCCTCCACCACCACTGACCTTTTACTGTCTCTATAGTTTTGCCTTTTCCAGAATGTCGTGTAGTTGGAATACATACAGTATGTAGCCTTTGGAGATTGGCTTCATTCACTTAGTAATATGCACTTAAGGTTTTTCTATGTCTTTTCATGGCTTGATAGCTGGTTGCTTTTTTAGCGCTGAATAATGTTTCACTGTCCTGACATACCACAGTTTACTTATACATTCACCTACTAAAGGACCTCTTGGTGTGGTTTCCAAGTTTTGGCAGTTATGAATAAAATAGCTATAAATATTCATGTGCAGGTTTTTGTGTGGACATAAGTTTTCAGTTGCTTTGGGTATATATCAAGGAGTGGGATTGCTGGATCATCAGGTAGAAGTATGTTTCGCTTTGTAAGAAACCACCACACTGCCTTCCAAAGTGGCTACACCATTTTGCATTCCCATCACCAATGAGTGAGAGTTCCTGTTGCTGCATATCCTAACCAGCATTTGGTGTTGTCAGTGTCTGAGGGTTTGACCATCCCAATAGGTGAACAGTGGTGGCACCTCGTTATTGTTTTGATTTGCATTGCCCTGATGACGTATGGTGTGGAGCATCTTTTCATGTCCTTATTTGCCATGTGTGTATCTTCTTTAGTGAGGTTTCTATTAAGGTCTTTGGCCCTTTTTTTTTTTTTTTTTTTTTTTTTGCGGTACGCAGGCCTCTCTCTGTCGTGGCCTTTCCCATTACGGAGCACAGGCTCCGGACGCGCAGGCTCAGGGGCCATGGCTCACGGGCCCAGCCGCTCCGCGGCATATGGGATCTTCCCAGACCAGGGCACGAACCCGTGTCCCCTGCATTGGCAGACGGACTCTCAACCACTGCGCCACCAGGGAAGCCCCAGAGCAGAAGTTTTTAATTTTAGTGAATCCAACTTATCCATTATTTCTTTCATGAATCATCTTTGGTGTTGTATCTAAAAAGGCATCACCATACTCAAGGTTGTCTACGTTTCCTCTTATTATCTTGTAGGAGTTCTATAGTTTTGCGTTTTACATTTAGGTCTGTGATCCATTTTGAGTTAATTTTTGTGGGTGGCGTAAGGCCTGTTTCTAGGTGATGATGATGCTTTTTGCGTGTGGATGTCCATTTGTTCCAGCACCATTTGTTGAAGAGACTCTCTTTGCTCTATTATATTGCCTTTTCCCTTTGTCAGAGAACAGCACTGTTTACTTTTAAATAATTCATTTGTCTGTTATAGAAAAATATCTGGGACTTTTTTTGTTAGGGACTGGTTTACAGGATCAAATATGGTCTTGCTAATGTCCATTCCCAGTCACTGGGGGTTTCATTCATTAAAAAAGTGTTGATTGTATACAACACGTAGTGTGCTATGCACTGCAAGTCCAGTGGCACGCAGGCAAGCATGGTGTCAGCCATCAAGGAGAGGGGTGTGTAGCAGGGGAAAAGCAAACACTAATTGCACATAAGTTCGTGATCAAGCATGAACTCACGGCATGACAGGAGAGTGATGTACAACATGATGGTAGTTTTGAGGGCATTTCACCAGTGGGTTTTGAGGGGTGGCGTAGGAGTCGATCAGGAAAGGGAGGGTGAGGGCGAGTTCAAGGCAGAGGAAATAACACGTGAAAAGGTCCTCTTGCCCCTTCAAGGAAGCAAGAGCCGCTGAGGTGACCTGAGGGTCTGAGTGTGGGGTGAGTTTTGAAGACACGCAGGTCTTGCAGATACCACAAGAGCTGTAGTCTGTGTGCTGAGAGCAGTGGGAAGCCATGCGTGTGTCTGGGTTTGAAAAGGGGGCTCAGTGGATTCAGATGAAATGACCAGATTTTAGTTTTTCAGAGATCTCAGAGGCAGTCTGTCAAATGGGTTGAGTGGACGAGGTTAGAACTGAATCCAGACAGTTCAGTAAGGAGACTTTTGCAGTTTTCGCGGCAAAAGAATAATGATTGGAGTGGGATGGTAGCAGCGGAGATGGAGAGAAATCTGAATTGTAGGGAAGGTAGAGACGTAGTTAGTGGGATCCTGTGACGGATTGGATGTGGACAAGGGTGTTAAGGGTGACTGGTCAACATCTCAGGCATTATAACAGGACCGTGGTGGTCCTTCCTTTGAGAGGGCGGTGCGGTGAGGGAGTGACGGAACCAAAGTAGGTGATTCCTCAGAGGTTTGGGTGTGAAGTGGGGAAGAGGTCAGACAGTAGCCACGGGAGAATGCAGGCTCTCGGCGATGTTTCTGGTTTTGGTTTTGTTTCTGAGATGGGAGTGACCTGAACATATTAAAAAGTGGAGGGCTTCCCTGGTGGCACAGTGGTTGAGAGTCCGCCTGCCAATGCAGGGGACACGGGTTCGTGCCCCGGTCCGGGAAGATCCCACATGCCGCGGAGCGGCTGGGCCCGTGAGCCATGGCCGCTGAGCCTGCGCGTCCGGAGCCTGTGCTCCGCAACGGGAGAGGCCACAACAGTGAGAGGCCCGTGTACCGCAAAAAAAAAAAAAAGTGGAGGACCTCTAGTTGTGGGCGAGAGGTTGAGTGGATGATATAAGAAGTCTGTGGAAGGGGCATGCTGGGGGTAGAAGGATGCCAAATCGAGAAGTGGAGGGCCTGGCTGCCTTCAGGTGTGCAGGGAGAGGAAAGAGAATAAGTGGTGTGGGAGCCAGCTTAGGGAGCAGCGGGTACGGGCAGCTCCAAAGTCAGGTACTCAAGTAGCTAGATTTTCCATAGCTGTTTTCGATCGTGGATACCGTTTATAGATAGGCGCGACCATGAGAACCGGACCAGGGCTTCCAAGCTAAAATGTCAACAGTAATGCTGTCTTTTCCAATAACCTACTAACCCGGGTGGAATTCAGTGTGGTAGAATTACACAACCTTATTAAATTTCAACTTTCTACCTCTGAAAGAAGTTTGATTTGGTTTTTATAAAAAAAAAACCTGAGTGGGTTTATTTTGATATAATTTGCAAGGTGCTGTGTGTGTGTGCCCCAGTGTGTGTATGGGCGTTTGTGAAAAATCACATCTTCTAAATTTATACAAAGCTTGCATTTTGTGAATTTTTGGTGGGTACTTGTTTCCTACAGCACGGTGATATTCGAGGGTGGGGACGAGGTCACAGCCATCCCTGTTTCTTCCCCTTGGTGAAAAATCATATTTTAGTTCAAAGCTGTTCAAGTGAGTCCTTGCTCTGCTCTCCCACCCTGTCTTCAGAGATATTATTTGGAGTCAGCAATCAATGGATTCCATCCCTCTGAGACTTGCTTAACCTACAGCCGCTGATAAAATACAGGCAAGAGCTCGTTACTTTATCTGAATTGTCCATTGCTACCTTAATGAGTGAAATGGTTAAGGAGAGGAGGGGGCGAGCCTTAAGGAATGTGTGTACCGTTTGAGCTGAATATTTCAGTGTATATAGGGAGAGGGAGGGCGAGAGAGAAATCCACTTACATCACTAGAACTGCATTGAGTGTGAGCCTTGCAGGTTAAGAGACAGACTCCAGTGTCTTGCTTTCTGCAGGAAGCAGCAATGCCGCCTGTTTCCTAAGAGGAATTTTTTATTTAGAAAAGGAAGCTTTCTCTCTACCCAGGAAATGGCTTTCCTTGTGCGTTGCTATGCCAACTGCCTGCAGCCATGGTCCTCCAAAGTAAGCACAATAATGTAATTATATTGGTGTATTGCATTCAGACTCGTGCTTCTCAAGACTGTGTGTGTGCGTGTGCCGTGTTTCTGTTAGTGACTCTCTTGCTGGCAGTCATGCTTGTGTTGAGTGTAAGGGACAGACATCATTAGATCAAATGTCCATCAGTGTCATGCCGCCGAGATTAATTGTGCAAACTTGGTTAGTGGAGTGGGACAGAGATGACTGGTCACCGCTCCGTCAGCATCATTGGCAGCCAGGGAGGAGGTCCCGATTCACACGCTCTGCCCTGGTTCTTTCTTTCTTTCTCTTTCTCCTTTCTTCCTTGGTCGAAGGGGTCCGTATGTGTGATTGCAAATGAGACAAGAGTATTAACAATGCTTGGCTGAATGCTGAAGACTGGTTCCTCCACCACCCTGACCGAGATCATTCTCTAGGAAGCCTTTTGGAGGGGAGTCTGTGTGCAGTCAGCCATTTTAGCTTTTTTTTTTTTTCCCCCTTTTCTTTTGCCTCTCGTTCTTCGGTCTCAGAAATGATCTTGTTCTCCGGGAGGACTGAGAGCTGGATAAGGTTTCCTCAGTCTCGTCGTAGCCGGAGATGGCTAGAGTTTCAGCGTTATAAAAATGGAGACCGGCAGGGTCGTGTGGATCCCTTTTCTGGTCCACAAGTATGAGGGTTTTCAGCTCACCGGTAGTGAGACTTGAAGCTGCAGCTGGCTCTCCTCTTTTTTTCTTTCTTGCTTCTTCGTTTTTCTTTTAATTCAGTGCTGTCAAGGGTGACTTGGCATCCATGAGAGACTGGTACATGATGTGTAAGTTCAGTCCAGCATATGTTTCTTCATTATGAAACCACTAGCAATCCCAGCTAACCATGGAGTTATGGGCCAGCAGGAGAAACATTCAGTAAGTACCTCAAATGCCGCTGTGCTTCCACCTTGCGTCATAGGGAACGGCTTTAAAATGGGGATGATCGCTGTGTCTCTTCAGGGGAGGCATGTTTTCTAGAGGGTCTGAGAGTCTGCTTGGAGGAGGGAGGGTAAGTTACAGATGGCTTGTTCTTCCACTTCTGTTGTGATTTAACCATTTTTTCCAACAAGACCAGCAGTCCATTTAAAGCAAGATCACAAACATTGTGGAACACTGGACGGCTGATTTTTAAAATCAGAAATTAAAACTTGGCAATTCAGCTTTAACTCAGCACTTGAATAGTCTCTTAAAAATATTTTGTATCGTTGAATTTAACGAGAGATCATGAAAAGGTTATTGGGCGCAGGCGTCTGTGGTACGGAATTCACATGCAGGCTTGAAGGAGGGAGGAGAGCTTCGGTTATTGATTTGGTAATAAAACCATCAGGGGGACTCATCTGACTTCTTCACAGGAATTAACAGGTGATGAGAACACGGAATTTTGTTTGTTTGTTTTAATGCCACAAGTATTGCTTCTTTACAATTGATCCCATGAGTCAGCTCTGCATCTGTCACGCTGAAATCCCACAGACAGCTACTGCTGTTTGTGAGAAACACTTTTCTCCGGTTAATACCAAGTCCCAGCCTCCTGCTCTAGGAATGTGAGTTCTCACTTTGCTGCCTTTGTACCACCATGTTGGAAGTTTTCTGCCATCACGCTAATTCATACGTGCGTGTCTCACATATATATTTAAATGTCCCAAATGAAAATGCATATATTTAGGCAGTATATATAGTAATTAGCCTAAGTATTTTTAAAATGCCTATTTTTATATTCTGGCATCTAGCAAGTACCCTATTAGGGTATAGGAATTATCTTTTATGTATGCTAAAAAGATTGAGCTGTTAAACTTTGAAGATGGAGGTAAATCGCTGAGGCTTTGCAAATTTATAGACAGAAGGCCGTGAATTAGAATATTTAGATGCCTAGGTTTATGGTCTAATTTGGTTTTGTTCACCATCACGAACAAAATTGTTAACTAAATCCGAGAGGTTTCCTTAGATGAAGCTACCCATAAGGCATCGCCCTGCACGCCCAGAGAGTGGTGGGATGTTCCCGGGCAGTGGCTGTGTTGCAGGCGTGTTGTTAGGATGCAGGGCTTGGAGCCCAGCCCCCTCGTAATGAGATTCTTGTGGTACCTCGCCAATTAAATCTCTTCGGATCAGGTCCAAAAACAGACCAGCCTTATACTTAATTTCACTAGTAAGAAAGGTTGTTATAGAGAAGTTCTACTCTAGTTAGACTTTAGTAACAGGACCTCTGACGTGAAGCTCCCCTGCGCTCTGGATTTTTTCCGGGACCGGTAAGGTGTGTTACTTAAACTGCATTTGACGAGCCTTAGAAGCAAAGTTCAAATCACAGGCTCTTTGTTTACCTTGTTCACATGTCCTTTCTCAGAATGGGGGGAGGGGGGTACTGAAATTAATAATAATATAATTTTAATGAACAAAGAAAATAGTTTACTGGCGGGGGAGGAAAAAGTAGGACTAGATTTATGAAAAGGAGCAGTTGGGCCAGGTAATACCAAATCGTGTGTGCACGCCTCTTCCGTAAAGCGTGTTTATTTCCTAACACGTGCTTTACGTTTTAGTGAATTCCAGGGTAATGCTTTGACAGAAGTAACCGTAGCCATAAAATAGCTTTGAGTCAAGTGATATCTAGAAAGCGTGTCAGTGGTATCTCCCACCATATTTCTGTTACCAGTTGAGGTCCTGGAGTTCGCCGCCCAGATCATCCTCTGGGGCAGGGTTGTCAGTTGGTGCCCTCAGGATCTTGCTGCGTGGTCCTTGTTGATGAGGCCTTTGGTTATGTAGACTTTGCTGGTTAATGAGCAGACCTTTAAGACTTTAATTTCATGCAGGAGGTGAACAGGAGAACGGTGTCCCGGCTGTCACATAATAGATGACTCAGTAAAGAGCTGCTGAGCAAACATGAGTGGGACACCCCTCTTCTGACCTGTGAGGCTTTACGAGGATAATGTCAGAGCTTATTTTAAATGCGTGAAGTTTGGTAACGTCACAGATAACTTCCATTTTCGCCTCTTGGAGAAGTTTGTGGCTTTTTAAGTGGCTTTGCTTCTTTGACTACAGAAGTGAGTGAGACACTAAAAGGAACAACACTGAATCGGGGGCTTTTTTTGAAGCTGTGGTTGAGCAGGGGTAAACTCGGTTTTCTACTCTGTGAGAATCTTTCAGATCTCACGGGCTTCTATTCTTCCCTGTCGGGCGCCGTGCGTTCTCTCAGCTGCTGGCGCTTAATAGGTGCACAGTAAACACTGCTTTCTCATCTGAATGAATTTGGGTTAGTGAAGCCCCATGTACCCTCTACACTAGTGCTTTGCATACGTTTTGTCACCTCTCCTCCCTGTCGCGGTTCCACCTGGCCAGGTGTGAACACCTGTGCGTCGCCAAGATGGCCCCCAGCACTGGGCTCTGTTCTCACTGCCGCCTGGCGCTCAGTCCGTCTCCAGGGGAGCCTTGTGATTTGGGGGCTTTTGACAATAAAAGGAGATTATTAACGTTAAAAAAAATGTATGCTAAAACTACATTTCAAAAAGACTGCTCTGGAACACTGGTGGCACAGACCGTTCATAGATGTTACACGAGGAAAGTTGCACAGGCTTAAGAAGTTGCGGAAAACCTGGGGGTGACAGGAAAGGCCATTGCTCCATTTACCAGCTGTTCCGTGTTCTACCCGCCCCCCCCACCCCCGCCTTCTTACCCACCTCAGATGAACTGGCGGGAGGAGGGTGCCTTCAGCGTGCCTTTGAAAGTTGTGCGGTATACGATGACTTAGAAACTTTGTAAATTTTTTACATGAATCACTTAAATCAACTTGGTATTATCAGACTGATCATCTAGTTTTCCTTTGCACATCTTATAGAAATTATTGATATATGTAGTGCGCTGTACTTACAATAAATGAGACTTCAGTCGTGATGAAATGATGATTTTTAAGAAGTGGTTTATGTTAAGAACATGCCTCCTTGAGTGCAGGGAATAAACAGCAATAGCTATCATTCGCTGAGCACTTATTGTATGATAGGCACTGTGTACTACATATTATCTGAATTATCACAGCAACCCTTTAAAGAAAGACTTATTAGCACCTTTTCAGAGACGATGAAAATGAGGCTTAGCGAGATTAAAAAATACGTTTTTCCCGGGACTGTAAGTGGTGGAACCATCACTGGAGCCCAGGTGTGTCTGATTTCACAGCCCTGCTTTAACCACCACCCTGTACTGCTTCTCCTTCTGTGGCTAGATTTAGTCTAAATCAGGTGTTTGGATTGTACACTTATCAGAGCTGATGTGAGTTATTGGAATGCACGACTTAAAAAACATGCTTGCTTTTCTTTGGCTACTCTTGTTTTTCCTGGTATGTGTGACATTCCAAGTTCATATAAAAGGGCAACAATATCATGATCAAAATTATTTTACAAACTTAGAAAAACAGTTTTATAAAACTATTCGATAGATGCAGTCAATAAGCTTCTGTCCTTTTTTTTTTTCCCCGCGGTACGTGGGTCTCTCACTGTTGTGGCCTCTCCCGTTGCGGAGCACAGGCTCCGGACGCGCAGGCTCAGTGGCCATGGCTCACGGGCCCAGCCGCTCCGCGGCACGTGGGATCTTCCCAGACCGGGGCACGAACCCGCGTCCCCTGCATCGGCAGGCGGACCCTCAACCACTGCGCCACCAGGGAAGCCCAGTACCTTCTCCTTTTTAATTGCTGCTTAACTCTTTAAGCATAAACTTGATGCCTCAACTTCCTCTGCTCCCTTTGAAACTTCAGACGGCCTGACCGTGGCCACCTGTGCTCCGTGGGCAGCCCTGAGCCTGGCTGTTCCACGCCCCCATTTCTGCTTTGGTAGAGTCTGCATCTGCCATGGAGCCCGACTTCTGCTCACGACCGCCTCTCTGAAGTCCACACTGGCCGTGGCTCGTCTGTAGCCATAAGTCATCGTTTCATGAGTCTGACTTCCTGTTGGTCACCGAGGACCTCTGTCATCTACATTCTCTCGCTTAGGAGCATATTTTTTTTCCCAACTGTGCTTTTTTCGGTTAGGACAAGGTGCTCTGATTACAGATGCTAAGGGCCCCTTTTCTTTTCCGATTTTTCAGCCTGCAGTGCTCTGTGCTTGACCTCCATTTGCTCCTTGTTTCTGTTCATATTTATCTCTGCTTCCTCTGAATAATGATTTAGTGCCACTTAATATGTAATTCTTCATTTTATGAATTGTTGTAATTGCTTTGGTCTCTGCGGTTAGATGAGACATCGTATCTGGAGTGAATTCGCCCCCTTCCTCATACCAGGTGTGAAGAATATGGTTGGATTTCAGAACTCTTTATCAACTGTTAAGAGTACAGAAGAGAGAAGGCTTTTGTAGGATGGAAGAATGGCAAGTGAGGGTCCAAAGATATAAGGAATTAGAAGGTTATGAGAAAAACAATGAGATCATCACTATTGGAATAGATTATGTCAGCGAGAGTAGGTCAACACAGGTGACAGAGAGGAAGGTGTTAGGACACTTGACAAATTAATGACTATAATATGAAGATCCAGCGAAGGAGTGTAACCTCCTTCTCCCTCCCACCCCCCTCCTGTCTTTAACTAGAAAAGATTCAAGGAAACTCAATTTTGAAAAAATTGCTTTCATCCTACCATGACAATCTGACCTTGTCTGTAAACACTGGGGAGAGTGTCTTTTTAATATAATTTGATTGATGCATTTTCCTTAGCAGGGTAGAAAATAGCACCAAGATTAATCATAGGTGTTAAGTTACACCTCTTTTGGGTTAAGACTCTACCTCTTCTTTATCTGATCTTTATTTTGTCTATTACGACAGATACATTTCCCGAGATGAAATAAACTATCTCTTACTATCTCTTGGGGAGATTTTCCACTGTGCTAGCTAACAGAGGCCTGAGAGGAGGCAATATCCTATTGTTTAATTCAAGGACAAGGTCATCTTGCCTTGGATTTGGGCCAAGAAACCCTGGCAACAAATAACAGATCTTTTTACCCTGTTAGAAGTCAAGAAATATATTTTAAGAACTTGCCAACGCATTGCATGCACGACTTGCATGTATAAGATTGAAAAAAGCTCTATCTCATTGTAGGACATGTTAAAGAACAATCCTTACTTTTAGTCAAAAGAAGAAGCCTACTTTCCATCCTTGCTTTTAAACATTGTTTGGTAATGATCGATTTAAATATAGACTACATAAAAAATAAAATCAATTAAGATTAGTTGGAAAAGAGAATGATCAATTAAAAAAAGAATGCTCAAAATGCACCTTATCAGACTAGAGTTACAGTTTTATTTCTCATTTAAAATATCATACTTTATATGTTCGAAATACTGATGTTAAATTTAAACCAAAATAAATACTCTGTAAATTTGGTCCTGTAGATATAATTATCCCTGAAATATAAACTGAAATTTCTTTAGTCCATTTCCTTGATTTTAGGCCTGACCATACTCTTAAATATTTTATTCAGGTAATCTGTTTAAGAATTCTTTGAAGAGTGATGGTTGAGTTTCCTTCTTTTTTCCTGTGCTTAATAATCATGTAAAAATTATTTTTATTTAATTTAAATCCTTAATGAAGTACCTTTTAGTGCTTACTTTATGTACCTAGTGAAAAAAAAAAGGCAACTTACTACTGTCAGGTCTGTAGCAATCTTCTCTAAACTTTTTTTTTTTTTTTTTTTTTTTTTTTTGCTGTACGCGGGCCTCGTGCCTCTCCCGTTGCGGAGCACAGGCTCCGGACACGCAGGCCCAGCGGCCATGGCTCACGGGCCCAGCCGCTCTGCAGCATGCGAGATCCTCCCAGACCGGGGCACGAACCCGTGTCCCCTGCATCGGCAGGCGGACTCTCAACCACTGCGCCATCAGGGAAGCCCCTTCTCTAAACTTTTGAAAATTTTTTCTACTTAGCTCAAATGACCATTTTATCTTTATCCATATATTTTATTTGGATTATGATTTAGTTATGAGCTTTTAAAAATTTTTTTAAACAAAAGAAAATGAGTGCCGTTATATACATAGAGATATACTCGTGAGGGAGAGCGGGGTGCAAGTGTGTGTGTGTGTGTGTGTGTGTGTGTGTGTGTGTGTGTGATTTAAATGAAAGTTAGTAAATTTCCTCAAGGTCTCTGTTAATTTCCTTGTCCTAAGATCTTTGCTTTCTCTGACGTCCTTATTTCTCTTCATCATTAAGAAATGGTCTTTATTTTCAGAGGTCTGACTGACACATGCTTGTGATCGTTTCCATGTACGGTATTAAAATGCCAGGGCTGTTAGTACTATCTTAGGTGTTACACAGAACGAGGTAAGTAAAAGTGTCTATTTTGGGGAACATAGATAAGAAGCTTGTTCAAAAACATACAAGAGACCATAAATGCACATTTACACGCTAAAGCACGTAAAGAGATGATGCAAGGGAGCACCCGCACTGAAGCATCACATAGAGTGTAGCACACACGCTGGCCTCTCGGGCCCTTGGTCCCTGCCCCTCCCTTTCCTGCTGGTCTAGAAACACCCTGGCCACGCAGAACTGGTCACTTGTCAACCTCTGCCATTTCTTCTTGTTGACCAAACCTCCAGCATGGGCCTTTTATGTTAGTTATGCTGTGTTCCTCTCTCTCTCTCTCTCTCTCTCTATCTATCTATCTATCTATATATATATATATACACACACACACACATACACATGGCGTGTGTGTATATGATACATAATGATCTTATTTACTTGTACAGTCTGTGATAATGCCATATCCGCATAATGTATCGGTCAACCCCCAATCAGTGTTTCTTCTGTAAAGTCATTACACAGATATTCCCCACGTGCTTCCAATCTCCTCACTTCACATCAGTAATACCAGATCCTCTTTATCACTTACACTACCTGCTCATTATAAAGGCTGTTCTCAGAGACATCATAGGCATGGACTCACTTTACAGTTTTTGATCAATAAAGTGACACTGAAAAACACTTCTGAGTTAGTAAGGTACATATTCCTCTTTAGTGAACTCCGAAGAAGTACACTACTGGTTTATAATATTGACTTGGTTTGATTATAAAATAAAACATACCCCCCTTATGTATGCACGTATTTCATGCATGTGTGTGTGTTTGTGTAAACATGATTAATCCAGAATCTCATCTCTAATTTAGGTATGTAGAAAAAGCTAGAATTCTGTTATGTATTGGTAGGGGGTAATTTTCAGAGATATCTGAAAATATGTGTAGTCTCCTCTGATAACCATTTTATTTTCTTACAGCTCTAATTTAAAGATCTTGAAAACACAGATTATGAGGGAGCACCTTATTATGGGTTATCTCCGATAGGTGAACATTTCACTAATTTTAAGTTCTAGTGCACAACTTCACACCTTTCATAATAAAAGACAGTGAGACATGACTGTAAAAAAGGCGTAGAATTGTAACCTTTGTCTCTATTCTGCTAGGAAAAAAAGAATGGGTTCAACCTGACGTTTTTACTCTAAGTTTTAATAGTGAAAGCGCTCTCTTTTTTTACTTTTCTCAGTAACTAAGAAAAATGTGGAGTTAAGTGGGAGTGTCGTGGCATGTAGTTTTTCTGAATTTTCTGAAACCGAGAAGTTCATAGTACCTTTAATATTGGTGAAAAAGATTGCTTCAAGTTGTCAGTAAGGATCTGGAAGGATTCTGTAGTCACTGGACCTACAGCATGTGGGTTGGTGGGGATGGAGCGAGGTTGGCAGAAGTTGAATGATGAGCACAATTTACATGTCAGGTTTCCAGTAGTCGAGAATGTGAAGGATGAAATTAACTTTTTCTTTATGGCTAATGAATCTTAGACTTACTTGTTTTCTTAAAAGTATACTTTTCTTATTTTAAATGGCAATTTAAAAATATGAATATAATACTTCAATATTAACATATAAGGCCTCCTGTTTCTTACTGAAATTCATTCCACTTGTGGAAACAATCAAATGTCAAAATCATACTACTTTAGGGATAACATTTACCTAAATATAAAACTATTTTATTTACAAGAGTTACCCTTTGAATAGCTAAGCTAAGTTTCAGTGCTTGCTTTGTGTTATGGCTGTTTAGGTGTCAGTTTGGTCTGTGGTTTGTCCCTTATTAGTTTTGTTCATTATTTATAATTTTAAAAAATACATAGCTATACATGTGTTTATTAAAGAAAAACTAGAAAACAGATGAAGACAAGGACAGAAAAAGAATCACAATTTTACTACCCAGATAAACCATTGGTAACATTTTGATACATAGCCTCTTATTGTAGAAATGTGTTTTTTTTTAATTTATTTAATTAATTTATTTTTGGCTGTGTTGGGTCTTTGTTGTGGTACATGGGCTTCCCATTGCGGCGGCCTCTCTCGTCGCGGAGCACGGGCTCTAGGCGCGTGGGCTTCAGCAGTTGTGGCTCGCAGGCTCAGTAGTTGTGGTTCATGGGCTCTAGAGCACAGGCTCAGTAGTTGTGGCACACGGGCTCAGCTGCTCCGCGGCATGTGGGATCCTCCCGGACCAGGGCTCGGACCCGTGTCCCCTGCATTGGCAGGCGGACTCCCAACCCCTGGGCCACTAGGGAAGTCCCAGAAATGTTGTTTATATTATACCATAGCATAAAATCTGGCACTGATACTTGCTCTAGATTTCTCCCAACCCCCAAATATATGTAGAAGGTATATTTAAGGACAACTTATTTAAGAGACACATTGTAACTATCATGAACTGCTTTGTCTACTTTATAGTTTTAAAGTTTGCCATATAATATACATTAATATGTAACATGATACGTGTATTATATATAATGTAGTATATATAATACATACATAAAATTGAGGGAAAAGTTACTTACTTAAAACCTTCTTTAGTTACTGTTAGAATTCCATTCCAATATGGGAAAGAAAGAATCCAGTGTGATTTTAATAAAGTTTACTGTAGTCATACCATTGTGCCTTTCTTGAAGTGGATGCAAAATTTTAAGATACAAAAAGTCAACATTAAAGTGTCAAAAGAAAAAGAAGTGAACTTTCAAATAGCTTAGCTAAAGAAAATATTGATATAAACACCTGTGACAACATTCCTTTCCTCTTCCCATTCCACTGGATAGCATGTCTTTTACCACTGAAATCCTTTGTGTTCCTTTTAGTTGGGCATATTTCCAGACTTCTTTCCCCTTCATTATCCTGTTTTCGTTTTGCCCCCCCCCCCCGAAAAAACTTAACAAACTGATATAAGTAAGATTTAAAGAATGTCTTTGAAGAAGCAAACATCACAGAAGTTGATAGTAGTGATATTAAATGAAAAGTTCATTTTGTTCTAGAAAAAGAGCTATGGGTAACCTAAATGCCTCTCAGTTTTTTCTCAGAGCAAGAAACTACTTAAGGTCTGTCTTTGAATAGAAGAGGAGAATAGAGGCTGTAGTTCTCATTTAACAAAAGTATCTTTCAATAATAGTGGAATAAAGTGTCAAAATAAACTGAGTACTTTTTTAATTAGTAGCTGGTAAGAAGTAAGTCTGTACTGATATGAAAAGTATGTGGATTAAAAGAAATACATTAAAAATTAATGTTGGGGCTTCCCTGGTGGCGCAGAGGTTGAGAGTCCGCCTGCCACTGCAGGGGACGTGGGTTCGTGCCCGGGTCCAGGAAGATCCCACATGCTGCGGAGCAGCTAGGCCCGTGAGCCATGGCCGCTGGGCCTGCGCGTCCGGAGCCTGTGCTCCGCAACGGGAGAGGCCACAACAGTGAGAGGCCCGCGTACCGCAAATAAATAAATTAATTTAAAAAAAAAAATTAATGTAAAATTAATTAAAAATTACAGAAAGTTATTAACGTTACTCTTGTCCTTTTTTAATCTCAGTTTAATTTTGTCCATTTTGAAATTATATATTCTACCTATTGCCTTTTGAAAAGAGAAAATTAATAATGAAACAATATATTTTGAATGTTTTCTTGTGGGTTTTATCTAGATTTCTATAAAAATGATTTTAAAATATGGTTTGAAAATTTTGCCTCTGGTTGGAAGTAACATATATTTAAATGCTGGGTGAGCAGTAGGACCAAAACAATACATAGGAGCCCCCTGGCAGGAATGTCATTTGTGACTCAAGTAGATGAAGAAGGAAATAAGAATTGAGCTGTGCCACAAACAGGGGTAAGAGACAAGCGAGGTGTAAAGAGAAAAGAAAACGGGGCTTTTTGCAAGGCAAGAGGAATGAGCTAAAGCAGTGAATCGAAAGTGTCTGTGTACAATTAAGGAACAGTGAGTGGGGCACTTCCCTAGTGGCGCAGTGGTTAAGAATCCACCTGCCAGTGCAGGGGACGCAGGTTCGAGCCCTGGTCCGGGAAGATAACACATGCCGCAAAGCAACTAAGCCTGTGCACCACAACTACTGAGCCTGCACTCTAGAGCCCGCAAGCCACAACTACTGAGCCCGCGAGCCACAGCTACTGAGCCCATGTGCTACAACTACTGAGCCCGTGTGCCTAGAGCCCGAGCTCCCAACAAGAGAAGCCACCGCAATGAGAAGCCCGCGCACCACAACGAAGAGTAGCCCTCGCTCGCCGCAACTAGAGAAAGCCTGCGCGCAGCAATGAAGACCCAACGCAGCCAAAAATAAATAAATAAATTTATTATTTTTTTTTAAAGAAAGGAACAGTGAGTGGATTGGTATGGCTGGCGTGGCCGGCATGGAGGGGCAGCTGGGAGATGCAGGTTGATGAAGGAGAGGCCTTTGAATGTCAAGTCAGAGAGCTTTGGCCTCATGCTATCGATTTATGTAGTAATTAGAAAGCCATCAATAGTAAAATGTAAGGAAATAAAAGTGGGATGTGGGATAACCGTGTCCCCGATTTTGGTTTCTGAAGTCTGGGCTTTGTGTTAGGGCTTCCTTTAGGGTGGCTGGTAGTCACACCATCTCTGTTAATCTGCCCATCGTTGGCTGGTGTAAGGCACTGGGGGTCAGTTCGCTCGACTTTCAAGGACCCAGGATTTTCTTTTCATTGACTGTAAGACGGATCCCGGTTTCAAAGATGTTAAAATTAAAAAAGTAACCGTGCACCTTAGAATCTGTGAAATGTACTATTAGCTACGTTAGTATACTGGTGTGCTTAATGTGGCCGTGTCTGTATATTACAGTAAGAGTAGTGGGCTTCCAGTTGTGGAACTAGATATGCCAGATGACTTGTTTGCGGGAACCGTGTTCTGTGTTTGGTCTCGAGTATTTGAGTGTGAGGACGTCTTGGCTCCTGTCTTAGACCTGCTCACAGACTAGTAGCAGAGAGAGACCCGCTGACACGTGCCTGGAGTCTTATGGATGGGGGTGGGGTGGGCAGGGAATGTGCCAGGCAGCTGGAGCCCGCCAGGTGCATAAGGTTGGACGTGGGGGGCAAGGGCGTTTCAGGCAGATGGATTTGGAGGTTTTAAGTAGAGCACCAGAGTCATCCTGATGGAAGAGTAGAAGCCCAAGGTGAAGCGGGGTTGGAGATGCCCTGCCCTCACGTTCAATGCCATACTCTCATCATTGATAGAATGCTGTTGTTCCTACCCCAGAGGAGCCCGAATCCTGAAATACACTGAAATATTGGGGCTGGCCAGAAAGTTCCTTCGGGTTTCCCCAGCCGTTATGGGGGTTCCCAAACGAACTTTTTGGCCAACCCAATAACTACCCAGGGATCTGCAGGACCTCCCAGGACTTATCAGGGGCTGGGTTGCGGGGTGGGGGTGGGGGTTCTCAGTGAGAAAACGATACTGCTCCTAGAGACCCGTCTGCACACACAACCCAGTGTGGGAAATAGTTTGTACCTGTGGTCATGAAGGCTGTCATCTGACCAGCTGTAACTCTTGTTACACGAAGGGAAGGGATTAATAAGAACCGTAGACTCATGACCAGAGCGAGGCTGCAGAGCCAGGAGCCCGGATCTGCGTTCTGGCTTCGCCACTCGCTGTGTGATGCTGACTAAGCGTTTAGCTTTTCTATTACATGGAGTCCTCCTTTGTCACATGGAGATAAATGGTTGTGTGACGATTAGAGGTAAAATCTAAGTAAAGGCTTAGAGCGATGCATGGCCCATCACAGGCACAGTTCTTAGGTTTTTAAAAGATGTTGTTTATCCGGAAGGTAAGGAGAATTAAATCTGTCACGCAGGTGGGTCAGAGACTGTGTGTTAGGTTTTCCCTTTGCTTAGACGACGTGTCCTTGAGTTGATTCGCTTTGTTTTCTCTACAGTTCCATACTCAGCAAGCAACCTTCCGTTGATTATTCAATATTAGAGTAAAAAAACAGTAGCAATAATGTCATTAGCTAAAGTGGAAGGCTTTCTGTGTTCTTAGGCGATGTTCTACAATAGAAGTATATCCCCTTTTTATATATGAAGAAATTAAGGCATAGAGCGGTAAAGTAACTTTCCCAAAGTAATACAGCTAATAATACATGGTGAAGCCGGTGGCAGTCTCTCCTTGTACATGCAGACACACCCACCCACACATGTGTGCCCGTGCAGATCTATTTTTGGAAGCTACATGAAATACCTAAATTTGCTTCTCCTACATCGTTGCCAAGGATGGACCAATTCCTTGTTTTCTGTGTGTCCCGTGGATTATAATTCTCATCAGACAGTTTGAGAACAGGTTATTCCTCCCCCTACATTCCGAGTTGATTTTCTTTAGTGTAAGTTTCAAAGGGATTTCTTATGCGTGATGTAGTAACTACCATTCTTACCATAGAATATAGAGTGCTTTGATGTTGAAGGAAATAAACCCTTCAAGTTTGGCCAGAATGGCAAGAATACAGTTTTGTATTGAAGAATAACTCTTTACATGAAAGTTTTCTCTTGTTAATGCAACTTTTTACAGGAAGGTCACCATGCTTATCTGACATTTCCCATCTGTGTGGTTCTCCAGAGGTCTTTTACAATTACTCTGTTTTTAGACTTGACTATAGAAGAGAATCCTGTTTCTGACTTACTATTTGGGTGATATGATTGCTCTCTTCATTTGTTTCCAGGTAGATAAGTAATTCATAAGGAGCTAATTTTACCATATAGCCAGATGAAAGAGTTTTCTCAGCCAGACAGACTTAGCAGCACTTAGACATTTAAAATACAGGTGTGAATAATAATTAGGTCCATCTTTATTACAATTTTGACATCTCTTTAGCCTTTATCGCTGTAACACATATTCTTGGGACTGTGGAACATACCTATAACTTGTAGGGGGCTGTACTTTCACACGGCCATCATGAAGTGACCTGGTATCCAGTGATGATGCTTCTCCTTGCATTAAGAACAGTCTTGGGGCTTCCCTGGTGGTGCAGTGGTTGAGAGTCTGCCTGCCGATGCAGGGGACGCGGGTTCCTGCCCCGGTCCGGGAAGATCCCACATGCCGCAGAGCGGCTGGGCCCGTGAGCCATGGCCGCTGAGCCTGCGCATCCGGAGCCTGTACTCCGCAACGGGAGAGGCCACAGCAGTGAGAGGCCCGCGTACAGCAAAAAAAAAAAAAAAGAACAGTCTTGTCTTGTAAATAAGTTCATTTGTATCTCTTTTTTTAGATTACACATGTAGGTGATATCATATGATCTTTGTCTTACTTATTTGGCATTAACGTGTGTACACTGCTATATCTAAAATAGATAACCAACAAGGACCTACTGTATAACACAGGGGATGCTACTCAATATTTTGTGCTGGCCCATATGGGAAAAGAATCTGAAGAAGTATAGATACGTGTATATGTGTAACTGAATCACTTTGCTGTACACCTGAAGCTAGCACAACATTGTATCAACTATGCTCCAATATAAAAAAAAAAAAAAAAAAAGAACAGTTTGTCTTGGCTCTGCTACTGGCCCTGGATTCAGTATCCATCCTTTGTAAGGAGGAGGGTGGGCGGGGCTTCCCCATCCTAGGCAGGGTTAGAGAGCATCCTTCAAGGCACATGTATCAAGTACTGGCTGTGTTAGCCATGGATATATTCATTACGTCGTATTAGTTCTTCTCTCTATTTTGTTCCCTCCTTCAAGTGTTATCCGAAGATGCTGTGGAAAAGAGATATCGCCGATGATTGCTTTACAGTAAAGCTGACAAGTGTCTTTGCAATGCTAGCCTGAGCCTGAGAGCAAAAGGGATGCACACGAAAGTGTCAGGTGCGGCAAAACTCGCTTATGACCGCTGCCCGGTGCCTGACGCCGTCAGGCGTGCCGATGAGGACGTTTAAAGCAAAATCCCCTTCATTTCAACCGTGAGCCTTTCCCCATAGTACTAGGAAGGAAGGAACTACTTCAGCTAGGTTTTGTGTATAGTAGAACAATAAAATATGTACCGAGACCTTGCTTTGAGTCCTCGTTCTGATGTTGACTAGCTGCGCAGCTACTAGGCAAGTCGTTTTTTAAAAATTTTATGTATGTATGTATGTATGTATTTTTGGTTGCATCGGGTCTTCGTTGCTGCGCGTGGGCTTTCTCTAGTTTGCAGCGAGTGGGGGCTACTGGGGGCTACTCTTTGCTGCGGTGCGCGGGCTTCTCACTGCAGTGGCTTCTCTTGTTGCGGAGCACGGGCTCTAGGCGCGTGGGCTCAGTAGTTGTGGCATGCGGGCTCAGTAGTTGTGGTGCACGGGCTTAGTTGCTCTGTGGCATGAGGCAAGTCATCTGACGTCTTGAAGTTCCTGTTTTCTCAGTTCACAGCGGAGATCATGATTACAATACCAGTCTCCCCACAGCATGAATTTGAATGATTATGGTAATAGCTGCATTATTTTACTAAGTGCTTTACATATATTATTTTCTTCAATCATCAAAATGATACTAGGAGCCAAGTGAGATTCTCCCAGTCTTACAGATGAAAAACTTGAGGTTTAAAGGAGGAAAATATAAAAAGAGTTAATGTCTTCAGAGTCTTTTTGCAAACTCTAAAGCCTATGTGGGTGTCAGTTATCGACATTAGATTATAGTACTCCAGGGTCAGTCCTCTGTGGGTTGGAGACCTGTCTCTTCTGTGTAGCTGTGTGGCGTTGAACAGATGACTTGAATGTTCTGAACCATTTTTCCTAGTCCGTAAAGTGCTCTTCATGATGCCTCCCTCCTAGGTTGCTTCTGGGGGGTTCCATATATGGCACAGGATCTCGCACACAGTGGCATCCATGAGCTAGATTCCCACTTTTCCAGCCAGAAGATTTCCCTTTTTTGGTTTTTAAATAGAATGTTGACAGTGATTCAGACATGTATTTTCCCTTATCTAATTTTAAGTTCATAGAACGTGATTCTCTGTCGGACATCTTTAGATCCATTATGATTTGCTTTAAGGTCCATCATTAACTACTTTTTACAAATTGGTACTGGTTTTCAAAATAGCTCATAAAAGATCATCGTTGCTAAGAAAAATTCCTGTTCAGTTTTTCACAAGTACTTAAAAAATTTTCCCCACTTATTAAGTGATTTTGTGCAAGCAGAGCTGCTTAGTAAGACCTGTCTTTGTAGTCATTTCGCGCGCGCACGCGTGTGTGTGTGTGTGTGTGTGTCTGTGTTTGCAACGAGGTATTTTTAGATAGTTTAGCTGAACAGCAATCTGACGTCTTTAGAGGAGACATCAGTTCATTATGTGGATACAAATTCTATGCTTTCAGCTTTTATACACCAAGTCTTAATTTAAATCTGTTCTTCTTGCCGTTTCTAACGAAAGAGACTATATCATGGTATGTATTCTATTTCTTCCTAAGGCTGGCCCTTCTAGTTAACCTTTGCTTAGAGAAACGATCAAGGTAGAAATGCCTGTATTTGCTCACAACTTAATATAGATTATACAAGTGTGGAATTCTGGGTCGTATTTAAATATGCCATTATACAGCATGCTACACAGTGTTTTTCTATTGCGATGTGATTCAGGGGATTTAAAATAGTCATTATGGGCTCATAAATGCTGCTTTCTCATAAGAAGAACAATTTAAAGGCCAGGATGTGGGAGTTCTATCCCTCTAACTGTACATATTGCTTTATCGGTTCAAAAAATGCCTTTTGCTTTGTGAAAGATAATTTAATGCTGAGTATGTAAGAGGAACATGGTTATTTGCTCTTGTTGCTCTAGACAGTGTCATGTATTAAGTTATGATATCTTCTTTTATCTGTTTTGTTTTTTCATCTTTTTAAAAATTCTGGGAAAAGAAGCTCTTGCAGGTTAAGCAAATTAATGTTAGTTGTTTGTGTTACTTGTTCTCACAAAAAGGATGCCTTTGGTTACTAATAAGCATAGACCTGATATGTTTGTTTTTCTGATTTTACTATAGCTAATTTTGGGAAGATATTCATATAGAAGTTCAAAAGATTTTTTAAATTAATTTTCAAAAATTTCCTTTATTCATTTTCCAAAATTTAAAATCTGTTTCTACTTCGTGTCAACATGTCACAGCTTGAGTGAAAACTTTTGTTATTCATTCAGATGTGTTATCTGTGTGTTGTGAAGCTTCCAGGATTTGAGGCGTGGTTTATAATTTTTAATTCAGTTATTTGATAGTGTGTGAACCAGCTGGGATCTCAGTGATATTTTAATTATTGCAATGGAATTCTTCATATTTTCCCTGATTTTGTAAACACGAAGTATTATCATAGAGAGATGACTTACTTAACCTAAAGAAAGTCGTGAGCTTGGAGAGTCAGGTTAATGATGGGTTGTATCTAAAGATACAGAAAGCTTTCATTCGTCAAGAAAAAAGCAATAAGCAATATGTACATATATGGAAGGGTCAGACAGGACATTTCTGTAGTATGAAAAACAGAGGAAATCCTAAAGCCCTGACATTAAAAAAAAAACAAAAAACCCTTTCTTGTTCTTAAAAATTAGTGGTGTTATGTAACCATTTAAGAATTTAGCTGAAGCCTGATATTAAGTGACTCAGATTCCTAGCTTCTTAATGATGCTTCTTTACAGTGAAATCCAAGCAGTTGCCAGATTCTTGAGCCATGAGTTCATTCTCCCTCTCCCCAAAATTTGCATGCCATCAAAATTGAGACTCAGTGCCAGAGGAGGTGTGAGCGCTGCAATTCTTATATGCTAAGTGTGATACACTGCATGTCATGCTGTTCCTCAGTGGAATCACTGATATTTCAATTTAAGAGAAGTGACCAACTTCGGGCTAAAGTTTCTTTACTGGGAAGTGGCATAAAATCTCCTGAATCTGGCTTTATTGGCCCCTTTTCTTACTCCCCACAGCATCTGCACCAGAATAGCCATTGTTCTTTCAGAACCGTTCTCCCCAAATCAACTGAGAAAGAGGGCCCTGCCCTTCTTCTGACACAGGGGTGTATTAACCGTATCAGCTAAACATGCTCTCCTCACGTCACCAGTGTTTTCCGGTCTCACCCCTGACTTCGAGGAAGACACTTACATAAGCTGTTTCTTACACACATCACCCCAGCGACTGTGAAATAGAACACTTCAAGATTTTTCCTAAGGTGCCTGGTGGTTCTCACCACGCTAAGGAGGATTCAGGTTGGAAATATTAAGGATGTAGTTAACTGTCACCCCATTCCCCAACACACACACACACACACACACAGAGCCAGTCATTGGCACTGAGACTAGCGAAGCAGTGTCCTTGTGGGGATGTGTCGTACCTGACTTCTCAGGTGTTCATTCAGATCGACACCCCCTCCCCACTCCCCTGAGTTAAAGGTGATTAAATCTTACTGTTTTGTTCCATTTCTTTCAAAACGTCTTATAGATCTGAACCGTCAGTACCTGGAATTCTTGGCCATTGTGTCATGTGTCACCTTTCCCTTCCTTTCGCCTTGTCACTTATTCACTTTGGAATTAAAGATGTCTTAATTCACTTCTTTCTGCGTTGACTAGAGATGATTTTTCACCTCCAAAACTTCATGGTTTATTCTCCACGTTTCCATAATTGGAATATATTTCTCATTCCCCTGTTTCCCATCGTTGGTAGAATACATTAGAATAAGCCTTGTTCATTCATATGTTAAGATATGCATATATCTACTTTGATGGGAAGGTATCTAGCTTATATGCATCAGAGAGTAACAGAGAGGACCATGGCCTTCAAGGCAGGAGGCCACACAAGAGAAATTAGGGTTTATCTGGTTTGCTCGATAGGTTTTGTCATTGGTGTCTTGGTTACTACTTCGTGTTTCTCGACTCTAATCTTCAAGTGAGTTCTCCGAATTGATACATGAGAGGAAGTAGCTTTCTATCTCAGGAGGTTTCTTAATCCTGTTGATAAAACCGAAGGCATTAAGGAACCGATTTCATTTACACGGGCACATTAAGTGAGATGGCAAACATCTAGCCAAGTTCATATCTCAGCTGAACTTTTATTAGGTTGATACATTAGGAGGAGGCCACTAGGTGTTTCTCAAGTTCTTTAAAAGAGTCTGTGAGCAAAATCCTAGATGTTGAAGCTAACTTTACTTTAAAATATAATTGAATTCTTGTTTTACATTCCTGTGGGGCTCTTTTGTCATGCTTTTGCTAGTATGTATCTAACACCTTCACAGTTAATGGCTTAGCTCAAAAGGGACAGAAAACTTGAGACCTTTTACCTCTTATTACCCCATCTGTTTGCTGATTTCAAGAATCATTAGCTCATCACAGGATGGATCAAAATGTCCTCTTCCTCATTATCATAACCATCTTGATCATCATTTATTATTATTTTTGTATGTACTAATATTAACCTGGAAGCGCTTAACGAGCAGGTGAAAACTTTTACAAAGTCCCCCCCCCGCCGCCAAACCAGACATCCGCTCGTTGATTATAATCAAAATTCAAGACTGTTTATTCCATTGCCCACGAGATGACTGTGGGGTTGTCACCTCGGATTTTTTTTTTTTTTTTTTTACTTTTTATTGGAGTCGAGTTGATTGAGAATATTGTGTTAGTTTCAAGGGGAGCAGCAGAGTGAATCAGTTATACATATAATACATATATCCACTCTTTTTTTTTTTTTAAAGATTCTTTTCCCATATAGGCCATTACAGAGCATCGAGTAGAGTTGTCACCTCGGACTCGACACAGCCAAAGTATGACTTCTGAGTGTTCTCCCAACCACCAACCCAAGAAATCAACCCAACCAGCCAAGCAGGCCGCAAACACTCATGGTTCTCCAGGTTTCCTCCTCTCACCGTCCTTAGTGTTACCATTTACTGAGGGATGAAGACCCCAGACCTGCGAATTATCTTTGGTTCTTTGGGTGGCCCAGACTCCGTGCTCTTCCGCAAGTCTTGTTTATCCCTCCCTCCTGCTGGTGGCTCTCCCTCCATCGTTAGCATCCTGGTCCAAGCTATCAGCACCTTCTCGCTTGGACGCTTCCCGCCGACTCCTGGCGTCCCCCTTACTTCTAATCTTGCCCTTCTCTGTGCCATTCTTCACAAAGCAACCCACCGTATCTTAAAAAAGCAGAACCGGACCATGTCATTTCTTTTAAAATTCTCCAGTGCTTAGAATAAAATCTGCCCTCCCTGCAAAGCTGTGCATGAATTGGGCTCATCTTGGTCTCCTCTCTTAGCCACTTCCCTCAGCTCCTCGACCTTCCTTATGTTCATAGAACGGACCAAGCCATGGAGTCTCTCCACAGGTTGTTCTTTTTTGCCCGAATGCAGTCTCCTGTGGCCTTCATCTGGCCTGCTCCTAGACGCTCCGATCCCAGGTGCAGGAGAGTCTCCTGCCAGGCCTTCTGGGGTAGCCACGCAGGCATTTCTGTTACAGCACATTTATTTATTTGTTTATTTATTTATTTGCGGTACGCGGGCCTCTCACTGTTGTGGCCTTTCCCGTTGTGGAGCACAGGCTCCAGACGCGCAGACTCAGTGGCCGTGGCTCACGGGCCCAGCCGCTCTGCGGCATGTGGGATCTTCCCGGACCGGGGCACGAACCCGCGTCCCCTGCATCGTCAGGCAGACTCTCAACCACTGCGCCACCAGGGAAGCCCTACAACACATTTAAAAAAGTATCTGCCAAGCATTTATTATTATGTTTATGTTGTTCTTGCTGTTGTTTATGTTTTTACTGCTTATTTATTAAGTGTCTCTCCGTTGAAACGTAAGCCTCATGAAAGCAGGGACTTCATCCGTGAGATTCAGCACTTAACCTGGTGTGTCTAGGATATGTTTACCATGAAAAAGCCATTTAATACATATTTACTGAATGTGTGAGAGATGATTTACTGAGAAGTACAGTAAGGCAGATATGGACAAATGTCAGAATGAGTAGATAATTGTTTCCCCTGGAGAAGATATTTTCCCCCCTATGGCTAGATAGACTTCGATGAAACTGAATAGGGTCTAAAGACTGAAGGCATATTTACATTAGCAATTGTAATGATAAATTAGGATTAACATTGCTAACTACCAGCATTTTGTTATAATAAGTCATGTAGTTCTTTAACGTTTACATAAAATAAGGAAATAAATATTATTCACCTAAGCAGCTAAAACTTTCTGGGATAAGCTGTTTAGGAATTTTGGCTGATATGAAGTTTTAGGCATTTGGACATTCTATCTAGAAGGAATATTAATATGGATTATATGAAAGATCAAATTATCTTTGAAGGCCTTCAGTATAATTCAGTGCCCAAACCAGGTCAAGGTACTTGCTTGCGTTTTTACATGGTGGGACCTCGACTGTCTAACATTATGAAAGTTACATGCTTTTCTAAGAGCGTTTGTCTTAATATACATAAATCATGGAATTGAGGTTAAAATTAATTTCGGTTTATGCAACATAATAGATCATTAGTAATGAACTCCAAGTTACTTTTCCCTTTCAGTATTTATTTTTCAGAATACTTGTTTAAAAATAATAATGCCACAATTTACATTGTAGAAAATTGGGAAAATATTCCAATTAATTTTTTTTATTATATGAAAGTAAGATCTGGATTCAAGTTTTGACAGTGCCATAACTAGTTCATTTTTCTTGACATCAATTCCCACAACTGAGAAATGAGGAGATTATGCTAAATAAATCCCTAAAAATCCTTCCAGGTCTATAATTGTACTATACAAAAACTTGCATTTGCATAATGCTTTATATTACTAGAGTTCTTTCACGTTGGTCGTCTGTTCTCAGAGCTGCCTTGTGAGACAGGCAGGATAGACCTTGTTATGTCTACTCCACACTGGTGAGAAAATGAAGCTACAAGGAATTACAGTGATTTCTTGGGTCACACAAACTGCTTGGATATAGCCATGTATTGTTTCTACAATTTCATATTATAATTTATGACCTCCTAGTGCTAATCGCTGGTTAGGAACTTGGTCAAAATAAGTATTCATTTTGTTAGTCTATTTAATAAATTACCACTCTGTAAGAAGTTGAATATTTTTATAATCTGACCCCTCGTACCTGGGAAATTTGGTCAGGTACCCACATAACTTAGGGGAGGCCGGAACTAATTACTGAAGTGTTGTAGCAATCAGTGACACATAGGTGATCGCCCTGATGGAGCTTTACGTAGATGGGATTTTATCTTTTGAGAAAGATAAGCAGTTGATTGCAGAGGCCCCTCTAAACATGACCAGGTTAGCTTTCGAAAGCTGTTAAGTTTGTTTGCCGTGGTCCCAGAGGCACAGCCCACTCCATCCTGACTCTCTCCCCGTCTCTATTCTCCCTCCCCACCACCTGGACATAATGATTTACCTTTCTTTAGCAGTTTATTTCACTGAAGTACAGTTGATTTACGATGTTGTACCCATCTCTGCTGTACAGCACAGTGACTCAGTCATACACATGTATACATTCTTGTTCTTTTCCATTACGCTTTGTCTCGGGATATTGAGGATAGTTCCCTGTGCTATAAGTAGGACCTTGTTGTTTATCCTATATATATATATATATATAAAATTGTTTGCATCTGCTAATCCCAAACTCCCATTCCTTCCCTCCCCCAGCCAGCCTCTCCCTTGGCAACCACAAGTCTGCTCTCTAAGTCTGTGAGTCTGTTTCTGTTTCATATATAAGTTCATTTGTGCCATATTTTAGATTCCATATATAAGTGATAGCATATGGTATTTGTCTTTCTCCATCTGACTTACTTAGTATGACAATCTCTAGGTCCATCCGTGTTGCTGCAAATGGCATTATTTCGTTCTTTTTGATGGCTGAGTTATATTCCATTGTCTATACGTACCACATCTTCTTTATCCATTCACTGGCCAGAATAATTTGGAAAACGTTACTGGATCCTGTCAGTTTCCTGTTTAAAAGCCCAGTGGCTTCCCATTGCCCTTAACAAGCCTCCTTTGTAGTAGGATTGGTTCCTACTACTCTGAGCTCGTTTTTACGCCTCTGCCCTCCAGTAACCTTGAACTTGGTTTCATTTCCTGAGCATCCCCAGGTTCTTCCTCCCTCGGGGCCTTTGCCCTCTGTATTCCTTCCATCTGTCGGGCTCTCCCCAAGATTGCGTTTGGTTGGATCCTTTGTGTTTATTCACCTCTCATCTCAGATATCACTTTCTCAGAGCAGCCTTCCCAGTGCCCCGTCTAAGTAGTCTCCCCAGTCCCAGCTATCATGGTCCATTGCATCACGCCCCCCCACCCACTTTAGTATTCTCTATATAGTACTGATGATATCTACATTTATTTTATTTGTTTATCATTACTTATCGCTTCTTTCACCTTCCACCCTGAAGCCTCCTGCCCCAGAAGGAAAAATTCCAGGGAGCAGGGCTTTGCCAGTGCCCATCATTGCCTGATAACGAGCTCCTATAACTATGCCTGGCTCGTTGCAGTCGGTCCGTGAATACTTGTTAAATAGTTGAGTAGATGAACGAATCTTACAATTCTGAGGAGAGTTGAGACACTCTTCATGTGCCAGGCTCCTCTGTTGGAATCTATACAGACGGGAACTCAAAAAGTTTTGAGTCCACAAGTTTTGTCCCGACTTGGAGGAAATCCAAAGCTTAACTATGCTTACCGTTAGCCTAGGTTTAGTATAATCTCATCCTTCTTTTATTGCTTGTCGTTTCGCTTTATTCTGGCAGTCTTACCTGTAATTGCTGGCAGAAAGGAGTGGCTGTTGAATTAGGACAGGAGAGGCCATCCTAATTCATTTTCTCTCGGCCTCAGTACCCTGAGCTGTAAACTCGGCTTAATCGTTCAGTGATGTGTGTGTCTGTTCAGCACAGACTGTATTTCAGGCCCTTTGAGGCAAGGGAAAGGGTGAAGGAAAGGCAGCCGTGCTCCCTTTTGGACTTAACTCCGGGAAGGCTGGGATGTTTAGAGCAGCAGCTGCTGTAAGGGGCGACTGAGGTCTGGGTGACACAGGAACCTCTGACGACAACGTCTCACCTCCAGGAGGCGAGCTCAGGAATTAGGCAGCCCAGGGGCGCCCTGCTAGGAGGAAGTAATAGCAGAGGCAGAGGAGAGCGAGAGACAGGGTGTGGCATGAGAATGAGCTGAGAGGGGTGTGCAGAGATCACAAGGAGGAGAGGTGCGTGCGGTGGTCGGAGGTGTGAACCTGTCCCTGCGGTAAAGAGGGTCCCTGACAGGCTCCTGGCCAGGGATTGGCGTGATCAGGTGCAAGTTTTTCTATCCTCTTCCAGAAGTTCACTGAGCTGCAACGTGGAGAAGAAATAAAAGGGAAACAAGAGATTGTTGTAGGAAGCAAGACAGGACGATGGTGGTGCAGTGGCATTAGATGAAGTAGGAGAATATATGTAAATCCCCATCAGAGGGTCTCACGCACAGTGGGCGCTTGGCTAATTTTCTAAGTTCTCGTTTCTGCTGAAGGTGAATCAAGCCTTCGAAACTTCTAGGCTGCGGAAGTTAAACTGTTTATAGTAGAGGACATTTTCAGGTTGTTAACGCGTGTGTGCGCACACACGTACATGCACGCACTGATGACACCACAGGTTACATGAAACCCGTTGTAAGATTCCCTAAGTGTATCTTGATTAACGTGATTCTGTTTCCCTGATTTAAACTTGGGATTAATAAATTAATATGCATACACATACGTGCTTAAAAGTTCAGAGAAAGCAGTTGAAGTTTAAGGAAAGTAAAAGCTTTCTAGAATACTAGATGTTGGTCTTTGTTTAGGAGGAATGTGCTACCTGAGACAGTTGATCAATTGATTATGTAAATAAATCCTTGGAGATGACGAGAAGGTCACGAGAAATGCTGGCACGTTGACAGAAGTGAGGGTATTACAAAGGAGTCTCCTTATGAGGTCACACGCGCTCAGCTGTGTCCTAGTCATTCAGACTCGTCACCAGGTGATGTGGTGTCTGAGGTTTACCAGTCTAAGCAAACAAGCAAGCAAGCCAAAAAGGAAAGGCGGAGGAAAAGAAAAATCTATTAGCCTTTATGCAGTTTATGTGGGATATATTTTTGATGGCCCTGGGCAATGAGTAATGCACCACAAATGTTCAGTTAATTCTCCCCCATTCCCCTCTAGACAAAGCTAAAGCAATGAAATTATCTGGTGTGCCCGGGCTGACACACAAAGCCCTTGAAAATAGACGTTAAATTAGATGTCTTATCACTGAAGTCCTTAGAAATAAATGCCAAAATGAATATGTTTATCACTGAAGTAAAAGGAAAAGCTGATATTCTAGACACATAAAATTAATGCCCACTATTTTGTGTGAGTAACCTAAGAGGGATAACGTATAATTATTTTTTGATTTAAAGATTATTGTCTAGCTAAGTTGTAATACTCATCACTGGAAAAGCGGCAGTTGTGGTTGTATTTGAGTGAAATCTAGAAATGGAAACATTAGCAGTGGAATCTGAGGTGTTGTTTGAATTCTAGGTAGTCTCGTGTGTGTGTGTGTGTGTGTGTGTGTGTGTGTGTGTGTGTCTCACACAGATATAAGAGGAACAGGGTGGGATTTTTCAGTAAATAAAGTTGTATAGCCAGTGTACCCAGAAACCATGACTTAGAACAGACATGGCTTCACAGTTGAGTCACTGCCCGTGGGACATCAAGTAGGATGAGCTACGAGGTCCTTGTTTGTCAATGGCCTCTTCGTACAAGTTGTAATAAACATCTTTTACTCAAGCTATGTGGAATTACTATTGAATATTTCTCCAAAAGGTAACATATATCTGCATTAAGCATTTTAGGAAAATGTTTTAACTTCGTGATGAATGTATTGTGAGTGCTAAGAACCCCCGATCTTTCCATCCCACTCAGGGTGAGATCCAGCGTCAGTCCCACAGCTTTCCCACATGATTTCACCATGGCGTCTCTCTCTGCTCTGATTCCCTCTGGGCTTCTCAGGGCTGGTGCTGACTTCCTAGCTGTTCCTAAAACACGCCAAGGCCACCGTGTCTTCGGCTTGTGCCCTTGATGACCTTGTACGTGGGACCCCTGTTTCCGCATGTGTACCTGCAGGGTGCAGGCTTTCACCCCACTGAGGTCTTTGCTCAGAGGACACCTTAGCAGTGAGACCTCCTACCCCCTCTGTATCCTGTGTCCTGCTTTATTAATTTTCAAATTACTTATCTCTGTGTGACAGTTTTTTGTTTTTTTTTTTTTTTTTTTTGCGGTATGCAGGCCTCTCACTGCTGTGGCCTCTCCCGTTGCGGAGCTCAGGCTCAGCGGCCATGGCTCACGGGCCCAGCCACTCAGCGGCATGTGGGATCTTCCCAGACCGGGGCACGAACCCGTGTCCCCTGCATCGGCAGGCGGACTCTCAACCACTGCGCCACCAGGGAAGCCCCATGAATTCCTATTTTTCAAAAGAGTATAGCTTACATTGCAATAGAAGTGTTTTTTTACTGAGCAATCAGTCTATTCAGTAAATTTTTGAGTACTGTATTCAAAATCGGTTGAGAGTAGGTAGCTTCTAGACTTAACTTTCCCTTGAACCTATTAAGCGGTACTTTTGGAGGACAAATAGTTATTTTGGAAGCCTTATATTTCCATTGTGTAATATTTTGCATCTTGAAATTTGACTAAGTGCTCTCCGACTCATAGGACAGTGAACAAAGCCAAATCTATTTTAATTTTTTTTTTTTTTTTTTTTTTTGCGGTATGCGGGCCTCTCACTGTTGCGACCTCTCCCGTTGCGGAGCACAGGCCCCGGACGCGCAGGCTCAACGGCCATGGCTCACGGGCCCAGCCGCTCCGCGGCATGTGGGATCTTCCCGCACCGGGGCACGAACCCGCGTCCCCTGCATCGGTAGGCAGACTCTCAACCACTGCGCCACCAGGGAAGCCCCAAATCTTTTTTATACTGTCTTTGATTCCTAAGGTACTATGATACTTAGTTGATTTCATTTTGAAGTTGCATGAAGAGCCCAATAATTTTTCATAAAATGTTTAGTAATTGGATTCCTTTGGCTTAGGGATATACTAGACTTCTCTCAGTTTTACACAAAGACAAATATATACTTCATAAATATATGAAATATAAGTATGTGTTAATATATAAAGTATGTATGTATGTGTACTTGTATGTATGTCTGTGTGTCTAAGATATAGATCTATAAGGTGTATGTGTGCGTGTATATATATACCTAGTAAAATGGTATATATATCTGATAAAGTGGTATGATTAGAACTGTCCCTTTAGGAAATAACTGAGAATATAAAAACAAGTTTTCTCATCACATTGTCACATCTTCAGTCCTTCTTGGCTATCCCTTTTTATTTTTAAAGATTTATTTTTTATTTTATTTACTTTTGGCTGCATTGGATCTTAGCTGGAGCACACGGGATCTTTGTTGAGGCGTGTGGGATCTTTCGTTGTGGTGCGTGGGCTCTTCGTTGTGGTGTGCGGACTTCTCTCTAGTTGTGGCGTGCAGGTTTTCTCTCTCTGGTTGTGGTGCGCTGGCTCCGGGGTGCGTGGGCTCTGTAGATGTGGCGTGCGGATTCCATAGTGCATGGGCTTTATAGTTTGCAGCACGCGGGCTCTAGTTTAGGCACTCGAGCTCAGTAGTTGTGACGCGCAGGCTTAGTTGCCCCGCGGCATGTGGGATCTTAGTTCCCTGACCAGTGATCGAGCCCGTGTCCCCTGCATTCTAAGGCGGATTCTTTAGCCCTGGACCACCAGGGAAGTCCCCCCAGTCATCCTTCTGTCACATCAGTCTCTTTTAATCTTTGCTGAATGCAGCACTTATCACTATTTGACAGTTTTCTTCATTAATCTTTTATTATTTATCTTGCCCGCTAGTTGTAAGATCCATGAGAGCAGGGAGTTTTATCTTACTTGCTGCTGGCTTAGAAAACTGGGACCAGTGCCTGGCATACTGGCATAAAGTGGGTTTTTAATAAATGTGTTTGACTGACTAAAGGAGCTCTAATGTTGATTTTATCCAAATTGAACACAGCACTGTGAGGTCAGGGTGTCATCAGAGCCCTGCCTACTTCTCTTTAAGGAACTGAGAATTTCACTGTGGAAGATTTTTTTACAGACAGGTCACAAAAAATATCATCATATTTGTATTTGTATGAGTTAAGATAACGCTAGCCATTGTATCAAACCAAGCAAAATACAAGGGTTCAAATACAATAGAAGTTTATTCTCTTTTGCTTAAGATCTGAAGCAAGTACTCTGGATCACTTAGTGGACAGTTTTCCTCTAAGCAAGGATCCAGGGATCCAGGCCCCTCCGCTTTATGGCTCAGTTGTCTAACGTTTGGCGCAAAGCTTCTGTTGTCTTCCGTCAGAGTCTTGATGCAAGGGGAAGGTCTCGGCGGGTCTGTAGAAGATGCTTATGAGGAGGGTGTGGGCACAGCATCCATCACTTCTGTTTGCTCATACCCTGAAGGCGTGAAGTCAGTTGTATGGGCACCTATGTGACTGTAAGGGAAGTTGGGAAATGCAATCCAGCTGTACTCCCTGGAAGAGGAGGACATTGGTGAATAGCTCGCCAGTCTCAGCCATTTTGGGGCATTTTATTGTATAGAGACCTAAGTGCACTTGCGTTTGGATGTCACGTGGCTTTTATAACTTTTTTTTAAAGAGTTAAACATTACTTGTGGGGTAACGTCTTTAATTCTGAGTGAGGCTTTCTTGCCAAACCAACTATTTATTTTTGTTCAAAAAGAAGGCAGCTTAGGATCATCCATGGATCCCATAGGAATCTTTTTTCCTTGGCTTTAAACGCTCGTTTCCCTGACTCCACGCTCCCTTGAGCATTTTTACAGCTGGGATAACTGCCCACAGTCCCTCTGCAGCTCATCAGAGTTGTTGTCTAATTGGTCCTAGAAACTGCCTTCTCCTATCACGAGCGGCTCCCCTCCATCTCCAGGCGTCTCCACTTCCAGAGCACCGATCCCATGTGGTCCTGGAAAACACGAGAACTCAAGTTTTAGTAACTGTAGAATATGATCAGTATTACTATATGGATAATCACCAATTTTGCTAAAAAATATATTTATTGGGTTGGTTTTTGTATTAGACAATGAAGCTATGGTGATATTAAAGTTTCTTAGGATATTTCCTGTTTAAATAAGGGAGAAGATGGGTGTCACAGTTGACTTAGAATATGGCCCCAAATAACAAATTTCTAGAGTCCAGATGCAGAGTGCAGTGGGTATAGATTTTGGGAGCTTTGGACCTGGGAGCTTTGGACAAGCCACTTGAGCTGTTTGACCTTCTGTTTCTCCGTCCATTAAGTGCAGTATCTGGGCTCTTTATAAGTATCGGAACAAACAGGCATCAAATATTCACCACGTTGCTCATTAGGTACACATGTGCCCCAGATAATGGGGGAATTATTCCTAACGTGAGGAGAATGTGCGCATGGGGTTAGGATTTCTGTAGGTGAAGTGCTACCCAGAAGGTGACTTTTCAGTTACCTGACTCAGTGCCAAAATTTGCCATGTATTTTATTGAAAATATCTTGGACTAAGTGATCTAGACATTTTTTTTGAAATTCCTCAGAGAAAGGTGTGCTTTTCAGATCCCTGGTTATTGATAGCTGCAAATAAACTGAAAAGGAGAAGGGATTATATGGGTGTGTGTGTGTGTGTGTGTGTGTGTGTGTGTGTGTGTGTGTGTGTTTGGAGTGAGAATGGAGTGGCTGTCACTTGAAAACCATCATAAAACAGTATTTTTAACAGACCACGGGACATTTCCTTTGGTGATACATACATGTTAATTAACTACCTCGGTATTTCTGTGGAAGATTATATAGTTTGTACTATTTTAGCTCCCAGATAAACATTTTCATTTTGAAAAACTACAACTGTCTTTCAGAGGACAAACTTTTAGTGGTTCTGATATTTATTATAGAACTGTTCTCACTGTGCCAGGTGTCTTTCTTTAAGGTGATGAAATTAGTTGACTAGCTTATTTGTGTGTGTGCCTGCACCCACATACTTTTTCTCTGATTGTCAGATGTTAGGGGTATTGTATAATATATCAGGCAAGATTTCGTTCTGCAAGTTACCTACCAGAGAAGGAGTTGCTTTTGTCTCTTACATTATGAGGTTCTCTCTCAATTCATTTTACCTTTTTTTTTTTTTAAACAAAAATAGTACTCTTCAGTAAGGAACATAAGGCAGTAATGACCTCAAACAATGCCAGCTTGGAATGTTGTAAGGGTCATATTGTGGAACGTGGGATGAGGGAGTTAAAGAAGTTTTCTGTTTTACACAGATTTAATTATGATTCTTGGATATGTGATCTCAGAATTGCAAATACTGGTTATTACCATAACATTTTAAAGGTTAGCTTATAAATAGTAAATGATTTTGTAAAGAACCTACAAGACAATGAAAAATCACCCTCACTAATGTTGCACAGTATATCACAGAGAGATGCAAAAAGTGGTGCATCTCAGACAATTTAGAAGGAATGAAAACTCTATTGGATGACTCAACAAGTGGCAGTGTGATGTCAAAATCGTTGACATTGGAGATGCAGATTTTGTTTTATGAGTGAGAAATTGTTTTAAATGACTATTTTTCTATATGATTTTGAAATTTGTACAAGAAACTACATTAGTAAATTGATATAAGCAGACATTTCAGAGTTTCATCAGTATTCATGAGAGTTTTCAAGTCAACCAATAAGTCAATAAATAAAGTTCAGTGCTTAAGTGTATTCAGTACAGGGCCAGGCAGCCAGGAATCTCTCTCTGCCACCTTTTCACTGTGTGATCTTGGTGCAAATAGCTTAACTTTTCTGTGTCTTAGTTCCTCTTATCTAAAATAGTCATAATAGGGCTTCCCTGGTGGCACAGTGGTTGAGAGTCCACCTGCCGATGCAGGGGACACGGGTTCGTGCCCCGGTCCGGGAAGATCCCACGTGCCGCGGAGCGGCTGGGCCCGTGAGCCATGGCCGCTGGGCCTGCGCGTCCGGAGCCTGTGCTCCGCGACGGGAGAAGCCACAGCAGTGAGAGGCCCGTGTAGCGCAAAAAAAATAAAATAAAAAAATAAAATAAAATAGTCATAATAATAACCTACTTCATGAGATTCTTGTAAGAACAGGACTGGTGCGCAGGTGACCTTACTGTTGCCTTACATCTTGGAATAGATGGTACTTAGATCATACACTTTCTCCTCATACTAAAGGATTCCACTTCTCTGGTTTGAAGTGAAGTTCACATGAGTTTCCTATTCAGTGCTTCCTATGGATATCCGATAGAAAAGGCTTCTTAAAAGTATTTGCTTGAAAACATCAGTCGTGTGACTGACAGCTTTTCAGTCAGTTTACTAGTTTTGCTTATTTATTTTCCTCAACAGAGGTCCGAGTTGTTCTGTTTGTGTTCCGTTTATCCTTATTTCATAAACGTAGGGATTAAATTTTAGATTGTAATTCATGCCACTGTAGCCAAGGAAGCTTATTGTTCATTCATAGGTCACCAACCCTAAAAAACACGCGGGTAGCCTTTCTGCCCTGGGGAGAGGGCTGGGTCACCACCACATTCCAGGAGATATTTCTAACATATAAAAAGACTTTAAGAATGGTCCACATCAAAAAATCTTTAAAAAATAAAATATAATATGTAGACTTTTGGGGGAAATATATATAATAAGTAAAGTACTATAATGGTGGTGTTACGTATGAGAGTGTCAAAAATAAGTTAGTTTTTTTTTTTTTTCCCATTGAATTTGGAAACTATCTGACCTAAGATGGAAAAATGGCAGAGGGAATGGAAAGGGAGAGAGACAGCTAGCTGCAGGTGGATTCTACAAGTTATTTCATTTAGTCACTGGACAATGTTATATTCATTTTACAGAGGAAACTAAGGTGCACAGAAGTTAATCAACTTGCTCAGGGTTGCTTGACTTAGCAGGAAGTTGAACGGAAGATAACTTGATATGTACAATGAGACTTACGTCTTTTGAGCCTGCCAGGAAGCTGGGAGAATATTAAGTTCTTACAAATTGCTAATCTTTTGGCAGGTTTCTCCAGTAAATATAAAGCAAATTTTTGTTGAACCGTTCCTTTAAAGCATAGTCATACCAACATTTTTAAATGTCTACATGTATTTTAATGAGAAATATTATTAAATCTATCAGTTTATTAAATTATTATCTCATGACCCTTTGGGGAAAGCTTTGTTTCTTGCCTTTATGTATATTTACAAACAAAAGAAATTGTATACTGTGCATAAATCTTTCTCTTTGCTTTGTGGAATACTGATGGATGAAGTATTATTTCAAGGATGAGTCCTGGGTCTTGAGCACGTCTTAATGGGATATGAGAGAAGTACAAATGATTTCTGATGAATAATATTCAGGAGTCCAAATGCTTACTTTTTCTGGTGTTCCTAAAGAAATATTATGGGGTAGAGAAATAAAAGTTGACCACAGTATAAAGTGGTCTTTAAAACGAGCTACCAAATAATATTCCTTGCCTATGCAAGCTGTATGTAGAAATAGGTCAGAGCGTGTCGGAACTCGTCGTATTAGAAAAGATCAGTTTTAGTAAAAGAAAAGCTGTGTGTGTGTGTGTGTGTGTGTACACAGAGAGAAAATATGACTTGCTTTTAAAGTACAACCTTAGTCCCACCATGGCTGAAGGAACAGTGTCTGGAGCTGGGTGATGACTGGCCCCTGAGGCCCTTTCTGAGAGCAGCTCCGTCCCTGCTGGCATCCAGACTAGATTCCAGGGGCAGGAACCCACAGCTGGGAGCCCCTGTGTCTTCCACAAGTCTGCACGTGGTGGTTTATGGCCGACACCCTTCTGTCTGGTTCTGGGTGCCCGGCTCTCCTCTGAGTGCTTTCTACCCAGTCGTTCACTTAATCCTCACCACACAGGTCTTTAATAAATGATGAATGAATGGGAAATAGAGGAGACTATTTTCACGGACACCTCAGGAAAAAATGGGCAATGTGTCCAGGAATATACCAGCTCCTCCCCTCAGAGCCTGAAAATATGAGTGTGGAAAGCGCTCACAGAGCTCCAGGGATGATCTGGGGAGAACAGCACTCATCTGGGTAAATTCTTAGTGTTGTGTCTTAACATGAAGCTGGTGTTCAGTCACTAAGTATGATACTCAATTTACCTTAGTACTGTTGTTACTCCAGGTGAACTGCCAGGGAGGATTGGATAGATTCTAACCGTTACCCCAAACCTTGTGTGTTCTGTTGTAGCAATTTCTTGAAATAAAAGTGATTCTGGGGTTCGTTGGGAAATTTTTAGTGAGGTAAACTTCAACTGATGGTGACAGTGTTTTTTTGTTTTGTTTAGTTTTGAACCGTTGGATTTCTCAGCGGTCCTACAATGCTAATGCATCACGGAACATACAACTCTACTGTGTTTCCATTACATAACCAGTGTAATGTACCAATGTATTACCAGTGATATACCGGCCCTTTCTTGTAGAGCTGGGAAACATAAACTTAAGAAGTTTTGGGGAGGGAGAGAAGGAAGGGGAAGAAAGGAAATGCCCTAGTCTCTACTATGTTAGCACCACTTTGAGGAATTTTACCAGTTCAGCAAAGTATTTATTTAGCGGTGTCAGAGATTTCAAGGTGTCCTCACTCACTGGATTTATGTTCAAAACAGAGTTCATTTATTAGCCGGTACTTTTATGAATGCCAGTCATTAGATTAATTAATAAACCAAAGCTATCAAGTGCCTGTTCGTATATGAGCCTTAAGTCTTCTCTAGTACTTCTTACTTAAAGCTAATTGTTATAGCACCCCTGTTTCTCCCAAAAAAGAAAACAGAACAAGCTATCATTTAATTGATACCCAGATTTTACAAAACTGTGATTAATATTGTTTATGCTTACTTTACGCATTTAAGAATCTGATTTAAATACGTATTACCATTGTTGTTTCTTATGTAATGAATAGCGTTTCTGGTGAAACTATGATTCAGTCATTTGCCTGACACTAGTTTGTTACAATTGTGATTCACGAGTGCCCTATCTTTAGGAATGTAGATTGCTTGATCCAGGAAAAATGTGAGCAGTAATATATTCATACAATCAAATATGAAAATAAAAGCATTTAAGTGACAACAAGAAAAATATAAGAGATTTCCTTGAATTGCGTTCGTAATGAATTGCTGTTAAATATTGACTATATTGGTGTTAAGATCAAAATGTATAAAATATATTCATCTCCCCTTTAATTTATTTAATTATTATTTAATTTTATTCAGGTAACTACTGCATATAGCCCCAGCTTCAAACCATTTTCTTATTGCTGAGCAGAGTTTCTGTTATAAGTGGTGGCTAGAGCCACAAGATAATTCCCAGCTCCATTTAATCGGAAATTTGATTAAACAGCATGATGACAGTACCTTAAAAAGGCCCTGGATCAAGCGTAGAAAAGCTGGGACAAGTGAGTCTTTTGTCCTTGGCGTGTGGCCCCCTGCTTCGGTATGTTTTGCTCAGACAGTGAGTTACTGGCTCCCAGAGTTCGGCGTTACCCTTTTGCCCTGAGGTTGAACGCGGTGCCTGTGCCTATGTTGGCACCCTGACTCCCAGTTCCCGGCCTGTTCGTTTCCTCTGAAAGAGCCGCTTCCCTTAGGCCTGGGCTCAGGTCTCCAGTCTGTAGAGTGTGAGGCTGGGCCGCACCCGTGCATTTCAGGCTCTCTTCTCTCACGGCAGACAAGCTCCACACCCCTCCCATTCCACAGCCGTGGCCGACGTGGCCTGTTGATAGCGTTTAATCACGGGACTCTCATCCCCATCTATGGGGAAAAATGCGAAGCTTTCTCAAGCATGGCCTCTGTTCTCATACAAAGAGATATTTAGCTAATGCTGAATTTTATATGCATTAACTTTAACATCATTTCATTGTCTGCAAAGCACACAAGCAGTGGTGGGGAGATAAAAAGCCACGTTAAAAAACTATGTTTGAGGGAGTTCCCTGGCCGTCCAGTGGTTAGGACTCCACACTTCCACTGCTGGGGACCGGGGTTCGATCCCTGGTCGGGGAGCTAAGATCCTGCTAGCCGTGCAGCGTGGCCAAAAACAAACAATGTTTGACTTATTTTTCTATTGTGCATGACACCTACTACAGTGACTTTTGGGGTAGTAGAATTTACATTTGGAATTGGGGGTGTCTTATTCACTTGATATTTCCTGTCCCTAACAGAGTGTCTGACATAGCAGCTACTTAATAAGTATTTATAAAGTAGAATTGAATTCTTAAGAATGAAAGTGTTTCTTCTTTTCTCTTTACACACAGACTTTATGGTTCTTAGCTTAACAAAGCCGTGTACTTCTGCTCTTTGTGGGTGTAAGTGAGCGTAGATGAATAGATTGCGGACTGCCTCTTCACACTCCACAATCTGTTTAGAGCTTTAGAGCTTGAAGGCTCCTGTGCTTTCCCCACAGTGCATTTAGTCAGGAAAGACGACCAGTTGATGGACACTGTCCTGCGAGACTTGAGTAGATAACTGTCTGGTGAGTAAAAATTCATCAGATGGATACATCTTTATTTGACATATTCAAGTTAATTTTTAAAAATCACACTGTGTGGCACATGTCGACCTGAGTCATCTCTATAAAAGATAATCGATAGAAATCAGTTTATTGTTCCGTAAGTACATGTATCGACTGATGCCTTTTAAAGTCGCTGAGCTACGGAGTCTTGGTTCTTCAGTTGCCTTTTGTGGTGAGTGACTGCATTAAACGAAACGTAGCCAAGATGAGGAAGGGTGTTTATCCTGGCTTTGAACCCATTGTTTTAATATCTGACATGTATTACTCAGCTACAAGTAAAATACAGCTTGGCAAACTTTTGTCTTCAGACTGTTCCTGAAGAAATCCTGGAAATATTTCGCTATTCTACATTGTGAATAAAATATATAAATTCTCAAATTTGGGGGTTTTCGCCTATCTGTTCCTTGCAGGGAAATTGTTATTTTCCCAGTTTTATCTATTTCAAATCATCTTCAATTATCAGTTAAAAAAACATTCCTAGTGAGATATACATCATTCTTGCAATGATTTCACACATTTGAATAAACATCTCACTCCTCTGAGCTTCTCCAACATTTTATCTGTTTATTTAGCATCTGTTTATATGCCCCCCAATAAATTTATGTTTAAATCTTTTCTTTGTATATTTTGTCTCCTGTGATGTTAAAAATATTATTTCTATGCAGACTATATTAAATGTTTTTTTTTCTGAAGGAGTATAATTTTACTTTTTTAACTTTTTTAATTTAATTTTTTTTATTTTTTATGCAATTTAAAGGTTGCTTTCCATTTACAGTTATTACAAAATATAGGCTACATTCCCCACATTGTACAGTACATCCTTGAGCCCATCCCATACCCACCCCTCTTCTCCACCCGCCACTGGCAGCCACTAGTCACTAGTTCTCTGTGTCTGTGAGTCTGCTGCTTTTTTGTTATATTCACTACTTTGTTATACTTTTTTAGATTCCACATGTAGGTGATGTCATACTGCGTTTGTCCTTCTCCGTCTGACTTATTTCACCTAGCACAATGCCTTCCAAGTCCGTCCGTGTGTTAAGTACTATTAAGTGTCATAGTCCGTTTATTGAGTCAGGTCTGAATGGGTGTGGGTGTCAGCAGCCTGCTCACGTCCCCTGTGGGACTTATTCTAAACTGTGAAGTGGCATCTTGGTTTTGGAAGGGGAGGAGGGATGAGGGTCACAGGAGAGAAGGCAATATTGCCGAGGCAAGCTCTTACTCAAGTTTGATTTTAACAGTTAGTCTTTATTATTTATTATTCAGCGGCCAGATAGGATCAATATGCCAGCAGGAAAGAAAGATATTATCAGTGTGCAGGGTGTCAGTTAGCATATATTTTGAAATGTCAGGTTTATTATTGGCCAATAGTGTCTTCTAAGTGTGATGCTGTAGATACATAGTGCCCTTTTTGAATTCAAAAGAATTGCTAATAACTTACGAGCGTAAGATTTTTAAGGGCAGCGTTTTCTTAGCATCTCATTCACTAACTAGCACACAGTAAGAGGAAGAGGGCTCAGTAAATATTTGTTGAATGGGTGAATGTTTCCTTTTTCAGTGCATTTCCTCTGCTGTATGGGGGGTGATAGAAGCACTTGGGGGATGCTGAGGGAATCTGTTCAATAGATGCAATTTTTACTTGGAGTTTAAACGTGAACAGGTAGTACCTATGTGTCTGTGATAGGTAAATGTTGTCCATAACCTTCTCGACTCTGCGTTCTCCGAGAGCATACTTTCCTGTTTCCTCCGTAGTGCCTGTGTAGTTACTTGTATAACAATACACTTTGTTCTAAGATGCTCGTCTTTTTAACCTTTAAACATCATTTGGGCATACATGAACCTCAAATCTGTTTTCTTATTTAAGCTGTCTCTTGCCACAGAGTTGCACTTTGCTGGCTAACAAATAGTAGAAGACTAATTTGCTCATTGGTGTATAATTTGAAAGTTGTAGCCCATTGGATTCAGTGCTCACCAGGTTAATCTTAACCGCCAAACCCACCTATTTAAGCGTTGAATTTAGTATGATTTAAGGCTCATTGAATGCCCATAAACTTTACAAATTCATTTTGTGATTTTTGGTAAATAGGACAGTATTTAGTCATGGTGAATTTTAAAAATGAAGGACCTTTCGTGGCCTGGAGTAGAGTGTGACACAATTTGTAGATGCCTGCTTGGAGTTCTTGGTTCCAGCTGTAACACAGTTTCTCCTGATCCTTCCCCAGCTTCCTGCAGATTTCACAAAGCTACACCTCACCGACAGTCTCCACCCACAGGTGACTCACGTCTCCTCCAGCCACTCAGGATGTAGCATCACCAGTGATTCTGGAAGCAGCAGTCTTTCTGATATCTACCAGGTAGGAAGGTGTTTTCCTTGTCATTTGCTTCATTTTCATGTATTCTGAGGAGTTCTGTGATTTTTCATGGATAGAATCTTAAAGGTAAATATATGTGTGTGTATTATATGTGCACACATGGACATAAAATGTTAATGTTTATGCTTCACACAGACATGTAGTATGTTGTATGTTTGTTTTAGGAAGTCGAACTGCAGTCTACATGCATTTGCCTCTGCTATTACCAGTTACCAGAATTTTAAATGGAGTGGTTACAATGGAAATGTGTCCCCGGACTGTAAATATTTTATTAATTTGACTGTAGGTGTAGTAGGCTGATGACGCTTTCTTGAATAAAATTGTAGGGGAAAACTTGAGAATTATGCTTCCATACTAAGTTTTTCTTAATAAAGTCTTGGGTGTGACAAAAGGAAGAGATTATTAAGATTCGATCACTGAATTATTTTTCTTGCATTATTTTTATTACCTATAGACTTACATGTTTCAAATAAATTATTATGATAGTGATGGATAGAAAAACTAGAATTATGGAATTTCAAAAATGTTTTAAAAGCAAAATAATTTTAATTGTTAAGGAATAGTTCATTGGCTTAGAAAATGCAAATTTCGGAAAAGTGACTGAAATATGCAAAAAAAGGTCCCTTTTTTTTGTTACAGCTAATATGGGATTTCAGATGGTTTCAAACAAAAAGAATGTAATACTCACTTTACAAAGTATAATTCTTGGCTCCTTAGGAATCGTGATATGAGATGGCGGCAATCTCAGGCCGCAAAAACCGTTCTCTAACGATATTACAGTGATTTCCGGATCATTGATACATTCAGACAGCGCTCAGTTTCTGTCTTTTTAAAAAATTACTAAAAGTATCTAAACAGAATACCATCGGGGCAAAACATGTCTGTTTAAGTCCTAAATTTAGTAGATCTTAGAAAGTGAATTTTCTTTTCAGGAGGCATTAGGTACCCACCTTTCTGTAATTCAGAGGTGTTGTGGAGAGCTCACTGGCTAATAAGTGATAGCCACAAATGCAATTATCTGCAGATTCTTAGCTGATTAAGAACTTTTTTTTATTATTTTGCAAAAAGAAACATAATGACCTGGCCCTTTAAAGTAACTTTTCAAGTTTCTACTTTGAGGCATTAAATGTTAACTTGTAATTAAATCTTTAGGAAGTAGTCCCATTTTCAAATGTTAGAGGAGGAAAAGGTGGTGGATCAGGGTAAAATTATTCCCCCCCCTTGCATAATGCCTGTTTTTAGAAGCTGATTTTTTGAACATGTATTCAAGAGTATCCCTTATAATAGAACAATACACAGTAGAAGTAAAAGTTGTGCTTTAGCTTCTGTTCATTGAAACATCATGATAGAGCCTTTGTCTTCTACACTTTGAGATGATCACGTGCTTTAAAGACCTGTAGTAGGAACACAGCTTGAGGTTGTAGCAGTTACCCCTGCTATTCTTAGGGTGTAATTCCAGGCTGAATGGAGCCTCCTGGAAGGTAAATTTATAATAAGAATGAAGTGAGTCGTTTGTATACTTTATGGAGGCGTATTCTGAGGGGAACTTCAGCTTTATGTGTTATTACCTTGGGTAGGTTGGGGAAGGGTGTCAGGAGATTCTTGATGGTACTTTGGCTGTCCCCAGCCCCCATCAGGCTGTCTGAGGATCCAGACCGTGGTGAGAACTCCACCTGGTTCTATGGGAGTTGGAGTTTGCAGCCTGCAGTCCGGCTTCAGCTTGGGGTGTAGTTGGAAAAGAGGACCCCTGTGTATTTTGATTCATTTTAGTTGAGTTTCACAGCTGTTCATTTCAAACTTGGTGACAGGCATGTAGCCTGGGAAGTTTGTATCCTTCCTAAGGAAAAATCCATAGATGTAACTAAGGATTTGGTTACTGACTGTAGGACCAACATTGACTAGAGATCCCCTATTGTCTTTAAATCAGAAATTCTAAAGGTGAGAAGAAATCTGCCAGATGCGCCTGGTTTGGCGACCAGCCTTGTGTTTGAATCCTCTACTCTCTTCCTGTCAGTCAGGTTGATTCTTGAGTGGCTCCAGTGATGGGCAGCTGTCTCCCATGGCGACCCCTTTCTCGTGCATCCAGTTCTGACTTGGGAGGAAGCTGTCACGTTGGAGCGAGTATAAATGCTCAGGAGACGGATACAAAGAGGTTGTCATGGAATGCCATGTGCCGGAGAGAAGAAGTTAGAATAATTTTTCTGAGCGAGCTGGAGGAGAGGAATTCAAGAGCAAAGTGGAATCACTAGCTTATTTAAGAAAAGAAACCTCCTCTCTTTTAACAGGGGCATATGATGGTGGATTTGGAGTGGGGAGTTTGGGAGTTGAGCGAGTTTCTGCCTGGTGTCTCTGAGTTCCTTCTTTCAGAGTGAGAGGGTTGGCAGGTGGAGAGTCTCAAGGAGAGACACATTTTGAAATCATAGTTTTGGAGAGAAGGGGAGCAAATTGACCAGGGCATCAGAAGCTCAACTGGGTAGGTGCCCTCAAATACAGAGTGATCTCCCTCTGCCCTGGTAAGTAGTTTTCTCCACAGTGAGCACAAAGAAAGCAAAGATTTGGCTTCCCCCAGGACCGCCTCTTTATTCAAGGAGTGTAGTGGAAAGACAGACGGAGCAGCACAGCACGCCAGGCTCCTTGTAACGCAGGGCTTTGTTTTTGCAGGCCTTCTGTCCAGAATTTTCTCTCCTTTTCGGCCTTCATTGATCCCTTTCGGCCTTCGTTTCCAAGGACCGCTTTCTCAGAGAGTTCTTCCCTTCTTACCCTTTGAAACGCAGGTCCTACATGTTGGTCCCGTCCCTGGCTGGTCTTTTAGACTTTAATTGAAGTGATTGTCACTTTCTAAGTTAGGTCTGTCCCCCAGCATGACTGCTTCAAGAGGCAGGGACTTCTCTTCTTGTCTTCGTCTTCTCTCTAGAGCCTGGAATAGGGCCAGGAAGTCGTAGGCCTTCAGGAAAGACGCGTGGAAGGAATGGGACTGTGGTGTTAGACTAGGGGGCAGAAGCTGGAGTGTGAGAGCCAGGCACGAAACTCAGAGAGCCTGGAAGACTGAGGAACACGCTTGTTTTGAAAAAGGGCTGCCTTGGAAGGCAATGAAAGCAAGCTGAAAAGCGGGAGGCTACTGGTGACAGAAAGCAGAATGCCTAAGCTGGTGACACGAGACAATGCAATTTCCAGTCATGGTAAGGTCCTGGTTAAATGGCGTGATTATCAGAGCAGTGACTTGGGTGGACTGGAAACAACTACGAAAATAGGCAGACTGATGGAACAGAGTTCAAGCAAAACGAAATTCACGTGTAAGCATGCAACATGTAATAGAGGAAACCTCAAATCAGTGAAGTGATGGATTATTCAGTAAATGGTCTTTGGGGGAGGGGGGCCCACTTTAATGACCATACTTCATATCATAATTAAGATTAAATTCCAGATAAAGAGTTAGCAAACTTTTTTGGAAAGTATTTATTTATTTACTTACTCACTTTACTTTACTTACTTACAGCTGCTCCGCAGGGCACGTGGGATCTTAGTTCCCCAACCAGGGATCGAACCTGAGCCCACAGCAATGAAAGTGCCGAATCCTAACCACTGGGCCGCCAGGGGATTCCCAGGAGTTAGCAAACTCTTAATGGTGTAATGAATGATCAAAACTTTTAATAATTAAAAGAGCAATTGAGACAAAGATTTAAAGTCAGACTTTTGGCTTCCCTGGTGGCGCAGTGGTTGGGAGTCCGCCTGCCGATGCAGGGGACGCGGGTTCGTGCCCCGGTCCGGGAGAATCCCACATGCCGTGGAGCGGCTGGTCTCGTGAGCCATGGCCGCTGGGCCTGCGCGTCCGGAGCCTGTGCTCCACAGCGGGAGAGGCCACAGCAGTGAGAGGCCCGCGTACCGCAAAAAAAAAAAAAAAAAAAAAAAAGAAAATAGCATAAAGTCAGACTTTTAACTCACTTATGCAAATTATAAGAAAAATACTTCACTCATAGCATAACGATATTCAAAGGACAAGGGTAGGTAATTTGCAGAAGAGAACATGCACGTGTCTATACCTTAAATAAATATTTAAGACATAAGTGATTGAGTATATGAGGATTTAAATGTGAAACTATTTTTCCTATCAAATTAGCACAGACTTTCTTACTTATAATAAATATTAATAGATAGACATTCTTATACCTGTTAGGATTGTAGCTTTTGGAAAGAAACGGAACAATTTACATTAAAAGCTTTAAAGAATTGTTCTTCTCTTTTAGGTAAATCCTATATTGAAATTTAAAAAAAAATTCCTAGTGTAAAATTAGGAAGAGCATAAATTATGATATGCAAACTGGATTTAATGCAAGCATTATACTTATTTCCAAATATATTTTCATAGTTTATGCATATATATGGCTTTGTCTGCAGTGCCTACTCACTTTGTTGTCTCAGTTAAATTAGCATCAGCGTTAGCCTTCACCATAAATTTCTAGCCTAAATTTATAGCAGGGTCTGACTCAGGTGCTATACATACGTATGTTTGAAATTCTGCACAAAGTTTGTTTCAAGATTACTTATAAAGCAGCCCTCCTAAACATGGGGATATGTGTGGGTGTGGGATATTTAATAGGCAAAAAAGTTTTTTCATAAATGATTTTTAAGTACTTAATGCTAAACGTGTAGTAGTTACATTGTTTCTTTTTAAATTAACACTTCACTGGCGCTTTATGGCATTTAATATTTCCTCAGTTTCTTCATTTACTTGATATCCTTAAAAATGCCAAATAAACTGGTTTTAAGAACTGTATTCGTAATAACAAACTATATTTAGTCCCTTTTTATTTAAATAAATCATAGAGCTTTCAGCATTGATCTGAGAATATTAGTAGTTTTTTTTTTGAGAATAATACTGTGTGGGTGTGATGTGCACCTAATCTACGTTATGTTATATATGTGGAAGGTAAATTAATTTAGAACAGGAGTTCTTTGCCTAAATGACATTGTTCTATACCTTTTACTTATTTATTTTTTATTGAAGTACAGTTAACTTACAATATTGTATTAGTTTCAAGTGTACAGCAATGCGATTCAGTTATGTATGTATATTCTTTTTCAGGTTCTTTTCCATTATAGGTTATTTCAAAATACTCAGTATAGTTCCCTGTGCTATATAGTAGGTCCTTGTTAGCTATTTTATATATAATAATGTGTGTATGTTAATCCCAAATTACCCACATACCTTTTAAATATAAAGTGTGTGCATATCTTTATTGAGAATGAAAGGGTTTAAAGTCTAGCATTATCTCAGTAATATTGTACTTTGGAGGAAACTAGAAAATAGCAAGTGTTTAATGTTTATATACAAATGTAAATTGTATGTTTTATGACTTAGCAAAGCAAGACACATTTTATTACTTTATTATATTTTAACTATTTTCTTTATGAAGACAGTCTGTTTGGAAAACTGGGTGAAGTGTTATAGTGCAAAGTATTTAGTAGTTTGTGTTGGTTGGACCCGATTTTGAGTCCTGGCACAATTACTAGGTTTTGTTTCGTTTTGAACAATTTAGTTAGTTTCCCTTCGTGTTTTCTCATCTGGAAAATAGTGGTAATAATCCTAATTTGCTGAATTGATATGAAGATTATTATGTACTAAAAGCATCAAATGTAGTGCTAGACACACAGTAGTCATTCAATATAGAATCACTGTTTTTATAATTATCGCGTGAGCCATTTAGCCAGAACTTAATGGGTGCAGTTAGCCTGAGGGAAGTTTTTAGTGTGTAAGGGGTTGGGATATTTAACAGAGTGTTGTGGGGGGGGGGGGGGTTGGCAAATTCTGCCAGTGTAAATTGCGTGCAAGGCTCATCGCTGGGGTAGAGGGGTGCCGGCACAGAGGTGGAAACGTGTCCCCTTGAGGAAGGGACTTTAATGTGGCCTGTAACTGGCTTTCTTTCCCCATATTCGATCCAAGAACAATCCTATGAATGGTGAAATGTAACTCCAGCTTCCTGGTGACAAAACTGGGTCTACAGAGGATCAGCGACTTTGATAAAGCCTCTTGATGAATGCTAGAGCTGAGATTTGAACCGCTAACCTCTGCTTTGCCTGTTCATTCAGCGGATGTAAATGCAGTGAGTCCCAGGTTCCGCGCACTCAAGTTTAGCCCTCTCCCCACCCGCCACAGACCAGTCAGTGCTCACTAAACCTTGGACTCCACTCAGTCTCCAAGGATCTCGTTGTTCACGAAATTAGTAGATTCCCAAAAACTTGTTCATTGAGTTCTATTTAAGATGTATTATTAAAAGGAATTCTGTAGTATTTTAAAATAAAAATGGGTATTTTATTTTATTTTGAATTTTATTTTATTTTTTTAATACAGCAGGTTCTTATTAGTTATCTGTTTTATACATATTCGTGTATATATGTCAATCCCAACCTCCCAGTTCATCCCACCCACCACCACCCCCCTGCTTTCCCCCCTTGGTGTCCATACGTTTGTACTCTACATTTGTGTCTCTAAAACATGGGTATTTATTTTAAATAAAAATAATCTTCTAAGTTACTGGTTTCATAAATGTTATTTTATGAATAGTTTCTTAAGCAATGGAATACACATAACAGGAATAGAAAACAACTAATGATTGTTTACACAGATGGGGTGGTGGGTTCAGTTTTGGAGAGATTAATCCAACTCACATTGGAAAATCTTTTTGTTCTATTTAAGACTTAAATATCATTCATTTAAATGATAGGAATGATTTATTTGGGATCGTGTAAAATATATCTTTCATCTCTTACCATATATTAGATGTTTAAAAGTTAAGAAAACCTTAAGTTATATCGCTATATTACTTAAAAGTGTTTTGTTCTTATTTTTGTCTTCAGTAGTGCCTCTTCACTCTAGGCTAATATTAAAGAATGTGGATATAGAGGACTGATTGTATCTTTGAAAATATAAGGTGACGAATAATCATCTTTGATGTTAAGATGAAACTGAGGTGAAAATGTACCCGTCGCAACCATTAGCAAATTGTCACGTTTGTAGGCGATAGAAATAAGGTGGTGATAACAATAATATTGGCCTAGTTTCTCTGCTCACAGCCTTGGCATACCGTATCACATCCAGTGCCGTTTCAGTGTCATTCTGGAATCTAGAGACGATTTAAGTTAGAGATATGAGCAGATACACACTGCTGTGTATAAAATAGGTAACAACAAGGTCCTACTGTAGAGCACAGGCAACTATACTCAACATCCTGTAATGCACCATCATGGAAAACAATATGAAAAAGAATATGCATGTATATGTATAACTGAATCACTTTGCTGTCCACCAGAAACTAACACAACATTGTAAATCAACTATACTTCAGTTTTTAAAAAAATCATAAATGAGAGGTGCGCTGCTGACTGGCCTTGGCTGCAAGGCCGTGTTGCTGTCCCACCTGGAGCATCTCTGCTCACCGTGGTCCTACCCAAGCAGCAGTATTCACTAAGGCCACTGCTGAAAGAGCTTTTGTAGAGGTTAGACTTTCCATTTTCACTCATGCTGTCTTCATTAGGTATTCCGTCTTCAATTACTTTCCCCATAGGTTTTTCTTATAATGTGTGATAATTCTTATAATGTATGGTGTAATGTATGTTCAGTAAATGGTACGTAAGGAACTGAAATGTGATTAAAATTCTTTTTGTTAAACTTCAGAAAGTATTAACACATACTTGTATTGCTTCAAAATGTAGAATTAAATATTCTGTGATATAAACTAAGACTTCAGAAAGCTGAAACTTTGTTGATAAGAAAATAATATGGGACTTCCCTGGTGGTCCAGTGGGTAAGGCTCCATGCTCCCAATGCAGGGGGCCCAGGTTCAATCCGTGGTCAGGTAACTAGATCCTGCGTGCGTCCCGCAACTAGGAGTTTGCATGCCGCACCTAAGAAGTCCACATGCGGCAGCGAAGATCCCGCATGCCGCCCCTAAGACCCAGAGCAGCCAACACAAGCAAATATATATATGTGTTCTTAAAAAAATAATACAATTTATTCTTTAAACATTGATTTAAACTAAATGGCAGAAAAAGTATAGATCCTTCTATACACTGCACTCGTGTTAAGTATCTCTTACAAAGAGGCAGGTTAGGTTGTAGTTATGGCTCTGGAGCTGGAATTCCTGGCTGTGTTCTTGATTCCACAATTACCAGCAACATGATCTTGGAGAAATAATTTCTTTTTACCTATATGTTTGGAGAATAGTAAAAGTCAGTGACTTACTTCATAGGACTGTTGAAGGGTTAAACAAGTCAATGCCCGTGAGGCACTTAGAGCAGAGTTCCTGGCACACTGTCAGTATTTGGTGTTGGCTTTCTGTTATTAGGTTCAGCGTTTTATATTTTCATCTTTCATTTATTTATTTTTAATCTGTATTTGCCTATTCTTAAAAATAAGATGTCTTTATTGTCTTTGAAAATCATGTGGACTGTGGGTTATTTGAAGTTGGTAAACTTTATGTCTTCTACAAAATTAATAGTTTTACAGTAAAGCGTTTCTAAGCGTTTACTGTTTTATCTGGAAAACCACGTTTGTGATGTTCAAAATGGATATAGTTGATATTTAATTGTACTCATTCTTACTGTGCTTAAGCAGTTAGTAAGTTCTGGGTACATGTGTCAGATGAGGCCAATATGATACATAGTACATGATCGTTGAGATGATCATTACAAAAGCATATAGAATAGCCTAGAAAGGATAGCGCATCTATACTTGAGATAGCTCAACAGAAGAGACCATTTTGAAACTTGTGACTCTTGATTCAGACTAAATATTTGTTTTTAATCACAGAACCATAACAGGCCTTGGAGTCTCTTTCCAGAATTAAAAACAAATTCTAAAAAATTTAAGAGATCGGGTCATTGCATTTATTTAGCTTTTTTTTCAGCACTAGAGAGTAGCTACAGATTTGCAGCTATGAATAATGACAGGAGCGTACTTAGACTTCCTTCCTTCTCTTCATTCCTGGTATACCTGGTTCCTTCAGACGTTCCTGAGCTCATTTTACGTTTGCCTCACTCTTTCGTTTGTGCTTCACTCAGCGGTGTTGAGGAATGGGAAGAAAGACTGTGTCACCTACAGGCATGTAGGGTCTTTCACACCTTTGGTGATGTATAGTTGGAGAGTGGACACGGGGGTCATCAAAGTAATTATTAATGTTTTGTTGGCATAGTTATCAGGTTACCTTTGATTTGGGATTCACTTTTTCACAAAGACTGTCTAATAAGAGAGACGTGGTTCAGTCTTCTTGGCATTAATAAGTCTACACCTGTTCTTTGGGGGAAGGAATTGTTCAGAATTAATTGTCACCCTTAAGCTCTTAGCTTAAGCCATTCTCTTTGAAAAATGGAGTGAAAACAGATACTTTTTCTTATTCTGCTATGTTTCAAATGCCGTATGACAGGTAATCAGAATTATTGATAGTCATTAATCCTAACTACAAATTCCAGCAGTGATAAAAATCACTCATATTTTGTTGAAGTAATTCTTTTCTGTAGTGCCCAGTGCATGACTATTTGTTAACATTGAATACGTGTAACTTAGTTCTGGAAAGTTAATATGGGAAAAAACAATATTTCGGACTAGACTTGTTTTTATTTCTTTTGGGCACAAAAGATTTCCTTAAGAAAGTTGGTCTGTCTGTCTATACATCTGTCTATTTATTTGGGGTCTGTTTTAAGGCCACAGAAAGTGAGGCTGGTGAGATGGACCTGAGCGGGTTACCGGAGACAGCAGTGGACTCTGAAGATGATGACGACGAAGAGGACATCGAGAGAGCCTCGGACCCTCTGATGAGCAGGGACATTGTGCGAGACTGCCTGGAGAAAGACCCCATCGACAGGACAGACGATGACATCGGTAAGTCTGGGCGAGAAAGCGAATCTCATAGCAATTTAAAGAATGCAGAGGTAAGACTGTGTAATACAACGGAGCCCAAGAACAGTAGGCTCTGAAAGGTCAGTAATGTATCAGTCAGTGTTCCTTGGCATTTGTTGTTGAAAACATTTTTGAAACAATTAATTTTACTCAGGCCATAGCTTCAGGAGACTACAGCTAATAAAAGTTGCTAATAAAACCCTTCCACACGAGCCGTTCCTTAGCTTACTCTCGGACAAAAAAAAGAAATATAGTCTTCAAACATTATTACTTCTATTAATCGTCTTGCGCGCACTATTTCTAGGAAGCTCGAGTTTTTCTTTGTGAGAACATCAGTCGGGTGGTGGTCGGGAAAACCGTCATGCAAATGACTTTTCTTCTTCTCTGGTTCCGTGGGAAGGTGAGCCTCAGGGGAAGAAGAGAGCAGAATGTCAAGTGAGCCCCGCGTGAGCCTGGGGGTTGAGGCTTTAAGTGCGCCCTAAGGTTAAGAGTCTAAGTGGCTTTGTGTCCACATTTTCCTTCCCCGGGGTCGCCTTTACCCGGCTTTGCCATCAGAGTGACAGTTGACAGTGTAATGGTGCTGTAGCATTCATGCCTGCCTGATGGGCCCTGCTCCTTCCTTAGATGCCGGGGGCAGTGAGAGCAGCTTCCTCTGAGAGCATCCCTGCCCCGTAGTTCTGGAATCTGATTGTCTGCTCTTCCACACCGTTGGCTCTTTTTGGGCCAATATGTATTTGAAAGAAATTCAAGGAACTGGGTCTAGTGGGATTAGATATAGGACAGTATGGGCATCATCGTATGTGAGTGGCCGGTTGCTTGTGTTTTAAGGGAGCCAGTATCATGTATGAGGAGGCCCTTGTACCGTTTAAGCACTGCACGTATGCTAGGGAATTAAAGATGGAAAACCAGAACCTTGGATTAGGTATCTAAAATATAACCAAAGCCATTGATAGGAATCGCTGGCTCTTTAGAGATGACTGCTGTGTGGAGTGAGCATTCAGTCATCGGCGGATGTGACTGAGCGCCTTGTGGGGACTGAGGGTTTCCTAGGTCCTGGCAGACCAGTGGGAACAAAACAGGGAGCCCTGGTCCTGCTGGGGTCTGAGGAATAAAGTGGGGGAGATATTTCGGGGAGCGCAGCGAACAGGGGGCTGTTTTAGGAAGGAAGGACTGTCAATGCCCTTTTAGAAGTTCAGACCCAAAGGAGGTGCTGGGAAGCCAGCCGTGCCTGCACCCCCAGCACAGAAGTGCCTCTGCCGTCACCCTTCCGGGGGCATTAACCTCTAGATTTCTGTTGGAGGAAAGGACGTAGCTGCTTCTCACACGCCCATCCCTGTCCCTCCTCAGGTTAGCCCACTCCCTCCTCCACCTGGTCCACTCCCCGGTCCTGACGTGCTCTTAGTCACAAGTCTTCTGAGGCTTCCGCAGCATGAAGTGAAGTGGTCCTGTTGCATCCCTGAAGACGTAGGGTTTAGCTTCCTCCAGACTGATACCACACGTTCATCTGATTTCCGTTGTCCAAAATTTATTCCACTCCCTTATTCTCTTTGTCCTTGCCCGCTTCTTTTTCATTTTTAAAAAACTTTTTATTGGAGTTTATTTGACTTATAATGTTGCGTTAGTTTCAGGTGCACAGCAAAGTGAATCAGTTACACATATACGTACGTTCGTTCTTTTTCAGATGCTTTTCCCATATAGGCCGTTACAGAGTACTGAGTAGAGTTCCCTGTGCTCTACAGCAGGGCCTTATTTGTTATCCATTTTATATACAGTAGTGTGTGTGTGTGTGTGTGTGTGTGTGTGTGTGTGTGTGTGTGTGTGTGTGTGTCAATCCCAGTCTCCCAATTTATCCCTCCCTCCTATGTTTCTCCTTTGGCAACCATACGTTTGACTTCAAGATCCTCCTTCTTTTTCAAAATCGCTTTATTGTAGTTTTAAAGAGAGAATGAAATTGGAAGTGTGTTTGGTTTCCCATCTTAAGAATCCTTGCTCACAGGGTTTTTAAAAAATGAGACTGAACACTGCTTATGAACGTGACATGGAGGTTATCCTTTTTGAGTATGCTCATGTTAGTATCGTTATGGAAGAAAATTATGGTTACGCAAATACATGTAGCATGTTATTCTTGGAAATTTAAGACTTTCACTTCATATCTGAGAAGTTTTCTCTCTCAGAATTTCTAGAAAGCAAGAGCTATGCTGATTCCTACAAATGAACACCACACTATTTTTTTTTTTAGTGTGCTTGTTGATACCATCTCTGGATGAATTACTTACAGTTGAATACTGCCAATACGCTTGTAAACAGTGACAACTCAGATGCATGCTCCTATCAAATACATTTTTATTTAAAATAGTAAATCATTATCACGAAAGATAAGGTCTAGGGACTTCCTGGTGGTGCAGTGGTTAAGAATCCGCCTGCCAATGCAGGGGACATGGGTTCAAGCCCTGGTCTGGGAAGAACCCACATGCCACGGAGGAACTAAGCCCGTGCGCCACGACTACTGAGCCCGCACTCTAGAGCCCGCAAGCCACAACTACTGAGCCTGCATGCCACAACTACGGAAGCCCACGCGCCTAGAGCCCGTGCTCCGCAACAAGAGAAGCCACCACAATGAGAAGCCGGCACACCGCAATGAAGAGTAGTCCCCGCTCGCCGCAACTAGAGAAAGCCCATGCACACAGCAACGAAGACCCAACGCGGCCAAAAATAAATAACTAAATTTTTAAAAATTGCTAATATTTAATCATGTTTTTAAAACTGCAGGAATTAAAACATTTCCCTTTGGGTTCCCACAGATTCTTGGGTATACCTTTGTTTCAGTACTTTGAAGAAAGGGACATTATTGATTTTTGCGCTTCAACTCGTAACTCTGTAGGTACTCAATTATTGAATGGTTCCAAATTCAATATTTTTGGTTTTGAGGCCTTCACACATTAAGGTAGAGAACTACTTTGATCCCTTTCAAAGAATTCCTTTTTTTTTTCCCCGCTTGGTGTACCACACACACATACAAATCCACAGGTTTTTTTTAAAAAAATCTTAATATTAATTATTTCTTATATAAAATTAAACCAAAGCAATAAGATAAGAATTTTCTGAATTGACTAAAGCTTCTGGTGTCTGTAAGTTGATTATTTAACTTTTCTTTGTGTTACATTGACTAGAAAAAAGTTTTTTTGAATGTCTAATATTTTTCATAAACAGGAATATTTCTTTCCTAACAAAGTAAGATAGATCACATTAATGTATTATTCAGACAGATTCTTCCAAGCCGTGTAGAATAAAGCTGTCCTGTTTCTCCCTTCCACACTGCTTCTCTCCATACGTCCTGGGAACTATCTCAGTACTCATTCCACGCTCTGAATTCTTGGCTGACATAATCCCTGTAACTCTGTATGCTTCCTGGGGCATCATCAGGGTTTATGTTGACCTGCTGTAGTCAAATGCTTCCATTTTATATTTATTATTTTTTTAAAGATTGGTGATACAAATTCTTTATTTTTTTTAATTGCTGTAGTCCTCCAGTGTAATACACGATAGAATAGAAGCTATCACGAAACCAATGATACCATTATTGAGTCTTTGAGAGTTTTAAAAATACTTGGATGTTGTCTGGTTAAGTGTTTATTTTTAATTTTTCAACTGAGCCTGGAGAATTATATACATTTACTATTACTCTATCTTCTCTGTCTCCTTTATTATTTATCCTTATATGTGATACACAGATATTTTCTATTCTCTTGTATCTTTTAATGTTAATCACTACTCACATATCACAAATTGACTTCATGACCCACTAATGGAGTAGGAAACTGCGAGAGAGCAAGACAGATGTCCATGCAGGCACTTCACACCATTGCTGCAATATTAGTGGATACGTTTTATACTTCATATTCACATGCTTCATATTCTCCTATCGTGTGTGGTGGTAATTTGACTTTTATTACTGTCTAAACATGTTAAATTTAGAACATTTCTGACAGTTAATTTCTGGTCTCATATTTTTCTTAAGAGCATGCATCTCTGCTTGTCCAAGGAAATTTAGCTCTTACTAGGAGAGGAAAAAAATGAAATGTGTGTTCTAATACCTACAGCTAGTATTTTAATACCTTACAGTGAGGGGTGTGGGGTGTGATAGCCGAAGAGAAGAGAGGCTGGTTGGTAACAGCAGAACTAACGGGGATGTGCCAGCCAGAGGACCATAATTTGTTCATTTGCCTTTATGTTTCATGTCAAAAAGCCAGTGCACTTGTAAAACACTGAGTCCCACCTCCCGCAGTTAGTAGGTGTGGGTCATCTTGCGGTGCTATTCAGAATTGCCTTATAGCTGCCCTCGGGCGTAAACATATTTTATGACAGGACACAAACACATCTTCTCATTCCAGAAATGAAAGTTTCGCTCACCAGAACTTATTCTTTCTGTAACTGATGTACTTTGATACTCTCGCTCCTACTCTTTTAAAAATGCTGGTTGCAACAGTAAATTGATGTCCTGACCCATCGGTCTGGATCAAATTGAAGAGTGCTGTCTTGTTGGACAGAATCCCTGGGTACCACGTACCACTGTTATTCTTTCTGATTACCAGAGCCACCCCCGCAATGAAAAGTCTTGTACAGGAGGGATGACGTAGGGTCTAAGCAGAACAGACGTTACCACGCTGGATCAGAAAACACCACCTAGTCTGACCTTGTGGAAAAGTAATGTTTTCACAGAACATATCTTTGTATTATACATTGTTTTTGCAATTAACAGACTATATCCAACAACATAAAACTTGTCACTAAATCCTAATAGACAGCAGGAATGAGCACAGGGACAGTGTCGTTATGTGTAGACAAGAAAAATGTAGTAGAATTTTTACTTAGCCAAAAGTTTGAACAATACCGTGAATATAATAATAATGGTAATAACAGCAGTTCCCATGTATTGCGTATCTACTCTCTGCTAAGGACTTTATCATCTTCATTCCTTTTGACCCTCAGAACTGTCCAGTGAAGGTGGGTATTATCTTATTCTTTTCCAAATGAGAGAAACACGCCTTAAGGAAATGAATCATCTTCCCCAAAGTAATTCAGCTCGTAAGTGTTCACAGGCTGGCACACGCCCTGTGGTCTTTATCACCACCTGTGATGTCCAGCCTGAGCGTGGAGACACACAGTCCTGAATCGTGTCACTGCCACTTCCTAATTGTATGCCTTTGAGCCACACGGTTTCCTCCCTGTGAAATGCGTCGCTGACAGCCGTGGTGAGGAGTGAGGAGGGAACTTAGTAAGGAGTTCTTACCAAGAAGAAGCTGTTTGTCCACAGCATTGCCCATAGGAAGACTGAGCAAACTTTGTTTTCGTCAATCTGTGGGGTCAGAGATAATATGTCCATTTTCATTCGCCTTTATCATATAATGTTGTACACTTGTTAATGGATAACTTTTTATGGATTTGTCTGACCCACGGAAAATATTCCCTGGTTTCTAAATCCTGGAGTATCTTTAGAGTGAAGGTGGTGGTTTCTGCTGTGTGTTTCGGGCATCCACTCGCCCCAGAGGCACCGGAATGGACCTACTGACTTTTCTAGAGAATTGTCAGAGCTCCGTTTCATTTCAGCTTATCATTTCATCCCTTAATAAGCCTCAATAAGATCACAGCTCATTTTCAATAGAAATTCCCCGTTTGAAGTTTATTAATTTCTTCATTCCCACTGGAAGTTGAATTGCACTGTGTCCTGTTGCTCCTGAATCAACAAGGAAATGTCACCATTTCCACAGTGACAGAATTCTTCGTGTACCTGCAAGAAATTCAGCGTGTGCTGAAGATAATTGAAAGTCTTTGTACTGTTCACCAGGCAGAATTGTAGGACACTGAAAAAGAAAGAGCCATAGAGCATTCTTTCTGAATGCTTGTTTTGGGAAATGGTTGTCATTTTTTCACACGCCTTCTGCTTTTCAGAGCAACTCCTTGAATTTATGCACCAGCTGCCGGCTTTTGCCAACATGACGATGTCGGTGAGGCGGGAGCTCTGTGCTGTGATGGTGTTTGCAGTGGTGGAAAGAGCCGGGACCATCGTGTTAAACAACGGTGAAGAGGTCAGGAAATGTTTCTGCCACTTATAACGTCTCTGTGTGAGCCTCACTCGATGCAGCAAATGAACAAAAACCCCGTTCTTCTTCTCTCCTCCTTACAAACCATGGGCAGCAATAAGTTTCAATCATTCGGGAATTATGATGCACTCGTTGTGTCAGAGTCTTCCAAGTTCATTATTTTATTTTTCTATTATTTGCGGTATTCCAGATGATACTCGTAGAAACATTTTTGACATTTTAACTTTTCAGATTTTGCAACTTAAACGTTCATAATATTATGCCTCTTGTCAGAACGCAATGCTGTTCTTATCAAGGCTGTGGTGATCGTTTTATCTTGTTTACATGTGTTTTGGGGAACAGAAGACACTTCTTCCCTCGTGTCGTTTAAGAGAGGAAGAGCTAGAGTCATTAGGAGAGCGGAGTGCCGTGCAGGCACCTGGAAACCCGTGGGTCCGTGGCTGTGCTTTAGTTCTCGTTCTGTGAACTTGGCCAACGGTCAGCTGTACTTGGGTTATTTGTTCCCTCTTTAAAAAATAAAAGATGTAAATCATTTTTAGGGACCGTTCCAGCATTTACAGCTTCACGATCATGATGTTATATTTTCTGCTTTGTTTTCATTTTTTGGAACTAGCTGGACTCCTGGTCAGTGATTCTGAATGGTTCTGTGGAAGTGACTTACCCAGATGGAAAAGCAGAAATACTATGTATGGGAAATAGTTTCGGTGTCTCTCCTACTATGGACAAGGAATACATGAAAGGAGTGATGAGGACAAAGGTGGATGACTGCCAGGTATAAACTGTCATTATTCTGTGCTTAATATAAAGAACTTACGTATGCAGTTGAGGTAAGATTTTTCAGCCTGTATAAACAGGTCATCTTTTAGATTTATAAAGAAGATTTTAAAGTAGAACTATGACTTTTAGTGTTATCACACTCCAGGAAATTAAAAACAAATCTCCCTTAAAGTTACTTGGGCTCCACAGACCTAAGCATTCTGTAAATGTGTTCTATTAAAAAACAGGTGTTCTATTAATACAGTATTTTTAATTTCCATCAATAATAATTTATAGTCTAGTCAACAAAAAATACGGAAGTAAAAATGCCCATGATGAAAAGAAATTAAATGTAGGTTAGTAAAGGTGCTGTGATACAGTTACACAGTATTTTTATTTAAATACATGGAAGATACGGAATTGATTTTAGAAGTCATGAAAATTAATCATGGTATGAACCAGTAGAAACACTTGATAGTAAAGAAATGATTGCTAATAAAAAGAACAATGTCAGAATTGATATTATGTTAATATTCATTATTTAAAAGCATTTAATAAAAGAATAGAGAGAATGTTGAGACCAAATGTGAAATTTAATTAGATCGATCTAACAGGTAACCTCTATATTAGTGTAAAAAAAAAATTTAAGATGCTTTTATCATTATTAAGTATTTATAATTTATGTCTTAAAAAATTGTCCTTGAAAGATAAAATATTTTAATATAAATAAACCAAAAGAGTTGACTTAGACTAATTAATGTTAAGTGGTCCTTGTATTTATTAGTCTACAGTCTAAAATACGTCATCTGAATATAGTTTATGCTAAAAGAACATCATTGAATTTTTATAATGTCTGATAAATATAAAATAGTGCTCATTTAAATTTTCATTTCAAGTGTTTTACTTACTAAAAAGAAAAATGACCATGGCTATAAATAAAATCATCTTACTTAGAGAATAATTTTGCTAAATAATTCCTCCAGTGAGCACCATAGAGAGAGGAAAAAAAAAAGGCTATAAATTCAGTTTTTGAATATGTAATGCCAGAAGAGCTTTCTTAATATAGCCAGCTCTCAATTATTTGGCAAAATGGAGGAAAACAGAATGGTACATAAATCTCAAAGTCTATATTTGGCCTCAAAATGTTAAAAGGGGTCATATGTGATATTTCAGCTTTAGAATTATATTCCAAAAAAAATAAAGCCAAACTGAGTCAAAACGAACTGGAAAATTGTTAAAGGTTTCTCTGTCCTGTTGTTGCTTCACAGTCTCTCCTTGGGCCCTTCTGCAAGTCAGGATCACTAGAGCATCTGGGTCCGTTTCTGTCCTTAAAGGACGAGTAAAAGCTGTTTTATTTCTGAGGATTCCGCTACTACGTTAGCGCCTCATAATTGGCCAACCCCTTTTGTTAGAAATTTTGTAATCTTGGGACTGAAGTGATGTAGGAGGCATAGAAATGTCTCAGAATAATTGATAAAAATATTATGAGTTAATATTCCAAGAGTGCTGAAGTAATGTCAGATGTAGCAGGTAACATTAAATATTTACCCGGGAGTCCTGGGAAAGGAGGAGGAGGTAGATGTAAGGAAGAGAGTTCATCTCTCTGCTGGATGAGGAATCAGCGGAAACTCCAGAGTGACAGTCATCAAGGTAGACGCCAAGAGAAAACTCTAATGGAACACGAAAACTCTGATTGAAGTAGTGTTAGGCTCCTATGGTTCCTGATACGAGACTCCCGGATGTACAAAGGGGGTCAAGGGTGCAGTGTCTGCCAGACAGAGTCCTTCTCGCTCTGCAGGCCTCTCCACACGTTGTAAAAGGAACGTGAAATCAGGGGTTCAAGAATCACCCTTGTGATTCCCAGCCATCTCAGGCCCTGCGTTCCCCCCCTCCATATTAGAACAGGCATGGGGGGATGAATTTAGATATTTTAATGCAAATGCTTGTTTGCATTAAATTATGTAGCATTTTAGCGTATTTCTGCTAAAATGTCATTTATTTGTCAGGAAGTGCGCGTGCCACATCCTCCTCTTGTTGGGAGAACTAAACAGTGAGAATCACATTTTTGTCCATAACGTGATCTCCACAAGGGTGTCATTGTACTGAGCACGTTGTAGGCAATCAGAGGTTACTGAATGAAATGAACGAAAGTGGTGTTCCCTTTACCAAGAGGAAGCAACCTTGGCTAGGTTTGGCCCTCATTTCCTTACAGTTCAGTGGGTTCCCAAAATACATCTTGGGTAGTGTGGTATAGAGTCGAGCCCAAGTTCAGCCTGAGGACACGGCATGAGTGGATTCAGTTTGACATTTATTTCTGTCTGTTTGGGGCCCGTGATGTGCTCAGTGCTCAGCACTGCTTAGCCCTGCTCCCTTCTGTGTGCCTCTCTTCCCATTCTCTTTTTCTTTTTCTTTTTCTCTCTTTTTTTTTGGGGGGGGGGGAGCACACCACTCGGCATGTGGGATCTTAGTTCCCCAACCAGGGATTGAACCTGCCCCCCCTGCAGTGGAAGCACGGAGTCTTAATCACTGGACCACCAGGGAAGTCCCCTCCTCTTCCCATTCTTGTCCCCTGTTGGGTTTGAAGGACAAGGGCAGGGCCAGGCATAGATGTCCTTTGGTACCAGGTGATCGGTTTTCCATTCCCCATCCACGCCTTTTCCTTTTGTTTTTCCCTCTTCCTGTCCCTCTTTTTCTTTCCCGCTCTTCTACTTCTGTCTCCCCTTCCTCTCTCCACCACCTACATCTAGGGCCTGCCAGTGACACCCAGGCATGGCCTCGCCCTGCCCTGCACCCTTCAGCGGGGAGGGAACACTTGGATGCCTGTGTGAACAATTAGGTATGAACTCCCTTGCAGATGCAAAGTACCAGTTTAAACAGATCTAATGTCTTAAGGTAAATCTGTTAGACTCGTGTTTTCTTGAGATCATGAGAGCTAGTGATGCTTTGAATTTTAGCAGTAGTTTTGGAGGAGAAAGCAATTGCATGGATATAGTGAAAGCTGACTGTTTTGTATGTTGATAAAAGTTTAACTTTACTTCATTCTTTTATCATTTTTAATATTTTTACTAAATAAAAGTTGTGAGGTCATGTGCCCAAAAGAAAATTATCCTGGGACGTAAGAAATGAAATGAAATCATTGCCCTTTTATAGATGAAATCTTGCTTGAATTTTTATTTCATATCAGAGTGCCAAGATCATACAGGACTTTCACCTGTGAACACCTGTCTGAAAGTATAAAACCTCACTAAAACAATTATGTGTATAACTCACAAATTTTCAACTGGTTTCATCATACCAATTAAAAATTATATTTTTCCTATAAATTTCATGTTATACCTAAAAACTTCTTAAAGCAAAAATAAATTTGCTAATAAAAAATAAATGTTTTCTTGTAAAAGTTACTTCTTTTGAGATATCAGTTCTGTATGGCCATATTAGAAATTCAGTTTGGGCGTCTTTCTTTTTTCCTTTTTGGATGGTATTTCAGTTTGCTGCAGAAGAAATGCCAAGGATGTCTGTCTAGACACTAAGAATTTCAAATCAAACTTATTCTAATTTCTTTAAGTCCTTAGTCAAGAAGATTAATTTTAGTACATTTCTCTTCAGAAAGCATTTTCTTTTTATCTCTCTACTTACTTGTTTTAACTCAGGGATACATTTCTTTTTTAGGAGATAAATGATATAATTATGTTCCCTAAAATTGAGTATAAGAAAGAACACCTAAAATTATTTGGAGACCTGGGGAACAATTTTGCTACCGTGTAAAAAGAAAAAAGTTTAAAATATGTTTGAGGCAAGAAACTAAGGACCATAGATTTTAAACATACACACACCTGTGGTCAGTGTTAAGGATATGCGTCTGTAGGGGGTTTTTTGGCATTAAAAAAATTTTATTAAACTATCCATAATTGCTTACAACAAAAGCCTATGCTTTTCGAATTTTAACTTGTTGATTCTAAACTCTTAATAGAAAAGTTAGTGAGATGATATCAATCAACTTGACGGAAGAAACCTAATATCATAGTATGCTCGTTCTTGAGTGTGAACTGCTGCTGCTACTTCTGTAAAAAAGCTTTACTGAGTGTGCAGAAAGTATGGAGAATACAGAAAAGTATATCAAACAATGAAAGTCACTTGTAAATGGCATTGCTCAGAAATAATCATTATTAGCCTTTTGTTATGCCAAGATTCTGATATGCATGTATAATTTTTTTAAATTAGCAAGCACGTACTTATGAGACATTGGTTACATTAGCATGCCGAATGCACAGCTGTGTCCTCATCTGTACAGCGGGGATAATAGTAGTACCTTCCTCATGGGCTGGTTGGGAGGATAAAGTGAGAAAGTTCCTATAAAGCTGCTACAATATCATGATGATAATAATGTCATCGTTGTCATTAAAATCATTATTACAATATTTGGTTTTAAATTTTTTTTTTAAAATTAATGTGTTATCATGAATATTGAGCCGGAAGTCTAAACGTCCTGTGAAAATATGATATTAGATGCCTATAGCATCTTTTATCTTACGTACATTATAATTTAACCATTCCCTCTTTTCATCTTTTCACCTTAAAGGAGAAAATGTCCATCCTTTCTTCATTCCTAACAGATTTTTAAAATGAGAATAAATTATTCAAAATTCAGAGAAAACAGTAATTTTTATTTACGAATCTACTGTTGCTTTCTCACAGGCCTCTGGCTAATCTGTGTAACAAGTGATTTCTAGAATTCATTCATAACTTTCTTTAAAACTACTAAGAAATGTAATTAAACGGTTTGCCCTGAGCCCTGAAATTTTTTATCTTTGGGGTCGTGGAGGAGTAATTGCTTGAAGTGCATATTTTTGTTAACTTTTTCTTTAAAAGAGCAAGGATTAACCTTCATACCAGTTATGAGGAATAATGATTTGAGCTTAACAAGTATGTGGCTTGTTTTGTGGACCTTTTTTGAACAGACTTTCTAAAATGATTTCTTTTATCAATTATAATTAGCAAATTTGTTATATCTACTGCTTGGGTATCTTTGAATTTTGGTATCTTTTATTAAGTTCATCTTTATTTTTAAATTGCTGCTCTGAAAGTCTTCAAATTTTTAAAGCCCACTAAATGATAATTATGTTTTAATATCTGTTTTTTAAATAAAAAAATTTATTGAGCACATACTGTATATCTAGCACAGTTCAGGAGTTTTACCTGGATTATCTCACTCAGCCTCCACAAGGATCCTATGAGGCTGGTGCTCTTATGACCATCTCCCCTTTTCAGATGGTAAAATGAGGCCCACCGAGTGATTGTCCCAGGATCCCACAGTGAGAGGTAGTAAAGCTGGGGTTTGAATCAGTTCACCTGACCCTAGAAGTCACAGGCAGGAAGGGTTGGGGCAGGTAAGAGAATTTCTTCTGACAAGCAATTTTATGGTGATTTTATTAGCACGCTCGGATTTCCTAAGCACCAGAGAGTCCCAGGTTTGTACCTGCCCACTGATAGTACCGCAAAAAATCACAATCTAAAAAAAGTCGTGGTCACTTAGCTCAGTCCCCTGGGTTCAGGTTGCACATTACAATTCTTAAACTAGAAAGACCACCCAGCAGCTACCCTGATGGAGTGGATTACAATCCATCATTAACATCATTCTATTCTGAACTCTTTTCATAGTCTTCCCTTCTGCTAGGGCCATAATTCTAACAGATACTTAAACGACCACGTATAGACTCTTCAGAGCTTTTTTGCTGCTCTGCCCACAGTTGTGTGTGCTCTTTTTTTTTTTAATTTTTATTGGAGTATACTTGATTTACAATGTTGTGTTAGTTTACAGTGTCTAGCAAAGTGGACTGTCCAGATTCAGTTATACGTGTACATATAGCCAATCTTTTTTTTTTTTCTTTTTAATATCTATCCTGAGAGTCCCCTCTCCTCCCCCAGTGTTTTCTAAGTGTCACAGCTTGGGGAGTGGGAGTGGTGAGAAAGAACTGTTCTAATTTTATCTTCTGATATTTTTCATTGTTAGGATTTTTAATATAAACTACATATAAATATTCTAAAAATGAAACTTTTCTTGACCAAGGAGGAAATACATTAAAAAGTAGAGAAGTCCGATTAAGGTTCGTTCATTACTGCCCTCATTTAGAAAGTATGGGAGAGACATGGGAAAATGTCAGTGTTAAATAATTAAAACACTGAATCATTAGCGCTGCTATAGGTTTCTCGCAAGCACTTTATCATTAGCATGTGACTTACATTTTATTCCAGTTTGTCTGCATAGCCCAGCAAGATTACTGCCGTATCCTCAACCAAGTAGAAAAGAACATGCAAAAAGTTGAAGAGGAAGGAGAGATCGTCATGGTGAAGGAGCACCGAGAGCTCGATCGAACGGGAACAAGGAAGGGGCACATCGTCATCAAGGTGAGACAAACACGCCTCTGCCCCGTGGCAGGAGGGTTTAGGTAGTACCCGTTAGGACGGTGTAAGATGCCCCCACTCCGTTTTTAGGCGTAACTTCTCTTAAATGTTAGCAATTGTTAAAAATCTTTATCTTTCCTGAAGAACAGCAGTCTTAGTCATTATTGTGTATGTTACTGTCCAGTTCATCTTAGGCTGAAGGTTTGAAATCAAGGTACCATATAGTTGCCATTCATGCGGGATGCTGGTGACGCCTTTGATTTGTTGCAGGGCACCTCAGAAAGATTAACGATGCATTTGGTGGAAGAGCATTCGGTGGTGGATCCGACGTTTATAGAGGACTTCCTGTTGACCTATAGGACTTTCCTCTGCAGCCCGATGGAAGTGGGCAAAAAGTTGTTGGAGTGGTTTAATGACCCGAGCCTCAGGGATAAGGTTGGAAGTTGCGTTTTAGTTTCCTTTCAACTATGAAGCATTCAGATACAAAGTTAAAGAGACTTTAATATATATTTGTCATGCCACTTATGTTCAAAATATTTTGACAGGATAAGAGAATGTACTTCTTAAGCCAGAAGATAAAAACAAGGTGATACACATAGCAGTTCTTGTTACAGATTTCTAAGTTCAGCCCTAGAATTTTCTTGTTGTTGTAAAGCCTTGCCTCTTGGGCTTGCAGTTTATTTATTTGTTTGTTTACTTATTGGGCCGCGCCGTGTGGCATGTGGGATCTCAGTTCCCCGACCAGGGATCAAACCCACGCCCCCTGCATTGGAAGTGCGGAGTCTTAACCACTGGACTGCCAGGGAAGTCCCTAGAAATTTTTTTCTTTTTAACGCAAAGGCTGATACATAGGCCAGCAAATGTTTCAGCAGGTATTCTGTGAGAATCCTTCCCTATGTGGATGTATTTTTGATGTATTTGTGGGAGGAGGTGAGTTCCGTGTCCTTCTCCTCCGCCAACTTGATTCCCTTCCCCCCAGCAAATGTTTATAAACTTTAGTTCCGTTGCAAATTCTGTTAAAATGCAGCCCTCAGCCACCTGGGTTCCATGGGAATCTGCATCCTCTGGTTCAGCGGACGGCCAGTGTACACCACATAAAAGTTAGTTTTCCAGTTGGCACCCGAGCAGCGTCCCCTCAGAACCATCGCGGGCAGGTAGGCCCCAGGCATGTAATTCTGAACAAACCCTCTTCAGCAGCTCTTGAGTCAAGCTCTTTTTCAAGGCCAGAGTGGGTGATAAAGTACCTAGTCTTGTGAGGTTTGAGAGTTACTCATGGCCTGTACTCGTTTCTCCTTCCACGTGACGGCCTGGTTTCCATGAGGCCGACTTGGGAGAGTCAGGGCGTACAAATCCAGAACTGGGCACTAGCAGCAAAGGGCCTCCGGCTCCAGGGCTTCCCTGGTGGCGCAGTGGTTGGGAGTCCGCCTGCCGATGCAGGGGACACGGGTTCGTGCCCCGGTCCGGGAAGATCCCACATGCCGCGGAGCGGCTGGGCCCGTGAGCCATGGCCGCTGAGCTTGTGCGCTGTGCTCCGCAACGGGAGAGGCCACAACAGTGAGAGGCCCGCGTACTGGGGAAAAAAAAAAAAAAAAAGGCCTCCAGCTCCAGTGTTGGCCCTGCCGCTGACTCGCCCGTGGCCCTGGAGCAATCGTTTGGACAGTAATGCTCTTCATCTCATAATCTGAGGGTCACAGGCATAGAAGACCTCAGCCGAGGTCCTTAGCCTTAGCATTGCCTCTGTCATTTACCTTCTGTGTCATCTCACCCTCCTGCTACTCGTCTCTTTACTTGTAAAACGGTAATCAGCCTCCTTCTGGGCTTGCTGTGAAGGTGGATAACCGTGTAGGCCTGGCTCCCAGCAGCCTCTTAGTGCATCTTAAAGCTGTTGTGGTGGCGGTTGGTAGTATTCAGTTTATGATTTATGAATCTCGTTTTTCTAACCTGGAATATGGCTAGTCGACTTCTAAGTTGGCTTCTCAGCTACAAACTTTTAATGTTATGAAAAGGTCAGGTGTTAAGGATATAGTTTCAGGGGAGATGGTCATCTGGGTTTCCTAAACTTGAAAAATGGGCGTTAGTGGAAATAAATGACAAAAAAATTAATATAAATATCAAGAGTTGACTCCTGAGTGATTAGTCAGGTTATATACTATAATTTGTCACAGCGTACTGACTATAAGCAGTATTTTAACTGCAGTTTGAAGATTAACTGTCTACTGTGGACTCTGTTTCTTCACTGCTAGAATGGCATGCTTAATTTTCCCACTTTAAGAGGTTAGTTAACGCTTGAAAACAGTGCTATGGAAAATTTCTTTGATCGTGTTATTCAAGATTTAGAACATTGAACTCATATAAAATAAAACAGGTACCTTTAAAGTTGCAGTTATACTCACTTCATATAGTAAAATTTTACTGAGAATTAGATGTTGTTATAAATATTAAGGATGCCCTTAGAACATAACAGGTAAAGTTGTCGTCCTCATGGAACTTATAGTCTAATGAAAGTCACACAGTTCTTGCTGATACAAAGCTAATACTCCATAGCTGTGAGTGTGTGTCTTGTTCTGTATAAAGCTCAGTGTAGGGCTCAGTGAAAACATGTGTGCCGGGTAAGAAAAGGCTACTCATTTTCCCTGCACAATTGTAGATGTTAAAGTTTCTGTCTTCTTTTGTATTATTTTGATTTTATTATAGTTTTTGTTGTGACCTATTTCAAATATATTTTGAGATGAAGCAAGATAGAAGTTAGTTACCATCCTTCACAGATTCAAAACCCTTCGCGGTCAAACAGCGTAAAGTCCACATTCAAAGTATTACTGTATATTTTTAGAAGGTCATTCTCTTATGAATGAAATCTGAGAGTTTTATTGTTACCTTTCTTGCTCATTGTTATTAGGTAAATTGTTTGTTGGATAACTTTTTTGAAATGACTTTAATCGTCAATTTTTAGCACTAGAAAGAAGAAAACCTATTAAAAATAATTGATCTTGCAGGTTACACGGGTAGTATTATTGTGGGTGAATAATCACTTCAATGACTTCGAAGGGGATCCTGCGATGACTCGATTTCTAGAAGAATTTGAAAATAATCTGGAAAGAGAGGTAATATTGGGGATTTTTAAAAAATAAACCATCAGCTTTAAGTTCATTTTATTCAGCCCATCTTTGAAACCACTCTTTTTGAACTCTTGTAGAAAATGGGTGGACATCTAAGGCTATTAAATATTGCTTGTGCTGCTAAAGCAAAAAGAAGATTGATGACACTCACAAAACCATCCCGAGAAGCTCCCTTGCCTTTCATCTTACTTGGAGGCTCAGAGAAAGGATTTGGAATCTTTGTTGACAGTGTAGATTCAAGTAGCAAAGCAACCGAGGCAGGCTTGAAACGAGGGGACCAGGTATGGTATTTCTGAATGCAAGCATAAGGGTAAATACTGGTGTCTTTTTCTCCTTCAGTCAATTGGGAAACTGAAATTAATTTTATAACTTTATTTTTAGATATTAGAAGTAAATGGTCAAAACTTTGAAAATATTCAGCTGTCAAAAGCCATGGAAATTCTTAGAAATAACACACACTTATCTATCACTGTGAAAACCAATTTATTTGGTAAGTGGTTTACATTTTTGCATACTTTCATTTTCCTCCTTTTCTTTGGTCTTTTTTTTTTAGCATTTAGGTCTTAATCATGAAAAAAGTCATGTTTATCATCCAAACGTCATAAGAATTGAAAATTTATAGTAAAATGCATAGATACAGAATTAATTATGTAAGTGTATAATTAGATCTGAATCAAAATCTACTTACTTGAGGACCATAACATTATTTTTATCGATGTTTTTATTGATAAATATTTTAAATATCTATACATTTAAGGAGTGTACTATTTTAACTTAATCTGAGTAGAAGTGACAGAAGACATACAAAAACAGATTCTTGGTGTCATTTGTTCATTGGAGTAGTGTTTTTCTACAAGATTACCATTTTGGTAGCTGCAGTCTGTACTTAGATAATATTTCCAAGTTCTACAATCGCCTTTGAATTGTTCAGATTTCTTACAATGGGTGTTTTGCGGTGTTTGTTTCCTTTTTAGTGTTTAAAGAACTTCTAACAAGATTGTCAGAAGAGAAGAGAAATGGTGCCCCTCACCTCCCTAAAATTGGAGACATCAAAAAGGCCAGTCGCTACTCCATTCCAGATCTCGCTGTAGACGTAGAACAGGTGATAGGACTTGAAAAAGTAAATAAGAAAAGTAAAGCCAACACTGTTGGGGGAAGGAACAAGCTAAAAAAGATACTGGACAAGACTCGGATTAGTATCTTGCCACAAAAACCATATAAGTAAGTGTCTGTATAAGTTTTCTGTACATTATGTTATTGTGTTAAAATGACATGCAAAGGTGGTGATGTAACTAGTGTTTGCACATGAGTGTAAAAAATGTTTTCAAGCTTTTATGGCTGAGCTATCTTAGAAGCGATATTGAACAATTAAGTTTGTTTTAATCCCATTTTTGCCACTTACTTGCCCACTCCGATCTTCATTGAAATATTTTGTTTCTCATTTGGACTTTTAAAAGGCAAGAATGTGTGTTTGCTCCTGTCTCCGCCATGGTGTGGCGTCATTTCTGCTCCTGTTTCCTTTGTTTCTGGGTGTCTCCTCCACCATCAGCATCTGCTGTGTGCCAGTCAGGTCATGGCTGCTCCCAGTTGGTTCCGTTCACGCTTGCCATTCTCTTGTTTCCTCTCTCCTGTTTTCAGTTATTTAACTGTTGCCAAGACATCACCAACCAAGCACAGAATTCCTTTCCTTCCTCCCAGTGGGCTCTGCAGTCAGAATGTCAGGTGTATTCTTGAATCTCTTCTTAGCTGTTTACTTAACGCCAGGACAAAATTGCAGGTGTCGCACTTTTTTAGCTTTGCTTGTCTGCTTGCTTTTGTTTTCATTTTAGCTCCTTCTGGGTCTGTGGGTGTTCTATAAAACCCAGTTACCATCAGCCAAAATTCTTTAAAGTATTAAATTACACGGGGGCCCCAAATTCATTTTTTATTGATTCCTCAAACTACAGAGGTGTAAGAGATAACCTGAAAACATAAAGGTTATTTCTTCCTTTGATAATCTAATGGGTCCTCCAGAGGAGCAGCACATATAAGCATTCAGGAGTGTATCGAGCATTTTTTTTAAATTCCACTTCAGATAAAAGTTTCATCCAAATATTAGAGAGATATGGTCTAGGATGTGCTGTTAATGGGTCGAGTGTCAAACTTGTGTTTTCCCCATTAAACTATAATGATTGGTGGTTTCATATCAGCTAGAAAAGACTGCTACATCAGAGTCCTGAGGATAAGCAGTGAGTAAGATGGCTTTATTTATAGACTTGAGAGTATGATTATACCAAGTAAGTTTCTAAGAGACAGTGGATTAGGCCTGCTGGCATTATAGAGAATAGGAATCGATTTTTTAAGTGACCCTTCTTGATGAAAAAGTCATTTTTAAGTAGATAAGAAAAGTTACTTCAGTTACTTTAATGTTGAATTATTAGCAGGACGGTAACCAAAAAAATCTTAGAGTCAGTTGACCATGAGTTAAATATGAACCTTTAAAACAATCTAACACAAGTCAGCATGACCCTGCCGAGTATTAATAGAAACGTGACATGTCAGAGCTGGGACGTAATCCATCCCTGGTACAGGGTGTTGGCGAAGGACGCAGGATGAGAATACTATGTATAATGTTATTCTGTGTATTTAGAAAGATATTCAAAAGCTAGAAAAGGGAAAAGAAAAAAGGATAATAATTAGACATGATTTTAAAGCACTGAGGAAACATCTTAAATTTGCCTTGAAGAACATAGATGACTCATTTAAATCTTTATGAAATATTAAACATTATTATGAAAATTATTTGAATTAATCCATATATGTAATGTAATTGAAATGAAAAGAATAGTTATATTTAAAAGAAGGCTCAGTAAACCGTAGGATCTATTATATTGGTATGATAGACTTTATTTAATACTAGTTACTACTAAAACTTTTCTCTCCTAGAAATAAGCATATGTTTAGAAAGATTTTTTTTTTTGACAAAGCTACCAAAGTAGTCAAGCAGATGAATCTTCTAGTACGTTCTATTTTTTAATTTTTAAATTTGTTTTTTATTTTTTGGCTGCGCTGGTCTTCATTGTGGTATGTGGGCTCTTCGTTGCAGGCTTCTCTTTAGTTGTGGCATGCGGGCTCTCTAGTTGAGGCACGCGGGCTCAGTAGTTGCGGTGCGCGGGCTCTAGAGCACGCAGGCTCAGTAGTTGTGGCATGCGGGCTCTCTAGTTGTGGCACGCGGGCTCAGTAGTTGCGGTGCGCAGGCTCTAGAGCACGCGGGCTCAGTAGTTGTGGCACACGGGCTTCTCTCTAGCTGTGGCGTGCAGGTTTAGTTGCCCCGCGGCACGTGGGATCTTAGTTCCCCGACCAGGGATCGAACCCACATCCCCTGCATTGGAAGGTGGATTCTTAACCACTGGACCATCAGGGAAGTCCCAGATGAATCTTCCAGATATACTGTTTTTTTTTTCTCTCTCTCAAACATTATCAGTATCACAGAAGCTAAGATGTTGGATGGTGGCAGCCTGACAAGGATAGGCCCGGAAGAGTGATGTGACTATGGGGTGGGTGGGCAGGAGGCTGGTAAGGCTCAGGTCTGTTTGTCCGGTAAGTGGAGAAAGACTGCAAAACCCTGAGGAAAGAGAGAATAAACCAACAGACTACATATAAAGTTAACCAAGGTCAAAAAATCTCAGTAGCAATCAGAGAGTTCTAGAGGTCCAACAACAAGAGAATGTGCTCAGAGGTGGACCTTTCTGAACTAAGCCTTTAAAATAAAGTAGTTTCAGTCCGAGAGTAACCCTGCATCTGTGGACGGCAGAGATACAGCTGATAGTAGAGCGTTAGATCATCATGCTTGGTATTGAAACGTTGCTGAGAAACAGCTCGGAAGAAGGCTGCTCATTGGGGGATGCCTGGAGTGCGCCAGGATTGATAGCATCTGTGCCAGCAAAGGCCCAGTTGGCTCTGTCTTTGGTCTGAGTCCATAGCAGTTGTCTCATGTACGTATGACATCTAATATTTTTGGCAGTAAAGCCTGGTTTATATGGTTGAAAAATGAAATTCCACTAAAAATGTGAAGGTTTTAATGTTGCATAGAACATGAGTCCTTTTTGTCTGTATGTACATGCCTCTATGCACTTAAATGGAAATTTAGTTTTGTTGTGGACTTGCCTTTGAATCTTTTTTTTAACTGTTACTGCAATAGAGTTGATTTACAATGTTGCGTTAGTGTCAGGTGTACAGCAAAGTGATTCCGTTTTATGTATACATACTTTTTAGATTCTTTTCCCATAAAGGTTATTACGAGATATTGAGTATCGTTCCTCAGGCTAAGCACCCTTGTTGGTTGTCTGCTTTATATATAGTAGTGTGTATATGTTAATCCCAAACTCCTAATGTATCCCTCCCCACCTTCCCCTCTGGTTACCGTAAGTTTGTTTTCTATGTCTGTGAGGCTATTTCTGTTTTGTAAATAAGTTCATTTGTACCATTTTTTAATATTCCACATGTAAGCGGTATCATAGATAATTTGTTGTTCTCTGTCTGACTTACTTCACTTAGTATGGTAATCTCTAGGTCCATCCATGTTGATGCAAATGGCATTGTTTCATTCCTTTTTATGGCTGAGTAATATTCCATTGTGTTTATATACCACGTCTTCTTTATCCATTCATCTGTTGATGGACGCTTAGGTCACTTCCACAACTGGCTCTTGTAAATAGTGCTGCTATGAACATTGAGGTGCGTGTATCTTTTCAAATTAGTGTTTTCTCCAGATACATGCCCAGGAGTGGGATCGCTGGATGATATTTACCTATGAAGTTTGAAGAATTGACACTAAAATCATCTTTGGTCTTGTGCTTGCTTATTTGCCTCTGTAATTTCTATTTCCCTCCCAAATAAAGAGGAAGAATGCTGCTAGATTTTTTTTTTTCTTTGCACAGCCATTAAAAATGGTAGTTATTTTGATCAAGCTGTCATGTCCGAAAGCCTAATTGATGCTAAGTGTCTTAATTTTATGGCACCTTGGTTGGTATCCCAACCTTAGTACGATCTTCTTTCTCCTTGTTTCAAGGTATTTATAGAAATTGGTCAGAGCTATAACCATTTGCTTGTGTTCTACTTATTTTGTGTTTGTTTGTGCTTATTGTTTCATGCTGATGATTTGTTTTGGAAACAGTTGGCCCTTCAAATCTAGAAATAATGTTATGTATTATTAAACCATGTTTCAAGAGTTGTCCCCAGGCTTTTATAAATGGAAATGAGTTTGTAGCTATCCATAGTAAGTAGTATTTCTCTGGGAGCTTAAACGTAGAACTAGAAATTTTGAGTAGTGAGTTCAAAGTGAAAGTGAGTCATTGGATTTCCATTGCCTCTTTTTTGATGCCAAGAAATGTCACCATGCACCACTGCTTTTTTAGGCTCTGTATAATTAAGAAATAATGTCTGTGTCAAGCTTTCTTTACATTTGACTCCATCATGATCTCATTTATTTCTCTGAAACACTGGAGAATGAAGTTGGGACAGTTTGGATTTTTTTTCTCTATTCATTTTTTACTCAATTTCTTCATTTCTTGAAGATTATAAAACAACTTACCCTTCTGAGGCAGAAGTCATCATTTGAGTGACTAAATGCCTTTTTTAAAATGTGCTTTTTCTTAAATCTATTTCCACGACTAACTAGGGCTTATCTTTTCTTGAATATATGTCTGTACTCAGAAACTACTGCTATTTGTTATGATTTGTCTTGAGCTAAAAAGGCAAAGGTTTTAGAGACACATGCTGTGCACTTAAGAACATGAGTTGGATACACTTAAGCAGTGGTTGCTTTTGCAAGTTCCAACCGAATTTATTAATCATAGTTGTACGTTAACTGCGGGTTTTCTGAAATACGGTTGTCCATGCTATCTGTTGATGAGTCATAACTTTTTAACTTGCCGATCGTCTCTTCTCTACCTTTCCTCTTGGTTCAGCGACATCGGGATTGGTCAGTCTCAGGATGACAGTATAGTCGGATTAAGGCAGACCAAGCACATCCCGACCGCGCTGCCCGTCAGCGGAACCTTATCATCCAGTAATCCTGATTTACTGCAGTCCCATCATCGCATTTTAGACTTCAGTGCTACTC